>NC_081294.1:34907196-35210227 GCF_030435805.1 Mustela lutreola
GAGCTTGGTGGAACATGTGGAATATTCATCATTGCCCCCCGCAGATCCACCGTTCGGTCTTCTCTGCCCTGTATCCCTGGGGCTGCTTTGCCCTCCACATCCAAATGGGTGTGTGCAGAGGGAGGTGTTTGTAGGAGATCTGTGGGAGGATGAGAGAGCGGTTTGGGTATGTACCTCTTCGGCCCTCTCTGCCCAATCATGGTTCTGGTAGTATCTATTTTGTCATAGCTCATGTCCTTTAAAAATGTAAGGCACATAGGCTTGAAAGACTTAATGTTTCATATTTGATTATATTAGGGTCCAATTCTTGATATTATTTGTAATGAAACTTTAAAATATCCCTTTTAAAAGCCGTCCCTCAATTCATTTCTTCTTTTATAAAGCCGCACGCCACTGGCTATGCCACAGGTCTCTTTTCTGCTGGAGTTTCTTTGGATGGGTATCTTGTTGATCACATGCTTGATGGTAGCAGGGGAAAGCCAGTGCTCTGCTCTTGCCATTTTGGGAGGTCTGCACAGCAGTACACCATGGCACCCTGCCCACGTTTTTAGCCATAAGAAAAATACACGCAAATAATAAGAAACAGCTGCTTCTTTCCTACACTGCCCCGCTGCAGTAGTAAGCCTATAACTCCTGCTCATGGACCTTATGTTCCACACTAAAACTTGGGAAAAGGCTGCTGGTGGGTCAAATTGAATATGTTCATTTCCCTTTTTACTATAGGGAAGAAAACACAGCATTTTCCCTATTTAGGCAAGTCTCTCTGTGGCTTAAATTTACTGGTGGCCTTTAAATAAGACCAGTTCCAGAGTTAACCTTTCTTCTCCCCATCTGGGCTCAGTTATCATTCAGGTTCTTTTTTTTCTTTTTTTTTTTTTTCCTTCTTTTTTTTTTTCAAATTGGTTTTCTCATTCTTGGTCTGCGGCTGACTTCCCTCTGGGAGGTTGGCAATACCGCCCAGTAACTGGAGTGAGTGCCTGATTAAAGATTGTAGCTAATGACATTTGGGATGGACACAATGTTGTTATGCTTTCATGTCTCTCTTTTTTTCTTCTAATAGTTTCTTATTAGTTAAAAGCTTAAGTAGTGCATGTGAGTTTCTTGGAAATGTTAAAAAACATTTCTTTTTATCTGCTATACTTTAATGCCAGATTGTGTGTAGGCTAGTGACCTAGAAAAGCCATTTCCTGATATATGGTGTGTAATTTAGCCAAACTGGTTTGATTACATTACCGGGTATGATTTAGGCCCATGGAAGAGTCAACCAGCAATTTGATTGAAGCCACACTCTGCCTTGTCATCCAAAGATCTGAACAGAAGCCTTAATTAGGCTGGTTGATTAAGCAAAAATCCAATTTTAGTTGGTTACCTGGAGGGTAATACCAGAGGAGGTGGACTTGAGCGTTACTCTTTAAAAAAAGAGAATAACAATGAGAGGGGAACACCTATATCTTCTTTCCCATTTTTTGAATTAGCCTTGCAATGATACAGCATCCATTTTTGACCAAATGATGGAGACTGTTATTGAATCATATTCCTAGTCAAAAGGAATCTGAATTCATTTGAGTCATGTTCTGTCTACTCTTAGTGAGGGGTCATCTACCTGAAAAATGGATATGCTTTATACTCTTGATGCTTGGGGCATGGAGCAAATATTGGAAGGCGGCTTTCAGAGATGAAAAAGGGGACCAGAATAAATAAATCGGAGTTCATTCTAGTGATACCTTTGGGAGAGTAATCTTTCTGCTAATAATTTACTTGCCAAAGAGTCAAAATGATCCAGATTATGAAAATGTCTCCTAAGGAAATAAAATAATTTGAGAAATGCCATTCATTTCACCATCAGAAGACATGGAATAGAGAACCTTTAAAGGAATTTTTCTCCCGTTTATCACTTCCTTCTTTTACTCTCACTGTTTTGGCTTTGTCACCTTGAACTTTTGAGGAAAGACATCTGCCAGCTTGACACAGACAACTATTTTTGGATTTACCTGTTCAGACTGTCATTGGAAACATTGCTGAAGTGTGATCTTTTTGTTGGCTACTTATTAAGAAAAGAGCTAGATTATCTTTCATATGACATGGAAATGGAGAAATCGCACCAACTGTTACCTTTTAGTCAGTCTTAATTCTGAAGGCTTAATTCTAATTAAAATATCTTTTATAAAGGGACTTGCAGGGACTTTTTGAGATGCTGTACTTGAGCTTCTTTAGTTTGTTTCGGTTTTTGATAGAACAGAAAATGGGGAAATATAAAAATCTTTGTGTTAACTTTTTCCTGACAATGTCCATGTTTTGGTGGATAAGCACCAGAATACTCTAAAAGACAAAATACCTGATTTGTTCTCTCACAGAGAGATGAAAGGAAATGTCATATGTATTAGCAGGATATACTCTACAAACATTTGTGGATATTATATTTAATGCCAGATTATTAAATTAATGGGGGTGTATTAAAATCTATTGTAACTAGCCTTGTGCTTGGTTTTAGACCTGTGTCTAGATTTGTGATTCATAATCTAGGCTAATATCCTCACCTCTTTGCAGATAAAATGACAGCAGAAAAGATGAGTTACTCTCTCAAAGAGATCACTACAATTTACCTAGTTTATTCTGGACTTGAACCTGATTGAATCTACCACCTCACACCTTACTTGGGGAACTACACTGAATAACATCCCATAGAACAAAAGACCTGCACCAAGCTATTTAGGAGATACTTGGATAAAAGCTCACTCTATATAGCTTTAACATTTATGGTTTCATATTTTTATGTAATAGCTAAAGTAAAAAATTTCTTATTTTTTTAGTCTAGGCACCTTAACTATTTATAGAACTTCTTTAAACAGATATAGGAAGAAAGGTTTCAAGAATGTGCTTTTGACTAACCAAGATGGGAATAGCGGATATCCTTTCCATTTATCTACTTGTGTTTCCTGTAAAGATTTTATTTTATTTTTTTATTTTTATTTTTTAAAGATTTTATTTATTTATTTGACAGACAGAGATCACAAGTAGGCAGAGAGGCAGGCAGAGAGAGAGTTGGGAAAGCAGGCTCCCCACTGAGCAGAGAGCCTGATGTGGGGCTCGATCCCAGGACCCTGAGATGATGACCTGAGCTGAAGACAGAGGCTTAACCCACTGAGCTACCCAGGTGGCTCTCCTGTAAAGATTTTAAAAATATTACTACCAGTTAGAGAATTACTTTGGAATCAGAGAGGAATTAAGGTTTAATATTACCTTGTTTGACCAACCACTGGCCAGTCTCCTTATGGAAGAAGAGAACAAGAGTTTTAACTGATTTTAGAACTCTCTTTGAGTGTTATTCTAGAATGTTTCATGTATTTACCCACGCCCCAAACTACCAAACATTTTCAGAGATCCCTGGGTTTCCTCTCTCAGCATTTGTTTACTCTGGGAAGATAGATATTATATGATGGCTTTTCTTTTTAATCGTGTTAAAGGCATCATGATAAGTGGGCCATTGTAAAAACTTTTTTAAAAGGAGATGATGTGACTGGTCTAATAAGGTGAGTGGGTGGAGGAAGGAGCTTGGTAATACTGACCATAATTCAGTTAGGTTTGTAATCAAGACTAAATGGAGATCAAAAAGGAGGAAATGGGGATTTAGTCTTCACACAAAGAAAATGTTTCAAAAACACGGGATAACTGGATGAAATTGAGTAGGCTACCGAGAAAGGGTAAGGAAGTGGCAGGAGTGGACACAGATGGAAAAGAAAAGAATTTTGAGAAATCAATGACGCTTTCTGTTTGAGGGATGTACTTGCTATCTAGTGTTAAGTGGAATTTTAGAAAAACTCAAGTATCAGTGTGTAGAACCACCCCAGAAATTTAGTAAGGGATTAAAACTGTTTTAAAAAAAAGTTAAGAACTTATGAAAGCTACCTTTTCCCTCTCTTCCTGGAGCCCCTATTCCCGAATATTGAATAATTCCAAGTTTAGTTTGGAATAATTCCTTCTGATTTTCTCTAAATGAATAATTAGACATCTTCTTAGTCAACCATGCTTCTGAATTTTCTAAATATAATGTTTGGGACTATTAATTCAACTTCACAGATAAATTAGTTACATAAATATGACAGTGCTTTATCTTGATATTTAGATTTTCCTTTCTTGCCTATGGCAGACGTTTCAGAAAGTCCTTAAAGATGTATCATGAAAGGAGTCTCCCTACTACATGGTACTTTGGTTGTCCATTTTATTTTACCAACAGAAATTGAAAGACTTTAACAGTGAGCACTTACATACTTACCACCTGGTCTGCTATTAACGTTTTACTATACTTTTGTAAACACAAATGTATCCATCTCTGTACCTTTTCATCTGATTTTGGATGCATTTCAATGTGAATTGCACATATATTTCCTTCTAAATTAACTGGATTTTGATACTTATTAATATCAGACTTCACTAGTTTTTACTTTTGACGAGTAATTTACATACAGTGAAATGCACTATCATTAGAGTATGTTGTTGGGTTTTTACAAATACATATATATATATAATCCAAATCCATTTCCAGTCACAGAATATTATCGTCAGTCAGAAAATTTCCTCATGGCACTTTTTAGTCAATTTTCACTCCTACCTTCTTAGAGGCAACCACTGACATTCTAATGTTGTCATTCTGTAGTTTCCATGTAAATAGAACCAAACAGAATGTTGTCTTTCATGCATGGCTTCTGTTTCCATCAGCATGATATATTTTAGTTTAATCTGTCAGTATTTTTTTAATTGCTCAGAGTGCTGAACATACCACAGTTTGCTCATCCATTTTTGTTTTGGTGTACACACAGTTTTTTACCATTTTTGGCCATTATCAATAAAGCTGCTGTATTTTAATTTTTGGGTGAACATATGTTTTTATCTCCTTTAGGTAAATAGCTAGAAATGGAATTGCTGGGTTGTTGAGTACATATATTTTTGATTTTATGAGAAACTGTTGTACCTTTTCCAGAGTAGTTGTGCTATTTTCTAATGACATCAAAGAATATGTGAAAAGTCCAGATGCTGTGATGGCATATCTGGTGGCAGTAGGTCTTTTAATTTTAATCACTCTGGTAAGTGTGTAGTGTGGTATTTTAATTTTAATTGACATATTCCTTACAAATAGCAATGTTGAGCAGATTTTTGTGGGCTTGTTGGCTATTTTTTTTTTTTTTTTGCTATTTTGAGTTGTCTGTTTTTGAGCTGAAAGAATTATTTACTGATACTGTATATCAGTGCTTTATCAGATACTTTCCTCCTCATTTGTGGCTCACCTACATATTTCCCTAACAATATGTTTTAATAAGTTGCCATTTAAAAATATAAAGTCAAATTTTTAAAAATTTTTTTTAAAAATAAGCTCCATGCCCAGCATGGAGCCCAGTGTAGGGTTTGAACTCATGACCCTGAGATCAAGACCTGAGCTGAGATCAAGAGTTAGATGCTTACCTGACTGAGCCCCTGTATATATATATATATATATTTTTTTTTTTTTTTAAAGGTTATTGTTTCCTATGCCCTAAGAAACTTGTAGACAAAGCCCCAGTGCCCAGGAGATTCTCTTGTGTTTCTTTTTTAAAGCTTTATGGTTTTTAGCTTTTATGTTTGGGCTTAGGATCCATCTTGAATTAATTTTTTGTATGGAGACATAGGGCCCCCATTATGTTTAATGTGTTCATACTGGTTTATGAACTCAAAATTGATGGCTCAAAATTGATGATCTTGAACTATATCATGAGCTAAAAATCTCATTGTCTCTTTCTTCTTCAGTAACATTGTTATTTTCCCCAAGAGTTATTATTTCCTTTCTAGTAATAGGTTGCAATCTCTTGTAACTTGGGAGATCAGATAGTCATGCTTGGGATAATCATTTATTCATCCCATAAACATTTATGGAGCACCTACTCTGTAGTGTATTGTGACAAATGCTGTAAATAAGAAAAGGGAGAAGACCTTGTTCTTTCCTCAAGAAAACACATAGAGGTAGATAGGCAATTGTAATAAGATTGAGAAAAAATGATAAAAACATGCAAAGAACTGTGAGGGCACAATGAGCAACACCTAATACAGAGTTTTAGAATCAGGACGTTTCTTATAACAGGTGATTTCAGAACTTCGGCAAGAAAGATGTGATTTAATTGTGCCATAAGGGTTAGCAAGACTCTTGCCCTCAAAGCCTTATTGCTGAGGATAAAGTATAAATAAGATAAAGGCATGTAACTATGAGACAAACCATCTAGAACTATAAAAGATGTAATACTTAAAGAATCTGAGACTTCAAAATGGAGAAAAGAGTCTTCCAGAGTATATGGTGTTTATGCGAACAACTTCATTGGGGAGATAGCATTTGATCTGGGTCATGGTGCTGTTCTGCAGATTAAATGAGTTAATAAACACACAGTGCTTAGCACAATACCCAATATGTTTTAAATATTGATTATAATCATTATATTATTATTACTGAAAGACATATAGGTCCTGAATATTTACAGTAATAGAAAACATTTTATGTGTGTGACAGAAATGTTAGACTGTTTATAAGGTTTATGGGCTGAAAACTGAGCTTAGAGAATAAAAGTTCAGGAAACATATAAGAATTGGGAAATAGTTTGCTTTCACTGGGTTTCAGTAATGGAAAGGTAAGAGAGGCACAGCAGATGGACAGTTTAGGAAAGCAAGTTAAGCATTGGATTTAATTTTGGTTGTGATGGGAGCCATTGTTAGTTTTTTGTTTCGTTTTGTTTTGATCCACAGGGGGAAGAGCAAAAGCTACACACATCTTTGTGCAAAATCAAGGTTTAGGGAATGGCAGGAGCCATATAGAGATTTAAAGAGTAATCCCATGGATAGAAGAAAAAGTCCAAAAGCAGTTGGTCAGCAATCCTTGATGTCCCCGAGGGGCGAGAAAGGTGGCAGCTAAACAGACACTTGAGGTCTGGCAATTTGTCCTTCAGTGATCTTGGAAAGAGTCGTTTCACTGAGTGATGAAGGCTGAAGCCAGATTTTAAGGGATTAACAATAGTTTAGTATTACAAGTATCCAAGTATTACTAATACAGTGTATTTGGAAAAGTTTAAGAGTGAAAATAAAAGTGAGGAGAGATTTGATAATAGCTTAAAAAGGGAGCAGACGTGAACTTGGATTTTTTAGGCTGAGCCAGGAGGAGAGAGGACAGTGTGAGCACACATGAGTGATGAGACTGTGTTGAAAATACATTAGTGAAAATACAGGGATTTTTCTTTCTGGGAAAAATGTCCAGAGAAGACAGAAGGAAAAGAGAATAAAAGAGTAAGTGTAAAAAATTGGCATTGAAGAGACATTTTGTTCTCTGACAGGTAGAAGAAATAAGTGAGTAAGTGAAGACAAAATAATACTAAAGAAATGTTTGTGGAGGGGAAGGAATTTGAAGAAATTCATGTAGGCACCTTATCAGAAAGTGAGAGGCGAGTCCATCCAGAAGCCGTAAGTGTATTAGAGCTGAGGAGATGGAAATTGGTTTGAAATGAAGGCTCTGATAAGTGTTAGAGAGGTTTATTAGTTCCCTGTTGCTCTGTAACAATTATTACAAGCAAGGAAAAGGGCTCTCAGCAGAACCTCATTGGCCCACACCTTGATCTTGAACTTCTGGCCTATCATAACTATAAGAAATAAATTTCCACTGTTTAAGCCACCTAGTCTGTGTTATGGTAGCCTGGACAGACTAATACAATGGAGGTCAGATTTCTCATGATGGGGTTACAAATATGGAAAGAAAAAGAAGCTGGCATTTATCCTGTGGTGCTGGACCGGAGGTAGTGGTGTGATAGATACTGTTGGATGAAAAACAGATACAAATGTAGATGGATATTCTTACACATATTCCTCAGTTGGTGGAACACCAGTAGTTATATACATGTGTAGCACGCAGATCTTCATTTCTAAATATAATTCTCACGCGTAATGAACTAAGGCATCTTGGAGAAATGCTTGGTTTCAAGGCCGAAGCAAGCAAACTACAAGATGAGTGTGGAAAATCTTGTATCAAAGAGTGAGAAAATGCTCAGAAAGTGATATAGGCAGAAGCAGCATGAAGACGCCCCCATCAGCCAAATATCGAATGACTTGAGCATCAAAGTAATGCTGGTAATGGGTTATAATCCATTGACTAAAATAGGAAGCCATTTGTCTATATAAGTATCAATAAACAAATGCATAAATGGGGAGAAGAGACAGCTCTTTGTTGGAATAGAATATCAACTAATAAATACACGTGGGATGATGGAATTAAGAATCATCATTTGGCAACCATCATACTGACAGTTCAGTTACAAAATAGCAACAGATGCTAGGACTAGTGGGTGAAAAGTTGATGAAGAATGCAATACTGACTTAGTCTCAAAGACTTGTTTATTTCAAAGGAAAAAAGCTTGAGTATGGAGAGACCAGGGAGATACTACCTCTATCCAGGGACAAATCAAACCAGCATACCATCTAGTAGGGTATAATCAGGAACACTCTGCATCACTTCTGTAACATTACTGCCCCAAACGTATAACCTGAAAACATCAGACAAACTTAAATTTTGTGACATCTGCAAAATGATTAGTTTTAATTTTTGAAAATGTCAAGGTCATGAGTATCAAGGAAAGTCAAGTGAGTATTTCAATTAAAAGAGAAAAATAGTCATTGCTAGATGTGCTGTGTGGCCCTGGATTGGATCATTTTGCCATTGAGGATGTTATTGGGGCAACTGCTGAAATGGTAATGGGGTCTGCGGGTTACATCCTAGCAACATAACAGTGCTAATTCCCTGATTTTGAAGGTATTGTGTTTATGTAGGAAAATGCTCTGTTTGAAGGAGCTGCACGCTACAGGATTTCAGGGTTATGGAACATGATATTTCCAGCTTACTCTCAAATCATTCAGAAAAATGTTCTTTACAAACCATAAGAGACTCAATCTCACAAAACAAACTGAGGGTTGCCAGGGTGGAGAGGGGTAGGGAGAGGGTGGTTGGGTTATGGACATTGGGGAGAGTATGTGCTATGGTGAGTGCTGTGAAGTGTGTAAACCTGGCGATTCACAGACCTGTATCTCTGGGACTAATAATACATTATATGTTAATAACAAATAAAAAATTAAAACTAAAAAGAAGATATTAGAATTACAAAAAAATGTTCTTTGACTATAATTCCAGTTTTCTGTTAAAATTTAAAAATATTTTTGAAAAAGAAGTGCATAAAACTTCAGGCATATGCTGTATTACAGGAAAAAAGTTGAAAACATGATGAAAGAATACACGTAGTGAAGTAGAGGAGAGATTTACTGAGAAAATACTAATCAAAAGAAATCTGGTGTAGCAGTATTTCTGTTATATAAAATAAGCCTTATGGGAAAAAGTCTTATCAGGGATAAGGCAGACCATAATATAGTGGTAAAAGACAGATTTCACAAGGAATACATAATAATTCTGAAGGTATATGTGTCTGAAAACATAACTCTCAAGTTCAAGCTCATAATATTACAAGGAGAAATATTCAGTTTCTCAGTGACAGTGGAATATTAAGTACACCATTTTTGTCTGTGAGAGAAAAAGAATGAGTAAAGATACAGATTTGAACTACATAATTGGTTAACTTGAATGGAGAGGTATAAGGGATATTTATAGAAGTCTGAACTTTCAAATTAGAGAATTTACATTATTTCAAATATATGGTATCTTTACAAAAATTGACTCTTTGTAGTCTGTAAAATGGGCTCAGTAAATACAAATAGAAAATATTATACAGACCATATCTTTTATCAATGCTATATAAAATGGAATTAATAACCAAACCTATATATCTGTTTATAGATAAATTTATTTATATATATACATATCTATTTATCTGTCTAGAAAACATTTCGGGCACCTGGGTGACTCAGTTAAGCCTCTGCCTTTGGTTCAGGTTATGATCCCAGAGTCCTGGGATCAAATCCAGCACTGGGCTCCCTGCTCGGTGGGGAGTTTGCTTCTCCCTCTGCCCCTCCTCCCATTCATTCTCTTAATTTCTCTCTCTCAAAAAATAAATAAAATCTTTAAAAAAAAGAAAACATTTCAAAATGTAATGGCTATTCTCAAATTTAAGAAGTAAGAATAATAGAGTTAAACCAAGTATATCAAAGTGAAGGAAGAAAATCATAGATATATTTTAGTGAATTACAAAGTAGTTCAAAATAGTGGAATAATCAAGAGGTCATTCTTTAAATATATTGATAAAATATATTTGTTCTCCAAAAATGGTGACGGGAAAAAACAAAAAAACAAAAAAACCACCATCCAAACCCAAACCTTAAACATTATTAAGAATGAAACAAGGAAAATTCAAGACCAAAGAGACTGAACAAATCAGTAAATTCTGTAGAAAACTTACAGAAAATTTACAAAAAAAGGCAATTTGCTAGATATATATAATGTTATAACGTAACAAACGCAATTTACCTACAGATCTATTTAAATGTTCAAATCAGTAGTTCTTAAATCTCTTATCAAATAAAATATCCTGCCAGGGAGTTTTAGACATAGGTAGGTCAGATAGTTCCCAGTCTCTGTTACAGAACCTGCAAAAACAGGGGAAGTTCTCCAGCTCATTTTTTGTGATTATACTAGATGCTTCCTCAAAGACTCCCAGCGTCTCCCTTCACCCCCAACTCCATCTCTCTCTCTCTCTTTTAATTTGTAATTTGTGTCTCCTATAACCATGAATTTCCACATAAAAATGGCCTGGCAAGTTGCAGTTCTCAATTAAGCAATATTAATTGGGTGGTATATTGATTGTGGGCCCTGGGATTGTCTTTGGAATGAAAAGACCTCTACAAGGCAGACTGGCTGCTGGCGAGTTGCAGTCGAAGCCTCAGTTTTGGGTGAAAATACAGTTGACAGCTTACAAACTCCTAAATCATGAAGTCATCTCAGTGTGTTCCTTCTCCTTGCCTTTTCCCAAATATTTTGGACTCTTTTGTGGACAGAGCTTTAAACCCAAAACAAATGACAAAGACCCATGAGATAAACAGTGGCAAACTAATTGCAGCTGTGTAGCACGAAGCTGCACAATCCAGAGAAGCAGGACCATGATTTAAGTGACCAGGTTTATGCATGTAGTTTTGCTACTGAGTTACCTGAGTCAAATCACTTGGCCTCTCTGTGCTTCAGTGCAAATAGAGCTGCTGCTGCTTCTCCTTTTGGTTTTGCAGTATTGCTGAAAAGTAAAGGGAATAAAATTAGTGATTTGAAATCCTTTTGCAGAGCATAGTATGAACAGAACGGGGTTACTGTTTTTGTGGTCAGGATCATTCATGTACAGTGTTTAGCATATTTAAGCAGAGGATATTTCTGTTGTAAAAATGAAGTTTGAGACAGATTTAGAAAGCAAGTTTGGCATAACTTTGCAAGGAAAAGAATTTTGGGGGCAGTATTGTATCTTTTCTAGTTTCCTTGTCTCATGGTGTGTAATTCACAACACTGTGGCCTTCAAATATTTAACTGCAATTAACATATATTGTGACCCAGTAAAGACATGCAGATATATCTGTATTGCTATATATGATCCTCTATATGTCTGTATATCTATCAATATCTTATACAATGTATGAATAAAAGACCTCCCCAGATAGTATTTACCTTTTCTATAGTGGGTGCTGTCTGATATTTTCTGTTCTACTTTACTATAGTCCAGTTAATTCTATTTCTTTTTTTTTTTAAAGCTGCATTTCATGACCTTAGTTTGAAAACTAGTGTTTAAATATATCATTTCTCATATCCATATCTTTTTTGAAGACAACTCCAATGAAAACAACCTATTAATGCTAATGGGATGGGGCCAAGCAAAAGCCAAATATTTCTTCTGTTGGATTCCAGAACAACAAGTACTAAAAATTTATGTTCTGTAGTTGAGGAGTTCTGATTGTGCTGCATCCAGACTTTTAAAATTGTAGCACAGAAAGTTGGTGAAAAAAAGAAAAAAGCCACCAGACCTTCCAGTTTCCTTCCAATGACCTTTAGTAGGAAGAATGACCGAAGAGAAGTCTTAAGGATGAGCTCTCAAGTAAGATGGGAGGGCATTCTACTCTGTTATATTTTAGAGTGTGAGCTTATTAAGTCCAGCTGAAATTTTTGGACTATCATCTCTGTCCTTTTCAGAATGGGAAATTACCAACCCAAACTTAAAATTAGGCAGTTCAAAGCTGGGATACCTCCACATTTTTTCTCAGTCACCTTAATCTCTAATATATACAAGTGGTAAAACTCAGAATAGTTTGTAATAGCACAAAATATTAACTTTTTATAAAGTGAGAGGATTTCATTTGCTTAGAATTCAATTTCTAATTGTATATTAAATTTCAAAAGTAATTTTAAGATATACTGAGCCAGAAAGCAGTAAAATCTGCTTTTTAAAAACCTTGAGGAAACAGCATAAATATACAAAATTATCAAATAATTGAAATGATAGGTACTTACTCTTCTTTCTTAGAGGAAAAGCCCTTATAAAATGTGTTAGATTTGCTTTGAGCATTTTTGAAAGATCATGATAATGTATAATTATGATGTTCCCTTTCTATGCTAAATACGAGGCTTTTTATATTACACGCTGTTTTTCCTTGCAGCAGTGATTGATATGTGATAGGTAATAACAGATGGGAAAGTCAAGGCTTTGATAGTTAGTTAGAGGTAAATCCCTAATGCAGACTCTGGCTTACTCCTCTGAAACTGTGGCCCTTGACTTCAGAGTGCACACAGTTTTCAGAAACCCAAGTATTAGCAAAGCTCATGGTCCCAAATATTATGATCACAGACATTTTTTCTGAGTTGTAGACTCACAGCAGATGAGCAGGCATCTACCTCAGCATGTCCTGAGCTAAATGCCTCATCTGCTCTTACTGGTTCTCCCTCTCCCTCCCCAAAGTGAGTCTAATCTCCCGGCAATCTCTGAGAGCAGCCCCCCCCCCCCCTCAGTCTACCTAAGCTGGCAGCCTGGGAGACCCCTCGATCCTCTTTTCTCTATACCTCTCCTTTCCACTCACATCCGATTGTCTCCCAAATTATGTTGGCCTCCTTGGTAGCTCTCGACTCCTCCTTTTCCAGGCTAGCTATCATGACCTGGTCAACCAGGTTCATTCTCATCAGTGAGTTCCTTGCTATTGTTCTGTTCTTCTCACTTACTTATTTTTTTCTTTCTTTTTTCCTACTTAAAAAAAAAAAAAATTATGTTCAGTTAGCCAACATAGAGTACATTGTTAGTTTTTGATGTAGTGTTCAAGAGTCATCAGTTGCATAAGAGTGGGGATGGGGGATGGGGACACCGGGGGATAGGTATTAAGGGGGACAGGTGTTGTGATGAGCACTGGGTGTCATACACCACTAATGAACCGTGGAACTCTCACTTATTTCTGATACCAGTTTTCTTTCTGCTCGTGTCTGCTCTCTATGCTGCAGCTAGAGTGATCTTTGTTTCTTTCACATTATCTCTGATCACTGCTTTCTTGCTCAAAATCCTTCTGTGCCTCATTTTCAGAATAAAGCCTGTGATCCTTAGCCTGATATGCAAAGCCACTTATCCTTAATCTTATCTCTCTCCATGCCATAGTGAGACTTTCTATATTACTCCGGATTCCTTGACCAGCCACACTCCCACCTCCAAACCTTTGCTTCCAATTTAGCTTAAAATGCTTCCCTCCAACCCTCTGCTTTAGGAACTCCTTGAAGTCCTCTTAAGGTCCTGGACATACATATGTAATAATTATTCTCAGATATGTTATAATCTTCCATCTTCCTATCTGCAATAGACCAGGACCTCCCTCCTTTAGGGAAGATCCTATTTTTTATTTATCTTTGGATCACTAGGGTTCTGCACAATACCTGGCATATAAAAGAAGTAAACTAATACGTTGTGTGAAGCACAATAATGCAGAATATTTTTCATATGTGAGGAGCTTTAGCACACTAAAAAGTAATGAATGACTTGAAAAGATTAAGTTAACTCCCCAAATATGTCTAATTTACTTGGAGGACTTTTTGATTCTAAGAGAATCACTTATTCTCTTATCTTATCACTTATTCGGGAAGTGAGATTTGATTTAAAAACTAGAGTAACTTTCATTACTTACCTTGTTTTGAGAAATAGGTGGTAAGAGAAGAAAGACCAAGGGAAAATAAATACATTAGGCATTCACTTGAAAAAAGAATGGGATCTTTATGGAAGGAACCTGGCAAGATCCCCACCTAGAAAGGTATGAAGCCATAGAGCAAGGACAAATGAGATCACAGGACATGAATGAAACTCTGAGCCTCAGGTGTGACTGGGTTGTAACTCTTCTCAGTAACATGGGAATGAAAAAAGCTGTCTATCTGGCATTATTTGTCTCCAATGAGGCTGGGAGGTGAAAAATTATCTGAGGCCATTTTGTAAGCTAGACAGTGCTATCAAGTATAAGATTTGTAACCCTTGGGTTAAAAGATAAACTATTTTGTGGAGCTTTCCTGAATGCTCACCAAGAGTACAGTATCACTGGGTGAGGGGTTCTCATTGCATGTTGTCTATACCAGTCCCCTCTGAAGTGTTAGCTCCCCAGGTGTAGGAACCACACTTACCACCTCATAGCTCCGGGGCCCAATATGATATCTGGGATATAGCAAGTGCTCCAGACTTGTGAGCTGAATGATTTGTCAGAATTACTTTGAGTTGATTGAAGAACATTCATAACAAGTCATCTTTATGGAAAGACTTGGGCATACTTTTGATATGACTACAAATGTTTCATCAAAATCATGAAAGAAAACATGGGGTTACTCCAAAGAATTCCCTACCTTTTTCTGCCCTCAGAACCTGATTGTTTTCATATTCACCATCACTCCATTCCTCTTCAAGATGATACAGAACATGCTTTTTTTAAAAAATTAAACTTTTTTTAAAAAAAAGATTTTATTTATTTATTTGACAGAGATCACAAGTAGGCAGAGAGGCAGGCAGAGCGAGAGGAAGAAGCAGGCTCCCCACTGAGCAGAGAGTCCGACACAGGGCTCGATCCCAGAACCCTGGGATCATGACCCGAGCCGAAGGCAGAGGACTTAACCCACTGAGCCACCCAGGTGCCCCTAAAATTAAACTTTTTTAATGGAAAATTTTGTTTACGGAAAAGTTGCAAAGATATGATACAAAGAGTTTCATATATTCTTCACCCTGTATCATGCTTCTCTAGTGTTAGCATCTGACATAATCCACCCTTTTTTAAAAAATTTATAATGAAGTAAAAGGTAATTTGAGCAGTTCTTTGGTGGGAATGTCTGAAGAATTACATGACACCCATTGGAAGTTATAGTAGAGAACATTTCAACCCACTGAGCCACCCAGGTGCCCCTAGAAGAGAACATTTTAGTTACAGTGCCAGACTTAGGAATCACCAAGTCAATCACAGATAGTTATAATATGTAGAAACATCTGAACTTACAACTTTAAGTCTGTAGAAACATAATAAGTCTGAAAGTAACCCCTGTGGATATGTTGCTTGATTCAAAGCTGTTCTTATAGTAATGGATCAAGTAGATATTATTCTTTGGAAAGTGCTGTAATGTGAGTAATTCTATTTGTTGTACTTTAGAAAAAAAGCAATTCTATATCTGTATGTAGATATAGATCTATATGTACACAGACATTTAACTAAAGTTCATGATTAAAATGAAAAAAAAATGTTGAAATACATAGGCTTATTGATAGGAAAATCTGTAAATTCACCCAGTGGCAATTTGTAAGAATATTTATTTTAGTTTGGCTGAGTATATGTAGATTTATACTTCTATTATGGCACCATTAATTTCCTTGAAATATAATCATTTTGGATTTAGTGTAAACTTAAGTATTATTTGGCTTCCTTGCAATGAGTATAAATGTAAAACAATAAATTATCCAAGCAAGAATTAGTGTGTGTAAGTAGTTTTTCATAGTATATAAAGACAGTAAAATATTTCATATGAAATAAATACATAGGGCTATGTAAACAGATTTTTGCTGATTTTTTTTTTTACCTTTTAATATACTCCACACATATTCTTTTGCCTTTACTACATTCTTGCTGCATTATACAAGGTATATAATATTACCTGTGGTTTTCATACTCAAATATTTTAGGTTAAGCTGCTTCTGGAGTCAAGACATGTAATTTAATAAAGGAGACCTGGTGAATGTATTCAAATTCCATGGTGTTTTCCCCTTCCTTCTGATACACTTAAAAATATAAAGATGTCAGGTGATTTAGTCAATAACTGAGGTTTTCGAGTGGATGTCAGTATGTGTCACAGGCCTGAGAACAGCATCAATTGAGTTTTGTACCAAGATATACATCTACTACTCAAGGGAGAGAGGCTGCTTGCCCTGGATTCACTGTATGATCTTGAGTGAGTCACCTCACATTCTTGAACCTCAGTCAACCCATTTGGAGAATTAGGTGAAAGCTAAGCCTTAGTGAGAAACAGATGCTACATCTGAGATGAGTTTTCTTGTGTAAACAAGTAATTCCAAAGTTTAATTCCAAAGAGAGTCACTGTGTGGACAGCCATGATACATCTGAGGTAGACAGTTGGGGTAAGGCTTTGGAATAAGGGTTTCTGAATAGAACTTACAGCATCATACTTTTGCATTTGGGTTTCTTAAAACCATTTTTATCTAATTTTTATTCCATATCATCCTTTTAGAACATAGACTTTCATGATTTTTATATAAAATTTATTTAATGCTTTTCGATCATTTTTGTATAGTAAATTACACTTCTAACAGGTCAATTAAGTTGTCAAGGTAGGGAGAATGCAATTCAAAATAGTCCAGTTATCATCTAGTGAGAATCAATGAAATTAAGACCTCTCTTTGGAATAAATGTTAACAACCAAGGGATTTAAAGACATGTGGTTTCAAGACAACAGCTCAGTGTGCATTTTGGTTTAATTCCCAGTAAGTTATTTATCACTTTGGTAAATTCTTACATTCTAAAACACTTCGCTAAAAAGGAGATAGATAACTTAATAAATTGAAAAGAATTCCTTAAAGGAAAGAAAAGTCCTCTAGAGAAATGCTCGTCAAAGTTTTATGATTGCTTTCTCTCCTCTACAACTGCTGCTTTTGCCGACTGAAATAGCTGTGAACATCAAAGTAAGATCTTCGGTTCCAGAAACTCTCCAAGCTTGCTATAGCTCTAAACTTATGTTTCCTGTGTTGACTTCATGTATTGCTGTCATCCGTACACATTTCAAAGCTTCAGGTTAAATGTGGTGTAGTTTCCCTTTGCCTAACTTTTTTGTATTTTAGAGTGGGAATAAGTAACGTGAATCAGCAAGCTAATGGATACTGTTGAGAATTCAGTATTGGCTAGTTTACCATTCTCTGGTTTGTTTTCCGGCAGCTATGGTGGTCTTGCTTTTGACATTAGCTAAGGGAGCAGTAGCTTGGCCTTTAAGTGGAAAACAATCCAGGAGTTTCGGAGGAGAGGAACTAAAGAACAAGAGGCCGGGAGCCATTATCTCCTGAAGAGAGACGAAAGGCCCTCTGGTCCTGTGCTTTTTTCCCCTGTTGCCAGCCTAGACTCCAGTGTGAGAAGAACCTATCTGTGGTAGAATTTGGCTGTGGGTTTCTTTAGTAGCTAAGTCTCATTGAGTGAGACACAAAGTCACTGTTGGCTCAAGTGTGATTGTCCATGGAAGCCCAGGAATGTGATGGGCATAGATCTAAAAAGGTTGATGAGGGGCAATGAAGGAAAATCTATATTTAGACTTAATATCTAGAGAAAATTTCTAGTGGAAAGATCCATTTCACTAAACATTTTGGGACAGCAGCCTAGATGAAAGCAGTAAAAGAGCCATTATTTTGACATTTAAAACTCTTCTGAATGAGTTCTCATCATGAATAATCTTATACGGGTCTCCTTTGGAGAAGTTGAGTTACAAGTATTTTCCTTTCTAAACTTTTTTTGTGAGTGGTGTGAGATCTAAATTCCAAAAAAAGAAAAAAGAAGAAAGATAATTATCTATTATGTTTTTCATATATATATGCATATTTACATATCTTATCTATATACATACATATGTATATATAATATATACATGCATATGTATATACATAATATATACATAATATACATAAATGTATATACATACATTTTCACATGTGTGTGTGTGTGTGTGTATGTATAACACCCTGAAATATACACATAATATCCTTCCAGGCTCTTGCCAAAGAATATTATTTCAAGGTGTACAAAGGAGGAGTAGCTTTTGTTCTATAAAAGGCCAATTCTAGGAACTAGAACTCTGACCTCCCTGTGTTTCTGGAGTTGAAAGTGAGATTGATGAACATACAGCAGGACATGTGTATGGGAGCTTATATGCATTGGACGTATATGGAAATAATTTTTTCTCTTTTCATCTGGCACAGAGTTCAGATTCTACCAATGTTTTGTGTGGTAAGCATGTTTAAAGAATAAGGAAGTCACAAAGCAGTAAGAAAAGTTGGGAAAGGTAAACTGATACGCTAACCTAGGCTCTGAAGGGTTCTAAGATAGGAATTAATAGTATTAAGTGTCCATTATTCAACTCCAGTGAATAAAATTGCTCTTTGAGGCCACCTTTGGTGGGATTGGTTTTTATGGTTTTTATACTTGATCAGGGTAAAAGCTGAAGAGAGTCCAAGAAGTTTATAGAATACATGATTCATAAGGGTTGTTCATGAATAAAATTTATAGAAAGCAAATCCTCAGAAGATGTTTATTTGGCTATCTCCTGTTTTAAGATAGACTGCAAAAAAAAATCTAAATTTCTGCTGGAATTCTTGGCAGAAGCTAACAATAGTTTCATATAAGGTTTTGAAACGTGCCTCGTTAGTTGTATCTGTTTTTGAGGAAAAACTTTCTGTCTACACAAAGCTCTAACATCAACATTTGGTATGTATATTATTTATACTCTCATGTTCAGAGTGTATACAAAACTGAGTGTGTAAACTAGAATACATTTTAATTTGATAAAATGCCAATCACGAAGGGCTTGTTGATCTTAAAATAATCAATGAGTCTAATCTGTTAAATGTGACTGAAAAACTTTTTGTTGTGGTATACAATACCTAGATAGTGTTGTATTTCCAAGTTCTAATAATTTTAACATAGATTTTCATATTTAGAGACTTTCTGAGAAGAATTCAAAGCTCTTTGATTAGTATCTCATCCAACAATTTCTTTTTTTTTAATTAAATTTATTTATTTTCAGCATTACAGTATTCATTATTTTTTCACCACACCCAGTGCTCCATGCAATCCGTGCCCTCTATAATACCCACCACCTGGTACCCCAACCTCCCACGCCCCTCCCCTTCAAACCCCTCAGATTGTTTTTCAGAGTCCATCCAGCAATTTCTAAGGTAGAGAATTTTGAGAGAAACATTGGAGGATAAGCTAAGAGATCACTCCTTTAAGAAAAATAGAATCTTTTAAAATCAATACCTTACTCTAACTTTTCTTCTTCCTCAGTATGAACAGTGAGCATCTCTATGCTTTTCGGAATTAAGAAACAGAGGAAAAATGTTTTGCTCAATTAGTAACTGCTTCAGCTCAGCCCTATATTGAGATGGATTCTTCTAGCTCCATTCACCCACTAGTGGTTCAGTGGGTACTTCTGTGCCTCAGAAAAGAGCTAGGAGCATGAGGTGATTGGTGGTTTAACCGATAGAGTTAATTTCATGATGCTGTTTTTCCTCTACTTTTTTTCACCCAACTTTCTTTTCAGGAACATCAAATACTTAAAGTGGTTCTGTATCATTCTACCAGTCCTTCCAGGTTTGCCAGTCCTGAGCATGACCACCTCTTTACTTCTTTGTCCTCTTTGTGAAGGACATGAGTTGTGTCTCCTTGTACAGAATCTAGCCACTTTTTTTTTTTTTTTTTTGGCAACAACTCTCTGATTTTCATTTGAGGAATCTCTTTCTCCTACTCTCAGTCCATGTGGTTTAGGTGGGATTACTTCCTCCACACTCAGAGCCATGGGTGGCTATAGGGCCAGATTTATTCACCAAAACATTCTACCCCTCTGATGGTGATGATAATAAAAGCAGGTTAATGATATTCAATTCTGGGACTTCTGTTAGAAAGAGTGATTTAAAAAAAAAAAAAAAAAGTTCTTTCCATCAGACTTACTAAGCTGTAGGGAGATGTTTTTGCAAGAGAAAAAATTTTCCTGCTAATGAGGGCAACCCAGAGGAAAGTAGAACTATGTGTAGAGGAATACTGCTGGTAATATCATAGAAATACCTGCATTTTATTATACCTGGAGATACCTAGTCCTGGACCGTTGAGCTTTGAATACTTTCTTTAATTTATTTACTTAGCTTAGTTCACTTTGGGTTGAATTTCTGTCATTGAGATCAAAATAATTCTTCTCTACATTACATTCCAAAATGACTCATATTTCGAGTAATATAAAAAAGACCAATATGATGCTTATGATATTTATCAGTGAGCTAGTAGAAACTTTTCACAATCTGTCACGTATGCATGCTGAGAAGGCCATCCTCATAGTAATTTTCTCCTGTCATTTTTAAAAAATTTAAAATGTAATTATTAGTCAGAAATTTCAGGCTGCCTGGTGTCTGTGTGGAGGCTCATTAATCCTTTGAAAACTGTTTGAGCATCTCAAAAAGTGGTAATAATGTTAATAATAGCCCCTGCCTTGCTGGGATTGATGTGCAGATGGTAGGACATAATGAATGGAAAGCGTTAAGCCTAGTGGAAAGCACACGTATGTAAAGTGTTTAATAACTGCCCACAATTATGTTAAAGGCCTGGAATAGGAGTTCTTTGAGGATAGGGACAGTATCATGGATGCTGCCATGTCTGTGGTACCGAGCTCCATGAGATGATGAGTTGAGTTCATATTTCCGCATATGCTGTTTGGAAAAGTGCTGTTATTCTAAGAAATCACACCCACCCACCTCATGGAAGAATTCTATGTGCAAAATCTGTACTTCAGGAAGAACTGGGTCCTGGGATTTCTGCTGTTCTTCCTCAGAGGTTAAGACACTGTAGGATTTACCTGAAAAACATGGTCCTTTCCTCATGGGAGACTTTGTTGAAAGCGTTTCCGCTGCATTAGATGGGAGACTGAAATTAATGGAAACCTAATATGTATCAAGGGACCATTTCCTCTGATTGATAATAAAGGTAAAATAAAAGAATCATGTTAAATATATGCTTGTCTTTCTCGTAAAAGGTTTGGTCTTTTGTCTAAGGCATATTCTAACGGGACTGAACCACTGTGAGAAAGATGGCCTGGTCTTTATCCACCTCCTCAGCAACTGTCTTATTTTAGATAAAAGGCAGGGGTTTTCTAGAAACATAAAGTGTCAGGCATTAACAGGGTTTTTATTATTTATATTCTGAGCTTCATTATGGTTGATGCTGTCTCATTTTTTCCATTATAAACCCCTTCTTCTCAAGGGCCTTTAACTTCCCCAATAAAAAGAATGGCTTCAGGCAAACATTGGAAGCATTTGCTCTCAGCTGAGGAGGACTTTTGTTTTTCCATGTCTTGAAAATGAAAATCCATTAAATTCTTTTCAAATTATGGGAGTGTTAAAGTGAGAAAAAAAAAATACCCCAGAAATTACTGCTTTCATATGTGTCTCTTTACTACCTGGGCTCAGAATTTGTTTTGAACAGCTGCAGCCCCCTCTGATTATATTAACAGCCCTTCCTTTATTGTCTGAGATAATTCAGTAATGTCCACATGTACCTTGTCCACTGGCTTCCTCAGAGATACTTGCTGGAGATGGTTTTCTGGGTAGTTTGTATGGGTCATTTCTCTTTCCTTGATAGATGACCCAGTGTCTCCCAGAAGAAAGAATTCACTCAGAACATGGTCACCTTCCCTCAGGGAAACACCATGGTGAATTGCCATGCTGAGGGCGAAGCACCAATAGCGGACCATGTTACTCTGGGATTGTGGTGTGTTAAAAACAACTTAAAAATGTCTCTTCCTATTGTGCTCCAGAGAAGTACTGTGCTAAAGATGGTCATGGACTCAGGTTGTGGGCTATAGATAAATTCAGGCTGAAGTTGTGGTCCTAGAGATAACATTTCAGAGACTCACAAGAAGCCTGAAGTCTGTCCATGGCAGGATTTTGAGACTCTGGTCATGCAAATGGTTGCAGGATATGACAGGAAGACCTCTGTCACTGAGCCGTACCTAAGAGTCCCCAACATCATTGATATTCTTTTCTTCCTCTGCTTTCCAGCCCACTACTATCTCATATTAAGTATTTTAAAAACAAGATTTCCAGTAGTTCATTGCTTCTGGAATACACACATGCACATACACAGAGAAATCCATTAAGTTTTCTGTAACTACTTCTGTCCCGAAATAGCTTAAAAGAAAGACTATAATTTTTAGAATGTGCTGCATTCTGGAATCTTCTGAAAAGATTACTTTTAGGAATAGATTAGAGGCAGAGTTATAAAGCAGTGACAATAGTGTTGTGAAAGCTCATTGTTTGTATGGGAAAAAAGAAATTAGATTCCTGTGTCACATCATACAAAGGATATAGGTAGAATAAACATCTAATTATTTTCTTAAAGATTTCACAAGTAAATACAGGGGAGAGTATTCTAGAGGAGACATAAGATGACAAAAGCATCATGTAAAATGCCAAATTTGACTGTTTCAAAGTGACCAAATTCTAAAAAAACCTCACAAAGTTATTATTATGCATTATTTTAGATGCATAAAGCTAGAAAGATGCTATTACCTAGGATATGTAAATAATTCCTCCAAATCAACACAAAAATAACAAAACAACTGAATAAATATGCAAAGGATGTAGTAGGCAATTGATAGGAGAGGAACCACCAATTAACTTAAGAACTAATGCACTATTTCATGAATAACAAGAATATACATAAAAACAAAAGGAGATACCATTCTATTAGATTGTCAAAAATTGAAACCAAAGTTTGTACTAAATACCACCTAGGATGGCAGAAATGAGCATTGTCATATGCTACTAATCGGTAAAAAAACTATTTGGAGAGATTTTGACAATATATAGTATTGCTGAAAATGTACATATCCTTTGAAATCCACACATTTCTCTTTTTAACATATGTTCTTGAGAAACTCTTGGGCTTATGTCTAAGAAAATGTGTACAGGAATGTTTATTGCAGTGATGCTTGTGTTGGTGAACAACTGGAATCAGCCTAACTGCTCATTTATTGTTTTAAAAATGTATCTGTGTTGCTGTTTATTTCTTGCAACTATTGCAGAGGATTCCACAGTATAAGTATATCTGAATTCATTTATCCATTATTTCCATTGATTTATCCAGTGTGGAAGGAAAATAAGATCAAGATCATAAGAATCACCATTGTTTTACCATCATTTCTTAAAAATAAAGGATTTGAGAAAAGTATGAAAAAATATTAAGATTTAATAAATCTGGATAATGGGATGGGATGTGAGACTTCTTGAGGGCTTCTCATTCCTAAGATCTTAATTATCCAGTATCATTCAGAACTATATCTTCTTCTAGGAAGTCTGTCTAAGACATTTAACTGTGACTCTTGGGTAACTGTATGACTTAGTAACTCTCCAATTATAGTGTGTCCATTTGTATATACCATATCAACTTAGACCTGGTGACTCATTACTTTCTAAGTCTTTTAGTGAAAGACTTGGGTGGGGAGGGTGACGAGCGCTACCACAGGAAAACTAAGGCATGAAGCCATAGGATTGGGGGAAGGGGAAAAGCTAGATGAAGAAAGAAGAGTCATGAACTAGAACTGTGACCTGAGGCTTAAAGCATTTTAGGAAGATCAGACAGGGAGACTGTTAAGGGAGACTTTCTCTAATATTCACTCTGCATTTTCTGCCATCCATTCAGCCCTGGATTGATTGTTAAGCAAAATAAGCAGGTGCACCAAGGGAAGGGAAATAGATTTTCTTCCCACTCCAGCTTTTGTGCCCTTTGCTTTTTCACTGCTTCTCTTAACATTAGTCCATTTTTTGTATTACCTTCATCTGTCATATTTTACTTTAATCTGTTATTAAACATTTTATTTGTCATGATGAGCAACTAAACGTTTGGGTTGAAGCTATTGTCAGATATCACATTTGTTTCTATCTCATGGCTTGAGAGTTTCACTTCTATCCAGTGTAAACATAGCTAGTGAGTCTGGCTAGAATTAACTTACCAGCTAGTTAGTATATATGATCCTTAAACTCTTCGTCTTGAGCTGTGGCTGAATGGTTACCATTGTGGGACTGTGCTGAGGGCATCAGTTGGTCTTAATGGAGGCTTGCATTTATTCATTAATTCATCTCAGGTGTTCAGAAAACCAGGCATTTATGCTGGCACTGGAAATACATGTTGGAAAAGACTCACCATTGCTTCTTTCCAAGTTCACTATATCCTAAGGGTTAGGCTGATAAGAGGAGTCACAATAAGATATATTTATATTGCTCTAGTCTGGGCGCCTCAGTGGGTTAAAGCCACTGCCTTCGGCTCAGGTCATGGTCTCAGGGTCCTGGGATCGAGTCCCACATAGGGCTCTCTGCTCAGCAGGGAGCCTGCTTCCCCCCCGCCCCTCTGCCTGCCTCTCCATCTACTTGTGATCTCTCTCTGTCAAATAAATAAATAAAATCTTTAAAAAAAAATTTTATATTGCTCTAGTCTGTTTAGTCAGTACTCAGTCATGGATCATAAAATATGTGTGTAGCAATATTGACCCAAAATGTCTTCTTTCCAACAGACAGACCTGATGCTCCAGCAAATCAGAAAGTGAAACTTTAAAAAAAAAAAAAAAAAAAAGTTCTATTGAGAAAAACAACAACAACAACAACAAAACCTACAAGATACACTAGGCCACAGTTATTTACAAACATATATATTTCAACTTTTCTATTTGGAGCAGCAGTTTTCAAACCATAATTGTCTAATTCCATCTTCTGTCATGTATGCATCCTCCTTGCAACCAAAGGTAATTATCTCTGAGTACATGAACCTAAAATTTGGATTAGGAGTGCCTAAAACCACTCTGGAAGTGCTGAAACCACAATACAAGAAGGAATGCGCACAATACCAGTGTGGGTTGTTAGGCATAAACACCAAAATCAGAATAGAAACATGAATCAGTAGCTGTAAATAAGATCTGTCTTAGCTTTGTTACGATTGATAGACATCCATCAGTTCTAATCTAATCTAATTGTTTGAAAGAACAGTTGATAATTTTTTATCTTGAAAGCTAGGCCTAG
Organism: Mustela lutreola; assembly: GCF_030435805.1. NCBI lineage: Eukaryota > Metazoa > Chordata > Mammalia > Carnivora > Mustelidae > Mustela > Mustela lutreola. The sequence goes on from NC_081294.1 coordinate 34,932,492, forward strand.
GTTATGATGGTGAATATGGAGCAGGTGTCTTTTTTTTGGGGGGGTGTTCTTGGAAAACAACATCTTTATTTTTAAATGTAAACCCTTTTTCCAAATACACAATGTCCTGGGTTGTAATAGAAGGCCAATCTGATCATTCTAATTCATCCCAAATACTTCCTACTTATCAGGAGAGGTCAAGGTAGGTATTAACCCTGCAGAATGAGCAAAATGGGCCTCAGAGATATTCTGTGACTTGCCTAAGATTACACAGCTTTTTAGTGATAGAGTGAGGAATGAGCCTTGTTTTTTCAGATGTGCCTAAAGAACAACCATATCAGAAGCCTGGAGCCTAGAGGCCGGGCTCTGGGCCATTCACATCTTAGTACTGGTTAGGGACCAGTCATAAATAAAGCCAACAGTAACACGCTTCTTGTAGGGAATTTAATACAGAACATTAGCTATGGGTTAGAAGAGCTTGAACTAGCAACTTGGGAAGCTGAGGCAACTCCAAGGTAAACACCTGCAGAAATTTACCCTTATCCAGAGGGCCGGAGGGGAGTTAGGAGGAGAGGCTAAGGTAGGAGGGAAGCTTTAATGGAGGACAGAAAGCAGGACTACTGAAGATGTTTCTGGGAGACAGAGTAGAGGGGAATAGAGGCTTCTTATAGCCTACAAAACAAGCTCAGTGGTAAGCCAGTTTGTAAGAGAGTGGGAGTCCATCCCCTTCGGAGCATAGCAGAGCATGAAGAGTTCAAGGACTGGGTCTGATGACCAGCGTAACTTTTCCAATGGAGTATCTCTATTTCTAATCTCACATGTGTGCTTTGTATCTTAAGGATGTATTCTTAAAGAAGGGATTCTACATTTAAAAAAACCCAGAAGTTTAAAATTCGCTATACTAGGGCAGCTCACTTTTAAGAAAATATATCTCTAGGATAACATTTCTATGTACCAAAGTACTTTTGGTTGTGTTCGCTCTTAGAATGATGAAATTGTTTATATTTTAAAATGAAGAAATTGAAGCTCAGAGTTATGAATAGATCTCCCCCATAAGACATGGCTAGAAGACTCAGCAGCCCAGACCAGAAATCTGAGTCTTGGGCTTCAAATTTGCTAGAGCCACCATTTCTAAGTTCTGTACAACGGCATTCCGTTGTAGAGTGACATAACTAAGTATTTCAAAAATTCAAGGGAAATGCAGTAACCTCTTTCAAACTCCACATGAGCTCCTCTAACATGTTGTTTAAATGTTAGATTGCCATGTTCCATTTGTTCATGTCGTATCTTTGTGAGGCTGAGTTTTCTATGATAAAAAGCAAGGACTGTGTGAAATCATTTTGGGACAATAAAGAGCGTAGCAGTGCTCTCTCTGATTCCAGTTTGAGATGTGTTGTGCGCCACAGGCACTGAGTTATTAGGATATAAGTCCTTACAAATTGTTAGACCCTAACTACTGAATAAATAGAACCATTAGGTATTGCTTGTAGCGTAGGGGTGCTGTAAAAAAATTACTGTGATATTAAGAACATGTAAATGAAGAAGGCATCTCTGCTCTGTTGATATTACCCCATAAATACCCCAAAGCAGTAACATTAATAAGTTGAGATTGTGGGTGGGAGAACTCTTAATTGTCTGGACGGTTCTTTCAGAATCTCTAGCCTATGACCCCCACCTCTGTTTGCTATTATATGAAGAGTGACATGGGCTACAGTGGAGTTTGGCAATTGAAAGCCAAAGCTATCCTTATTAAGAAAAGAGAAACTATGTGCCTCCTTACCTCTTAACTTGTTCCTCAAATCAGTGAGTGGAAATTCTGGAAGATAACTTGCTAGCTTATCAGACTCTCAAAGACCACATGCAGGGCCAGTATGGCAGGTCCCTTCCAACGCCTTCTTATCAGTGTTTGCTCTTATCTCAACCATTCTTTGCTGTGTGCACACTTGGAAAGCTTAACTGCACAATAAGGGGGCCATCTCTTTAATTGTCCCTCAGATATTAGTTTTTTCTTTACCTTCCAAAATGTAAATATTTTTATTTATTTATTTATTTATAAACATATAATGTATTTTTATCCCCAGGGGTACAGGTCTGTAAATCACCAGGTTTACACACTTCACAGCACTCACCATAGCACATACCCTCCCCAGTGTCCATAACCCCACCCCCCTCTCCCGACCCCCGTCCCCCCAGCAACCCTTAGTTTGTTTTGTGAGATTAAGAGTCACTTATGGTTTGTCTCCCTCCCGATCTCATCTTGTTTCATTTATTCTTCTCCTACTCCCCTAACCCTCCCATGTTGCATCTCCACTTCCTCATATCAGGGAGATCATGTGATAATTGTCTTTCTCTGATTGACTTATTTCACTAAGCATGATACCCTCTAGTTCCATCCATGTCATCACAAATGGCAAGATTTCATTTCTTTTGATGGTTGCATAGTATTCCATTGTGTATATATACCACCTCTTCTTTATCCATTCATCTGTTGATGGACATCTAGGTTCTTTCCATAGTTTGGCTATTGTGGACATTGCTGCTATAAACATTTGGGTGCACGTGCCCCTTAGGGTCACTACGTTTGTATCTTTAGGGTAAATACCCAGTAGTGCAATTGCTGGGCCATAGGGTAATTCTATTTTCAACTTTTTGAGGATCCTCCATGTTGTTTTCCAGAGTGGTTGCACCAGCTTGCATTCCCACCAACAGTGTAGGAGGGTTCCCCTTTCTCCACATCCTCACCAGCATCTGTCATTTCCTGACTTGTTCATTTTAACCATTCTGACTGGTGTGAGGTGACATTTCATTGTGGTTTTGATTTGTATTTTCCTGATGCCGAGTGACGTGGCACACTTTTTCATGTGTCTGTTGGCCATCTGGATGTCTTCTTTGCAAAAATGTCTATTCATGTTTTCTGCCCATTTCTTTTTTTTTTTTTTTAAGATTTGATTTATTTATTTGACAGACAGAGATCACAAGGCAGGCAGAGAGAGGAGAAAGCAGGCTCCCCGCTGAGCAGAGAACCCGATGCGGGACTCGATCCCAGGACCCGAGATCATGACCTGAGCCGAAGGCAGAGGATTAACCCACTGAGTCACTCAGGTGCCCCTGCCCATTTCTTGATTGGATTATTTGTTCTTTGGGTGTTGAGTTTGCTAAGCTCTTTATAGATTTTGGACACTAGCCCTTTATCTGATATGTCATTTGCAATACCTTCTCTCATTTTGTCATTGTCTTTTGGTTTTGTTCACTGTTTCCTTTGCTGTGCAAAAGCTTTTGATCTTGATGAAATCCCAGTAATTCATTTTTGCTCTTGCTTCTGTTGTCTTTGGCGATGTTTCTAGGAAGAAGTTGCTGTGGTTGAGGTCAAAGAGGCTTCTGTCTGAGTTCTCCTCAAGGAGAACTGTGTCTGTTTTTGTGCCAGTACCATACTGTCTTGATGATGACAGCTTTGTAATAGAGCTTGAAGTTTGGAATTGTGATGCCACCAACTTTGGCTTTTTTTTTTTTTTTTTTTTCAATATTCCTTTGGCTATCCGAGGTCTTTTCTGGTTCCATATAAATTTTAGGATTGTTTGTTCTATTTCTTTGAAAAGAATGGATGGGATTTTGATAGGGATTGCATTACATGTATAGATTTCTTTAGGTAGCATAGACAGTTTTACAAAGTTTGTTCTTCCAATCCATGAGCATGGAACATTTTTCCATTTCTTTGTGTCTTCCTCAATTTCTTTCATGAGTACTTTATAGTTTTCTGAGTATAAATTCTTGCCTCTTGGTTAGGTTTATTCCTAGGTATCTTATGGTTTTGGGTGCAATTGTAAATGGGACTGACTCCTTAATTTCTCTTTCTTCTGTCTTGTTGTTAGTGTAAAGAAATGCAACTGATTTCTGTGCATTGACTTTATATCATGACACTTTACTGAATTCCTGTACAAGTTCTAGCAGTTTTTGAGTGGAGTCTTTTGGGTTTTCCACATATAGTATCATATCATCGGCAAAGAGTGATAGTTTGACTTCTTCTTTGCCAATTTGGATGCCTTTAATTTCTTTTTGTTGTCTTATTGCTGAGGCTAGGACTTCTAGTACTGTGTTGAATAGCAGTGGTGATAACGGACATCCCTGCCATGTTCCTGACCTTAGCGGAAAAGCTTTCAGTTTTTCTCCATTGAGAATAATATTTTGGTGGGTTTTTCATAGATGGCTTTGATAATATTGAGGTTGTGCCCTCTATCCCTATTTTTGAAGAGTTTTGATCAGGAAGGGATGCTGTACTTTGTCAAATGCTTTTCCAGCATCTATTGAGAGAATCATATGGTTCTTGTTCTTTCTTTTATTAATGTGTTGTATCACATTGATTGATTTGTGGATGTTGAACCAACCTTGCAGCCCTGGAATAAATCCCACTTGGTCGTGGTGAATAATCCTTTTAATGTACTGTTGAATCCTATTGGCTAGTATTTTGTGAGAATTTTCACATCTGTGTTCATCAAGGATATTGATCTGTAATTCTCTTTTTTTGATGGGATCCTTGTCTGGTTTTTGGAATCAAGGTGATGCTGGCCTCATAAAATGAGTTTGGAAGTTTGCCTTCCATTTCTATTTTTTGGAACAGCTTCAGGAGAGTAGGAATTATTTCTTTTTTAAATGTTTAGTAGAATTCCCCTGGGAAGCCGTCTGGCCCTGGGCTTTTATTTGTTTGGAGATTTTTGATGATTGTTTCAATCTCCTTACTGGTTATGGGTCTGTTCAGGTTTTCTATTTCTTCCTGGTTCAGTTGTGGTAGTTTATGTGTCTCTAGGAATGCATCCATTTCTTCCAGATTGTCAAATTTGTTGGCGTAGAGGTGCTCATAGTGTGTTCTTATAATTGTTTGTATTTCTTTGGTGTTAGTTGTGATCTCTCCTCTTTCATTCATGATTTTATTTATTTGGGTCCTTTCTCTTTTCTTTTTGATAAGTCTGGCCAGGGGTTTATCAATCTTATTAATTCTTGCAAAGAACCAGCTCCTAGTTTTGTTGATTTGTTCTATTGTTTTTTTAGTTTCTATTTCATTGATTTCTGCTCTGATCTTTATGATTTCTCTTCTTCTGCTGGGTTTAGGCTTTCTTTGTTGTTCTTTCTCCAGCTCCTTTAGGTGTAGAGTTAGGTTGTGTTTGAGACCTTTCTTGTTTCTTGATAAAGGCTTGTATTGCTATATATTTTCCTCTCAGGATTGCCTTTGTTGTGTCCCACATATTTTGAACCATTGTGTTTTCATTATCACTTGTTTCCGTGAGCTTTTTAAGTTCTTCTTTAATTTCCTGTTTGTCCCATTCATTTTTTAGAAGGATGCTGTTTATTCTCCATGTATTTGGGTTCTTTCCAAATTTCCTCTTGTGATTGAGTTCTAGCTTCAGAGCATTGTGGTCTCAAAATATGCAGGGAATGGTCCCAATCTTTGGATATTGGTTGAGACCTGATTTATGACCCAGAATGTGGTCTATTCTGGAGAATGTTCCATGTGCACTAGAGAAGAATGTATATTCTGTTGCTTTGGAATGGAATGTTCTGAATATATCCGTGGTGTCCATCTGGTCCAGTGTGTCATTTAAGGCCTTTATTTCCTTGTTGATCTTTTGCTTGGATGATATGTCCTTTTCATTGAGGGGAGTGTTAAAGTCTCCTACTATTATTCTGTTATTGTCAATGTGTTTATTTGATTTTGTTATTAATTGGTTTATATACTTGGCTGCTCCCACGTTAGGGGCATAGATATTTAAAATTGTTAGATCTTCTTGTTGGACAGACCCTTTGAGTATGATATACTGTCCTTTCTCATCTCTTATTATAGTCTTTGGCTTAAAATGTAATTGATCTGATATAAGGATTGCCACCCCAGCTTTCTTCTGATATCCATTAGCATGGTAAATTCTTTTCCACCCCCTCACTTTAAATCTGGAGGTGTCTTTGGGTCTAAAATGAATTTCTTGTAGGCAGCATATTGATGGGTTTTGTGTTTTTATCCATTCTGATACCCTATGTCTTTTGATTGGGGCATTTAGCCCATTAACATTCAGGGTAACTATTGAGAGATATGAATTCAATGCCATTGTATTGCTTGTAAGGTGACTGTTACTGTATATTTTCTCTGTTTCTTTCTGATCTAATACTTTTAGGGTCTCTCTTTGCTTAGAGGACCCCTTTCAATATTTCCTGTAGAGCTGGTTTTGTGTTTGCAGATTCTTTCAGTTTTTATTTGTTCTGGAAGTTTTAAATTTCTCCTTATATTTTCAATAATAGCCTAGCTGGATATAGTATTCTTGGCTGCATGTTTTTCTTGTTTAGTGCTCTGAATATATCATGCCAGGTCTTTCTGGCCTGCCAGGTCTCTGTGGATAGGTCTGCTGCCAATCTAGTGTTTTTACCCTTGTATGTTACGGACTTCTTTTCCCGGGCTGCTTTCAGGATTTTCTCTTTGTCACTAAGACTTGTAAATTTTACTATTAGGTGACAGGGTGTGGACCTATTATTATTGATTTTAAGGGGCGTTCTCTGCACCTCCTGAATTTTGATGCTTGTTCCCTTTACCATATTAGGGAAATTCTCTCCAATAATTCTCTCCAATATACCTTCTGTTCCCCTGTTTCTTTCTTCTTCTTCTGGAATCCCAATTATTCTAATGTTTTATTTTATGGTGTCACTTATCTCTTGAATTCTCCCCTCATGGTTCAGTAGCTGTTTGTCCCTCTTTTGCTCAGCTTCTTTATTCTCTGTCATTTGGTCTTCTATTTCGCTAATTCTTTCTTCTGCCTCATTTATCCTAGCATTGAGAGCCTCCATTTTTTATTGCACCTCATTAATAGCTTTTTTTATTTCAACTTGGTTGGATTTTAATTCCTTTATTTCTCCAAAAAGGGCTTTTATCTCTCCAGAGAGGGTTTCTCTAATATCTTCTATGCCTTTTTCGAGCCCAACTAGAATCTTGAGAATTGTCATTCTGAACTCTAGATCTGACATATTACCAATGTCTGTATTGATTAGGTCCCTAGCCTTTAGTACTGCCTCTTGTTCTTTTTTTGTGGTGAGTTTTTCCGCCTTGTCATTTTGTCCAGATAAGAGTATATGAAGGAGCAAGTAAAATACTAAATGAGTGGCAAAGACCCCAGGAAAATGTGCTTTAACCAAATCAGAAGAGACCCCAAATTGTGGGGGGAAAGGGGGATAAAAAGAAGTTCAGAAACAAAAAATTAAAAAAAAAAACAAATAAAGGAAAAATATAAAAAAGAAATATATATATATATATATATGATAAACTAGTTAAAAAACCTTAAAAACGAAAAGGGTAAAAGTTAAAAAAAATTAGCAGAAGAAAAAAAATAAAATTAAAAAAAATTAAATTAACCGCAAGATTAAAGAATTATGGGGAAAAAGCCATGAGTTCCGTGCTTTGCTTTCTCCTCCTCTGGAATTCTGCTGCTCTCCTTGGTAGGTGAACTTGGTCTTGGCTTTATTTCTTGTTGATCTTCTGGGTAAGGGGGCTGTTGTAGTGATTCTCAAGTGTCTTTGCCTGAGGTGGAATTGCACCGCCCTTACCAGGGGCTGGGCTAAGTAATCTGCTCGGGTTCTCTTTCAGGAGCTTTTGTCCCCTGAAAGCCTTCCGTAGAGTTCCGGAGGACAGAAATGAAAATGGCGGCCTCCAAGTCTCCAGCCGGGTGGAGCCGAGAGCTCGGGCCGCACTCCTCTGTGCGTCTTCAGAGAAAAGAGCCTAATCACTCCTGTCTCCCTGGCCTCTGGCCATGCTCTGAGCTCAACCAGCTTGCGACTAGTTCAAGGTAACCCCAAGCTAAGAGCTCACTCCTCACTCTGTCTCTGTAGCCAGCTTCCCTGCTCTAATACCTGCGAGCTCTGAGACACTCAGACACCCCTCGTCCTTCCGTGACCCTGTAGGACCTGGGGCCACGGCTGACCCTGCATGGGCTTCACCCCAGTTTAGCCTCTGGATGATGTCCCTCAGTGGAACAGACTTAAAAGTCCTGATTTAGTGCTCCATTGCTCCGCCACTTGCCACGATCTGGCCCCTCGCCCCATGGTCTATCTTCCCGTTGCTTTGGATTCACTTCTCCCTTTCCTACCTTTCAGAAAGTGGTCGATTTTCTGTTTCTAGAATTGCTGTTCTTTTTGTCTTTGATCTCCTGTTGGATTTTTAGGTGTTTGCAATGGTTTGATAAGTTATCTAGCTGATCTCCTGCTACCTGATGTAGTCTCAGCCTGCTACTTCTCTGCCATCTTGACTCCTCCCCCGCAAAATGTAATTCTTGAAATGATTTTTATATCTTGAACACTTCTCCTGAACTGTCCGTACAGACCTCTAAAATGTGCCTTATAAAGAAAATTACACCTGACAATAAGCTCTCTAAGAACCATAGATGTCTTAAAAGGTCCAAGAAAATAGGGATTGAAATTTGTAAGTGATGTTATTTTAAACAAAAAAATGAGTGAAACTGACATCTTGTGACATTATAGAGTTGTGAGATATTTTGTACCTTGGAAACTAGAGAAATGAAAATCTCAAGATAAAAAGAGGAGAGATACAAATCTGAAAGAGTCCAGTATTCTACAAATGTATGAAAAAGTTCTCTTGTGATGAGTTAGCATGGAACTAGAATTCCTAATAGTTGCAATGAGAATACTTGCTTGAAGATGTTTAAATATAGAATACAGGTGCTATGACTTTGTAAGTGTGAAAATATTCTCAGCCCTTCTTATTAATCAGAACCTTTCATGGAACTTTAAAGAAAATGCAGAGGTCAGTGTTCTGCACCAGACCTACTGAAGGTCCTGAGCTAAGGCTTTTGAATCCATATTTTAAAAAATACTTGATGAACAGCTATGAATTAAGAGATTACTAAATTAGATGGCAATCTGATTTAGAACTACAGACCACTAGCATTGGTATCACCTGGGAGCTTGTTAGAAATGCAGAATCCTAGGTCCCACCCTAGAACTACTACATTAGAATCTATAATTCAGCCAGATTTCTAGTGATTTGTTTTCAAGTTCCAGAAGCATGGTCTGGGTGAAACCAGCCGTACTAGGATTCAGGGTTCTTGCATGCCATAGCTCTGTTCCTTACCAGTTTATCCAGGCCATTTATTCCTTGTGAGTCTACTTCTCCAGCTAAAGGAACAGATATAATTATACCTATCCAGCTTACTCTAAGACTGTTGCTAGGATATAAGATGGAATATGGAAAAATATGTGGAAGTACTTCAAAAGATTAAAAGTGCCCTGTTTATATAAATTGATACTCTCATGTGGTCAATAGAACCACAGATTTGTAGAGCTACTTGGCTCTTCAATTTATTCCACCTCTATATTTTGAGCCACATCCTTGATTGCTACATGGTTAAACCCCACTCACATTTGTTTAGCCTCCTACTAAAAATGCCCAAAGGTAGCATTACTTTTTTCTTACATTTTTTAAGTCCAAAGGAAGTAAGAAATTCGAGTGAAAGAATAGCCTATTTAGTATCCTTGGAGTGTCTGGTAATTTGCTGCATATATGAATGTAACTCCATATACAGAATTTTGCAAATTAAGGATTTCAGTAAAGCCACCTTGGCATTATGAGTCTTACAGTCTCTTGTGTCATGGATAATTAGTGTTTGACTCATGGTTTCTTGATTAATGGGTCATCTTCTTGTGACAAGCTGCTCTGTGCCATTAGGTGATTTTAGTACTGGTGCTCTGTCATTTGTGTCTAGGAAAATAAACTACCAAGAGTATAATCTCCAGAACTTGTCTGGGTCCTGTTCTCCAACCTCCTTTGCTCCGTTGTGACACCTGATGCCATTTGGAATCCCTTGACTTTTTGCCACATTTTTACCCCGAGCTCCTCCCAACCTCCTCCTATCCTTACCCTCAATACAGACCTATACAATGCCTTTTTCAATGAGGCTGCGCATTCGCTAAATATAAACCTAGATTTGTCTCTAACTGCAGTCCTCATGTCTGGCTAGAGAGCCAGCTGCAGTCCGGAGAGTTTCTTCTGTTGTGTCTGCATGGGTCAGAGTATCTCTGCTTGTACTTGATGCTTCTGGCCATCTCCTGTGCTTGATGTTAATTCTAATAAAGCTTTTCTTTGTCTCTTCTCCCATTCCCTTGATTTTCTTTTTTCTCTTTCTTTTCTCTGGCTTTTTCTTTGTTTTGTTTTGTTTTGTTTTATTTTTCCCACCTGAAGTTGCATAATACAATCCTTGCTCCATGTACAACCAGCTTATCCTTTCTGTTGTTTCTCTTCTCCTTCAGCCCATTTGCTGCTGCTCCTATTTCTTTTTTTTTCTTTCTCTTCCTCTTCTTCTTCCTCCTCATCCTCCTCTTCCTCCTCCTCCTCTCCTCCTCCTCCTCCTCCTCCTCCTCCTTCTTCTTCTTCTTCTTTTTCTTCTTCTTCTTCTTCTTCTTCTTCTTCTTCTTCTTCTTCTTCTTCTTCTTTTTCTTCCTACTGTACTCACTTACCACTTGTGTGGAAACACTTGTGTTTTCCTTCTGGCTAATGTCTATCTCTAATTTAAGATCTTCTGGCCATTTGTTACTATGGGCAGACATGAGCAAATAAAGTGTTTGACCTCACTATTGATAAGTTTCTCTCTGTCATTTCCTGGATGATGGGGGACACTATTGAACTCCATTAGGAGTTCATCATCAGTCTGGAGGATATAGGTCCTTGAGTGCAACTGGGAAGTCAGTAATGAGGAAATAAAGCCAATCCAGGTTACATGATGTTTGCTTTGACGATTTCTTGTCAAAAAAGTAGGACCAATGAGTCAGTCATCCAATAGGACTTTGAGAAACTGCAAAAATTCTTTTTGTTTATACCTCTGTATGGTCTCTATTACATGTAGTTTTGTACATAAGATACACATATGGCATTTCCAGCAGAGATTTCCTTTATATATGTACAAAGTCAGATTATAGTTTACAAATCTTACTTTTTAGTTACATAGCCACAGGCTGATAACAACCAATGGTGTCAGCTTACAAGTTAAATGGTAACAAATTATTATTTATATCATTTGATTTAAATTTCTGTTGGCAAAATTTCATGGTGTCCTTGTTATACATGTTATTCTCTGTCTTCTTAGTGCTTAGAGGGAGTGGTAAATCCAAGCAGCAATCATAATAAGTATCAATTACTGAAAGATTTGAGAATTGAAATTAAAATAATTGAATAAAAGGCAGGTACATGTCGAGAATCCCACAAAGTTTTGGTTACTTGCATTTGTATTTTATTTTAAAGTGTGAGTAGTTTTTCTGCAGCTATTTCCCAGAAATTCTTGTTTGTTTGTTTGTTTTTAAAGATTTTATTTATTTATTTGACAGAGCAAGAGAGCACAAGCAGACAGAGCAACAGATGGAGAGGGAGAGGCAGGCTCCCCACTGAGCAGGGGCTTGATCCCAGGACTCTGGGATCATGACCTGAGCTGAAAGCAGTCGCTTAATCAACTGAGCCACCCAGGCAGACCCCAGAAATGTTTCAATACTAAAAATGTGCCAACTAGTCATGCTTTGAAGTTCTTATTGCCTATGACTTTGCAGTCCATCTTTCATGTTTATGGGGATTTTTCTTTTTGTTGTCTTATTGCTGTTGTGCTTCTTTTTTTTCCTCTTCCTTCCTCCATTTCTCTTTTTTTCTTCTTTCCTTATCCTTTTCTTCTTCTTCCTTCTTCTTTTCTGGACTCAATTGGTATAGCTCATCTGAACCATGTCTACCTCCTGGTAATCACATCCTGGTATAGTTTCCTACCACATGGAACAGAGGTAACTTGTGTAACCTATAGAATACTGGGGAAATGGTGGAATGTGACTTCTGAAACTAGGTCATAAGACATTGTGGTTTCCTGCTTTCTTAATATGACTTGCTCTGGGGGAAGCCAGCTGCCATTTTGTAAGGACACTCAAGAAGCCCCGTGGAAAAACCTATGTGTAAGGACCTGATGCTTTCTGTCAACAACCATCGAGGAACTGAGGCCTCTTGCCAGTAAGCATGAAAGAGTGAGCAATTTTGGAAACTGATCCCCCAGCCCCAGCCAAGCAGTCAGATGACTACAGCCCTGACTGTCATCTTCCCTGTAATCTCATGAGGGAACCTCAGCCAGAATTGCTCAGTGAAGCCACCCCTGAATTTCTGGCTCCCTAAAACTGTAAAAAAAATAAATGTTTGTTATTTAAAGCAGTCACATTTAGGAGTAATTCATTATATAGCAATATATAACTATTGAATATGTACTCCACCGCCAATGGGAAGATCTCTGACCCAAATGATATTAAATTAATACAAGTCCCGAAACAACTTGCTAAATAAATTAGATCTAGTTTATATTTTTATGTGTCTCAAATAAAATCACTTTTCCTTCATTTTATATTTGAAGATAATTTAAGTTAAAAATAAATGATAATGCTATAAATTGGATATAATGCTATAAATTGAAAAGTTTTAAATACAGAGGCTATTATTTGAAGGCTTTAATAATAGAAATAGTTATTCTATCTCTAAATAACCAGAAATTAATAATTTCCACTTGGGTTGGCAATTTTTATATATATTAAAGAAACTAGAATAACATAATTAAGTGCCACTTGCCAGTATTTTCCAGTTCTGTGTAAAGTTAACTGAACATATAAAACATATTTTCTCCTGCTGTTGACTTTTTATTGTCCTGGGCCTGTAGTAAATGTAAGGCTGCTTTGCTTAAGGGTATAATTTTGTGCAGGAAACCACAATAAGGTCTGGGAATAATTGCCACAAAGACTAAGATTAAAAGATAAAGTTAACAAAAATCTTTTGACATTTCTATCAAAGTCTGTACTCTAGTAGAAAAATTCCAATTATTTCTTCAATGATGAACTCATTATTAGAGGAAATGCTGTTGCAGATTTCATTTTGTTATATAGTCCAGCAACTTTTCTACCTTCATATTTGTTCTTACTTTAGAAAAAAATTAGAATATTAAATCTTTGGAACCAAGTCCCATTTAATTTTAAAATGAAGTAGCCATATACTTAAGAGAGAAAAAAATTTAGATTTCCAGTTTTCTATAGCTTTAAATATTTTTATCGTGCTTGCCCCTTCCCCTTGGTCTTCTCACAAAATCAATTTCCTCATTCCATTTTTCTTGATAACATTATGGGAAATAAAATAAATTTGGTTCAAATAGTGTGTTATAATTATTAGAAATATTCTGGTTCTTTCTTGGGGTGTCACAGAGTGGTCCTGAAGGCAGCCCTGCATTGGTTTTTGTGATCCCAGATCTCCCTAAATCAAAGTCCTTGGGGTCCAGAGAGAGCATATACATCCCCAGAGTACATCTTTTTGCATTTTACTTTAGAGTGTTGAAGTTAGTGTAAGGATTTTTGTAACATACCTAAAAGTGGTCTGTAGTTAACAGCTTTAACTCAACTCTGCTGGAGTTCATTGAGGAATTATGCTGTGGTCTTTTCCCCATCTGTATCTTTAGTTCAGTATAAACCCCTAGTCAAAGTGGGGAATGAACTCTTCCCATACCCTTCTAGACAGTGTGCTCCTTACTCCCTACATGCCTGGTCTTGGGACAGTTCCCTAGAACACTGTCAACACTTTTATTTGGAGGTTTTATTGGAAATATCGCAGGGAGGAAAGTTCTGAAGACAGTCCCTATGGCTAGTTTCTTATCAGAAAACCATCACTGGATATGGCTGGACATGTTAATGTGAGAGATAGGAGGGAAGAGAGACTGATTTCACAATAAAAACAAAGCATTGTTCTTTCCCCCAAATATTTATTGAACACATTACAGGCATGGAGCTCATGCCACATGCAGAGAAGGCATTTTAAGACTTATTTTAAGTAGACATTCAACTTCCTGAACTAATACAGGCATAAATGGTAAATAAAAGGCAGTATATTATGACATTTTTTGTTTGTTTTTCCAGAGGAGCCCTCAGCCTTTATTGGGAAATTATTACTAGAAAGATATCTTGCTCTTAATATGCAAAGTCAATGACAAAGATCCAAATTACTGGGTTCTATTTCAATATGTGAATCCATAGTTACTTGAATAGTTCTGCAAGTTGATGATAACTTAGATCACCATCTTGAAAATTCACTTTCCTTGTTCTGACTTTGTACAGAACAATGTTGGTGTTGAATAGAGAAATAGAAAACAGTAACTTCAGCTGGTTAAATTCCAAAGCTCTGTTTTCCACAGACACATAAAATTAGTTGAGAGTAGCCAACATTCTGGCCTGTACTGCGGTCTGGGTTTGCTGTGTCGGCTTCTGTTACTACATCCCGTCTGCAAACCAGGTGCACAAAACATCGTAAGGAAGTGAAGTCTGGTTGCTGGTAATTAATGGAGTTATTTGGTGAATGAAAGTCAAAGCAGTAGCAATGTATTATGCTAGAGAGTGTTAGAGAAGTTTTCCTGAAGTCAGAATTAATCTTATAAAGGGGAGCTTCTAATATTGGTGAATTGGGATATTCTTATACTTATTAAAATTCAATTTCTGATTATCAACCCTTGCTTAAATAGGGGAGGGGAAAAAGATTTTTATGGGGTGAATAAAATGTTCTCTGTAAAGCAAATATGGCAAAGCTACTCATTGTGATGAACTGTGAAAATAATGACCCACTAAACATCTTACTGTGCTTAGGGGCTAAAATTAAGGCTGTGTCACATATCGCTTCTCAAACTATGTGTCTTCTGGTTAAGCAGGGTTCATGATTGGTGCAGGAATCTAGATTTTATTTTCTTCCATATTTGATACAGTATCTAGATAAAATCATGATTTAAATGATGTTTAATGATGAAAATGTGACTGTTTATTTAGAAAAAATGGAAAGAAACAGTAGTAGAAGTCATAGATGACAAATAATCATGATGTATGCTGAATAACTATGAATAAATAATTATTTTATAAAAAGGAAAATACTCTACAAGCTAATGAGAATTTTTAGAGGGTTTGTAGATCATGTGTTCATATAATAACGCTAAACTTCTTATTTCAAAGAAAATTGTGGGATAATAATCCCATTAATGCGAGAAAATTATCCTATTTGCATCCAACGTGAAATTGCTAAAGAAGAAATAAAAGCCAAAGCAAAGCCAAACAACAAAATAACTGTCTTACCTATTAGAAAGCTGTCATCTTTTTCTATATAATAAGTGTGGAGTCAAATTTCTAGCAGTTTTGGGTAGACCTCAATCAATTAACAAGTATTAGTCACCACTAGGTCTTCAACATTGGACCAGACTGAGCTACTGTGGTTTGTAACAGAATCATCTGGGCAATTTATAAATGCAGGTGGTGATAGGCACTAGAAATGTTGCTAACCCAGTTTCATTATTCTGAAAGAATTATCCTAAAGAAGTGAAACACCTAAGTTTTTATGCAAAGGGAGAGGAGATTATTATATAGTTCAGAAGACTAGACCTTTATACAGAAAATAAAAGCAAGTAATTGATGGCAATTATAATTCTCCTCAGAAGACAAATATTACTTCTTATATTTGCATTGGAGCAGTATGTTGATGATTAAAATTCGGTTGATCAGTTAGAAATGACATATCCCTTGCCTAGACTACTAATACTAATTTTTTTTTTTTTTTTTTTTTTTTTTTAGTGGTATGCTCTTGTTGAATTTGATGGCTATTTGAAACTATTTTTTTCAAAAGGAATAGTTTTTAAATTATTGTATTTAATTGAAAAATGAAAATGATTCCAACTATGCACCTTCAAATATGATATATATAAATTATATACAACCAAAGTAGTATAGATACCTACTTTTAAATATGTTTTCTTAGAGAAAGTAGAGGCATAGTTCTTTGGTTTCATTGATGGATGATAATTGAAGCCAAAAATGTTGATAAAATTACCCATGGGAAGGGTTTAGAAAACGAAGAGAAAGAGCAATGCTGGAAGACACACAAAATTGGGGGGGGGGGGAGAGAATGAAAGAAGAAAAGCTCATGAAGGAGAAGAAGAAGCAATAGCCAAAGAGAAGAGTTGCCAAAAGTATTATGACAGGAATGGGGGGAATGTATTATCATGCACAGAGTGAGCAACATTGCTAAGTGTTATTGAGGTAAGGTAAGGTAAAGAAGGCAATCATAGTTGGCTATTTAAGAGAAATATAAATTCTCAGGACTTCAGGAAGTCATGGATCTATAAGACTAGAAACTATGTTTTGTTTTGGTTTGTTTTTTTTGTATGGATTTTGAAGTTCTCTAGGATAATAGCAAGGCTCAGTATGTAAAAGGTAACTGATCAGGAGTCATTTGTCCTAGATGTGAGTGTGTTTTTAAGGAGTGATAGATGATCGTACTAAGTAAAAGTGGAAGATTGGTACTGAAATGCAAGATTAAGTCCAGAGGTGCCACAGTTGTGCTCTCACATTGTACAATGATCATCACAGAAACATGCTATTAAATGAATATGCCATGTAACATTTGTCAGGAAGAACATTATAAATAGGTTATTTCACATTATTTCTTATTAAGTGACTTAAATTATGATATAATTTAGAAATGTTTTAAGATCTAAAGAACTAAGGAAGTGGCTGTTAATACTGGCTACACATCATATCCATTCAGGGAAGTAGAAAACAAAACAAAACAAAACCCAAAAAACAAAAAACAACCCCCTCCCCCCGCAAAAAAACAAAAGAAAATAAAACAAAAAACCCAAAACAAATTCCTGGCAACAACCTAATCCAACTGGATTTTAAAAGCCCCCTAAGACTTCTGGCTTCAGCTCTGACATATAAGGAGCCTAGAAGTCATAATTCCTGTCCTTTTAACAAGAAAAGATCAGAACAAACTAAAAATCATTGATTTTTGTTGAACCTACCAAAGATTAAAGTCATAGGGGAAAAACCACGGTCTCCAAATGTAGAGAGATTGATGATTCCAGATAATTACAGCCAAGCAGAATAAAAAAATATATAGATATATACTCCTAGGATATATTCTTTTCAAGCTGCAGAAAATCAAAGCTAAGAGAAAATTTTGAGGTAATGAAAAAGTCAGAGGGAATGAAACCCCTTACCTATAGAGAAACAGGATAAGATTTACAGCAGACTTCTCATCAGAAATCATGCCAACAAGGAGAAAGGAGACTGAATTATTTAAAATTTGAAAGAAAAACTCACTAACCTAGAATTCTATATCCAGCAAAATTATCCTTCTGTAGTGAAGGAGAAATTAAAGTCCCTTAAACGTTTTATTTTTTTATCATTATTTTTTCAAATATTTTATTTATTTGACCAAAAGAGCATGCATGAGCAAAAGGAAGGAGCAGAGGGAGAAGCAGACTTCCCACCAACCAGGAAGACCAATGTGGGACTCAATCTGATATCCCTGGGATCATGACCTGAAGACAGATACTTAACCAACTGAGACACCGAGATGCCCAAGTCAGCCTTTTAACAAAATCAGACAAAGACATTACAGGAAAAGAAAACCGTAGGCTGGTATTTCTCATGAAAACAGATAAAAAGATCCTTAGTAAAATATAATGAAATTAGGATCAGTAATTTTAAGAAAATGTTATGACACCAAGATTGAGGGGAATTTATCCTGGAAAAGCAAGGCTGGTTCAGCACTCAAAATCAATGCAGTTAGGATATCAATAATTAAAGAAGAAAATCCATATGATCATATTTATACAGAAGAAACTTTAGACAAAATTCATCATCCATTCATGATAAAATTCTTGACAAACTAAAAACTGAAGATTACTTTCTCAACCCAATAAAAAGATCTTCTTCCCTCCTCCCAACCCCTCAAATAGAGTAACATAATACTTCATTGTGAAAGACCAAATTCTTTCCCCTTAAGGGAGAAAGTAGGAAAGAAGAGGGAGAGAAGGATGTGAAAATGTGAAAATGTGAAAAGGGAGAGAAGAAAATATGCTCAGTCTCATTTCACTTCCACTTTACATTATGTTGGAAGTCCTAACCAGTGCAACAAGGGAAGTAAATAGGTAAATAAATAAATGCCATACAGAATGGAGAGAAAGGATTAAAACATACTCTACTTAGCATGATTGTCTATGAAGAATGTACACAGAACCTACAAAAAAGGTATTAGGCTTAAAAACTGAGTGTAGCAAGGTCAGAGAAACTAGGTGAAAATGTAAAAATCAATTGTATTGCTATGTACTAGTATAAAGAATTTGAAATTGAACAAAATTCTAAAGTGGAGTTTAATGACTGGACACTCATTAATTTAGTAAAGTTAACTTATTTTTCCACATATAGGATGATATTTGGAAGCTTGGTCAGGATTTGATTTGGATTTTCAGAGCCCTTCAAAGAAAATAATGTATTCATTGGTTTGGACTTCTCATGGTTCAACATACTCTTGGTGTTATTTCAAATCTCTGATGGTGCACTCACAACTCAGCAGTTGTTATATGCAACACAGATTGACAAGAACTGTTGTTTTCAACAATAGATCTGAAATAGTTTTGATTGAGTTCAAATAATTTGTGGACAGAAAAGGCATGTCATCTGCATCATGGCATCTCATCACCCAAAAACATGTGCTTAATAAGCTCTAAGGAAGGGACCAGAAAAAAAAAAAAAAAGGAAGATTTCCTGAACAAGCCTGTTGAAGGTGACAGTTGAAAAGGCCTTCAGATCTCTTGGAACCCAGCGTGTCACTGTGAATTTCATTAAAAAAAAGTCTGTCTTTCTGAATTGCTTACAGGATGAACCTATTTATTGATAATAACTTGAAAGTGAAGTGTAGATGTGGTCTGGATATGGTTCAGCTTTTATTTACTTTTAACTTAAATGTTAAATTTTCTTCAAAACATTGACTTGAAACATGGTGGATTCCTCTCTCCTTAATAAAAGATTTTTTGGCCTCTGTTTTACAAGGCACATTATATGATATGGCATTGCTATGTTCATAGGTGCCAAGCTATGTTCATAGCTGCCTTGATGATAGATGTATCATTAAGGGTGTCTCCACCAGAGCTATGAGGCATTGAGTATTTTTTCTCTGCCACATGTCTGCAAGGCCCTCAAAAGCGGAAATAATTATTTTCAGGCCACCACAGTGACCTAAGTAAAAACATCTGGTATTTCTGCAGTCAGTATTGTAGAAAGGTAAACACACTAAAAGCGACCCATTTGCAGGTTAAGTAGTTATTTTAGAGGGACATTATATATTCCATTAGGGTGTGGTTTTTGTTTTTTCCTAACAATTTTTCAATATACACTATTCGTTTGTTCAAATATTTGTCTCAAATATTCTTCAAATGTTTGAGAAGGTGGTACACTTGAGACAGTGAACCAAGATACTTAAGTAATTATGTAGGAAGCAAAGTGAAGCAAATTACATGGAATTATTTCTAAGAATTAGTCAGTCCAGAAGAAACAGAATCTTCAAATACAGGGGCAATAAAGTACTCAGATTAGTTCTCCAGGTACAAGTAAGGTTGCCTTTTCATTGTGCCGTCAGAGACAGAATCTACATAAAAGACAGTTGTCTTCACATGGCCTACGGCTATCATTGTTCTATGAATGTCATGCACAATTTTATTTCCTACTTCTTTGTTTCAGTTAAGAATATAAATATGTAAAAACATTTAAAATATGAAATGTTGCCAGAAAGGTAAAAGGATATGTCAGCTCCTACTGTTCTCTTCTGTCAAAATAACTTTAAAATGTACTTGAGCTGGAAGAAAATGAGATTGGCCTTAAACGTTTCTATTAGATATGTTGTTACTGTCTGGAGGGGTAGCATCATTTTAGAAACAAGTGAAAGTGAGGATTCCGTAAGTGAAGTCTAAGAACTTTATGGTATTTATTGGTATTCTTGTCCTTGAGTTCTGTTTACCCAAAGGAAAAAGAGGGTCAAAAAGCCCAGAAACATTTTGTGGGCAGCTTTTATAGTTCAAAACCAGTTTATTTGCTTTGGTGGCTAATTCTTTGTAAGCAAATTCTCCTATTTTCCCAGCCTCTGTAGCCACACCATTGTTCGGAGAAGTATACTTTCTGTATTATGATATTAATAACTAGGAGTGAATAGTTACCACAAATGTGGAAAAGAGGGAAAAACTTGAAACAAACATATTTCTTTTGTATGAATGATGCCATTGGAAAACTTAATTTTATAAAATCGAAGGCAAGAGTTAGGACACATAAATGGCATCTATTAGTTTTTACAAGCTTGTTTTGAACTCACAGTTTAAGCTTGGGAATCTAGTTAGCAGAGTGCATTTTTTTTAAAAACCCACAATCTGGTGTTCTCGATTCAGATAAAACCAAAAGAAATATATGTAAGTCCTTATGGGTTTTGATGAATTTAAGTATTTGAACCATCTAGCAGATTTAAGGGAAACTATCACTTTGAAATTATTTCTTTGGACTGAAGGCTCTTGTGTGGCCGAAGAGGGATGCTGCTTAACTGCCCGAGGCCTTGTAATAGCTATGGGAACATACTCCTTTTGAGTTCATTGCCTCTTCAGTTAAGCAGTATTTGAATCAGCTTTAGTGGTGCCTTAGATTTCTATAACCCAACAGCAGTTTTGCATTTCTTAAAACAGAATATGAGGTCACTGTATCAAATTACATGGTTTCATTTATAATGAAAATGATGAGAAGATGACAAGAAATTTTAAGACTCTAAAAACATCTTACCTAAGCTTGTCTTATCTAAGCTTGGATAATTATGTATTTCTTTTACCTCATGCCAGGGGATCAGAGAAGGAGGGGTAGCAAAGAGACAGATGGAAGAGACAATATACTATGGGGTAATCAATATTCTGGAGTGTAATGGGAGTTGGGGAGTGAGGTACAACTTGTAGTATAGGGTAGTCAACACAATGAAGGATGGATCCAGGGATAACTGTTTTGGGAAAATGTTCTGTTTCTGTGCACAGAGAATCCTCAGATTTAACATTAGGTATTACAGAACCTAACTTGCAAGATCATGGAAAGTCATAGAATAATGCTTGATCCTAAGTTTGGAACACAGTTGGTTCCCAATAATATCTGGCTTTTCTGCTTCCCACTATAGCATTTATTATTCAGTATGGGAGTTACATTTTAACCATCCTGGATTTTGAGGTCCTTGAGCAATGAGCCATGTCTCATTCATTTTATACTCTCAGCACTTTATCATACTTAGTGATGATGGAGTGCAAAAATATTAAATGGAAATAATGGAATTTTTGTGCACAGGAAGACCACAAGGGGAAGTATTTCAAAAATAAGCATGTTAAAAGTTACCTAAATATCACTGGTAGCAGTATAGTAGTAGTAGTGCTGGTAGAAGAAGAAATGGTTTTGAACTGTGGTATAGGATTCGGATGTCAGTGGAGTATGTTTGAGAAGTATTCTTTATTGGTCGCTACAAATGTTCATTAGTTCCGAGTTAATGGCTCTGTAAGTATCAAAGATGCACTTGATTGTTTAGATCCTGCTTGTTCCAAGGAGTCTTTCCAAGCATTCCAGGTCAAATGAACTCTCCTTTTCTCTTTTTTTTTCTTTTCTTTTTTTTTTTTCACATGCTGCCACATTCACAGTCGAGGTGATAATCAGTGACAGTCCAGACCGCAGAGTTGGTTGTTACTGTGTACCAGGTACTGTTTCAGGCCCTGAGGATAGAGTGGAGTAAGATAGCCAAGGCCCCTGTTGGCATGCCATGTGTATTCTAGTAGGGGTACCAACACTGGGCTGAGACCTGACTCACTTTTAAATTTCTGTTTCACAGCTGTAGATTTTGTCTCCAATTCTTTTATTCCCAAGAAGACCACTAGTTCCATTAAAATAGAAAATTGTTATATACTTCCTTCATAGTATTATCCTTGCTAGGAATAAATGTTGAAAAATCAAAACCAAACAAAAACTAGTGGCTGGGATGAGACCATAGGTTTTCAATTTGCTGCTCTCAGTCCCAACATTCTTAATGCCCCTTAGATCAAATTTGGCATATTCCTAAATAGAAATGATTGGAGAACCTCTTAAAAGAGAAATGGTTGATCATCAGACAAAAATACTTACTGTCAGATCCACAGTAGGCACTCAAGGGATATTTGCCCCACAATAGTGGGTTGTCTTAATTTTGGTCAAAGATGGACTGTATTGTATTCACCTCATATCACAGTGTGAGAGAAGTTACAAGAAAAATAACATTTTTGAATTATGAGTAGTGAATGGAATTGATTAGGTGTAATTCCAAACCTAAGGGTCCTAATTATTCTACAAGCTATTGAGACGAAGCTGAATTATGTTTTCCCCTAGGATTCACAGGCCCAAGTTATGCTGGAATGGCTTATAGCTAGACTTTTGCATTCATTTTATAGGCTACTCATCCATAAGAGTGTTTTCCAGTACAGACACAAAAACACAAAGTTATATGCTAACCACCAAAGTTATTTGATAACTTGAAGTAATAAAATTAATAAAATTACTTACAGAATTTGCAAAATACCCGCATTGTAAAATAAAATCTTAGAAAATCCAAGAAATATTTAAAATTAATTCAGTTCATTCAGTGGGAATTATTATAGAACATGCAAAAGATTAGATTTCATCCAATTCATAGGATTTGCTTCCTTATGCAAGTGTGGGTGTGTAAATTGCTTTAATTGACACACAAAGGAAGATTCAGGGTGGAGTGACAAAACAATCTCTTTAACAAGGTGTACTGACCTAATATAAGAGAGTACAAAGAATATTGTTTCTTTAGTATCTATACTCATACTATCAAATGTTAAATAAAAACTAATTCTAAATCAAGCTCTAATTGGTAGTTTTCAGTAATACTGAATGAAATCCAAAACATTCAAACATCTGAGAAAAATGACGAGAATCAGACTTAAAGAGATTGTTTCACTAAATTAAATGTAAGGAAGATATCAAATGGGTTAGTGTTTTGAGAGGAGGATATAGGGATGGCCAATCTGAAGAGCCTTCTGTGCAGCACTCAGCACATCACATTATGTACTCCAGGAAAGAAAGCTAGACTCCTTGTCTCTGTGTCTTTATAATATCCCTTTACTCATGGGAAACATACTGTGTTTTTGAAATACCTAAGTTATTCATCACGGAAGGAACACTAGAGGGTGAGGGAAGAGCTTGACATTCTTGGAACAGAATTGAAATGCTTGTTCAACTCCTTGTATAGAATGACAGTATCTCAGAGAAGGTAACCCCAATAATTCCTCAACGTCATGGGAAACCTTCCTTGCAAAAGGAGGCAGGTGGTGGTGAAGTACCCAGAGGTTTTCCATCCTTCCTTACAGTGTAGGGGAAGAATTTGAATGTTGGGAGTAGGAGGATTGAATTTGAAACATTTCTGACTCTTGTGTGCAGAACTGATCTTTTATGTCTAGAAAAAAGTTTAGAGGGCGCCTGGGTGGCTCAGTGGGTTAAGCCCCTGCCTTCAGCTCAGGTCATGATCCCAGAGTCCTGGGATTGAGTCCAGCATCAGGCTCTCTGCTCAGCAGGGAGCCTGCTTCCTCCTCTCTCTCTCTCTGCCTGCCTCTCTGCCCACTTGTGATCTCCCTCTGTCAAATAAATAAATAAATAAAATCTTAAAAAAAAAATGTTTGGAGCATAAAGTTGAAAATATTATATACATACCCTTCCAAAATATCATGTTTCTAATATTAAACACTACAAACATAGGAATGTCTGAAACCTGGGAAAATGGCACATTCTTTCAAGGGGAAGCAAATAGAAAACCAAAACATAATGGGAAGTTCTAAGAAATAATCTCACACTCTGCATTTTATGGAAGGGAAAGGAAAGGGCTCACCAAGAAAGTTGTTTTGGCTTCAGGAAAGAAACTTCATTTTCTTATATAGAATGATATCATCATACTTGGATAAGTAGAAAAAAAAAACATTTTCGTTGTCTGCTTGATTCTATTGACTTGATTCTTTTACTTCTTTTCTGGAAATTATTTAGTTTTTACTACCCTTATAAGAATGGTGAATTAAACATTTTCTTCTTTATTTAAACTATTTTATTAAGTGGAAAAACCCAAATGGGATTATCTCAAATAGTTACTATATATTTATGAAAATAGTCATAGATACATAAAATTTATACTGGCAAAAATGTAACTGTTCACAAATGTTAAAGGTGTAAAGAACAAACAAAAGATTCTGATGGCTGCACCATTAATTTTATTTTAACATATGTCTTTAATAAGAAAAATACCCATTGGCTTCTTGGACTCTGTGCATATTGTTAAAACATGTACAGATTATCTGAAAAATATTATTTTTAAATAATAGCTTTCTACATGATTTTTACCTGTTCAAAGAACAATGAGGAAGAATGATAAGTAGAATATGATTGTGTGCAAAGGGGAAGGAGGAAATGATTGTGAGCCATCTGCCACAGTGGGTTAATGTCAATATTAAAAAAGGTGATTTTTTGATATGCAGAGTCCAAGAAATCATGGGCCCAGAAACTGGTGGAGGAATTAATAACAGAACTGCATATTTAAAGACCTGGAGGCACAAAGGTCATAGCACATTCAGAAACCTGAAATAAGGTCATCATGGCTGGACCCTATGTTTAAGAGCATTAAGGGTGCTTCTAGAGTGGATGTAGAGCAGGCAATTACAACTAATCTGTGGTCATGATTTTTAAATATTCCTGTGATCTGTAACTACAGATCTGTTAAATAATGATTAGCAAGTCAAATTTTAAATTGCCTATCAAACAATTTGAGAAATTTAAGGGCAAGCTAATGTTTTGGGAGCATTACTCTAATTAGAAGCAAATAGTCTTATAGATCCAGCTCAAATGATAAGAAAAATTGGAGTTAAATAAGAAACATACCATTCTACTTTGTTTGTACGGAATCAGCTATAACCCTCAAAGATATATAGCAACACTTGCCAAATAACATGGGTTTGGTTTTCAAAATTCTTGGTTCCCTCAGAAAAACAATTGGGTCTTGCTGTAATACTATTCATGATTTTGATAGAATTCACATAATGCTGTTTGATTTTTCTTTATTCATTAATTTAAGAAACAGTTACCTAGGACATATCTTTTTTTATTTTTTTAACATTTTATTTATTTATTTGACAGAGAGAGAAATCACAAGTAGGCAGAGAGTTAGGCAGAGAGAGAGGGGGAAGCAGGCTCTCCGCTCAGCAGGGATGCTGAGGCAGATGTGGGGCTCCATCCCAGGATCCTGAGACCACAACCTGAGCCGAAGGCAGCGGCTTAGTCCACTGAGCCACCCAGGTGCCCTGCCTAGGACATATCTAATGCTAGGAATGACCTACAAACCTATGAAACACTCATCTTTGTTAACTAACTTTTACTTTCAAGAGTATTAATGGTAATAGTGAGTTACCATTTCACACCACCAGGTCACTAAAATATTTTTTTAAAGTTTTAAAAATACACCATGTTGGTGAGAATGTATTGGAATGGGAACATTGTGCAACTGTAATGATTACCGTTACTGTGAAAAACGATTTCATAATACCTGGTAAGGTAATAAATGCACACATACCATCAATTTTACTCCTGTGCGTGCATGTACTAGATGATGTGTTGTACCAGCAAAACTACGAAACAAAATAAGCAAACAAAAGCTAGATTCTTTAATACTAGAACAATTAATTACTGATATCTTTATAGAACTGCAAACATAAATATGAATTAACTGCAGCCAATTTTTCAACATGGATGAGTCTCAAACCCACATTTGGAAAAAATTTACAAAATACATAGTTTGGTTTTTTCATATGAGGTTCATAAGTAAGTTAAACTAAACAGTAAGTTGCTTAGGAGTACATCCATATGTGATAAAACTATTAATGAAAAACCAGGCATTGGTTATCTCAGCACCCTCTTCCCTTAGTATCCTTTTTCTCCCTTTGATGGTAGGTTTTATTTGGCTTTCTGCTTCTCCTCTTTCTCTTTACCTAAGATCACCTGCTTAAACCTTACCCTGTTTTGAAAAGCCAAATTTGAATACATTTTCTCCATAATCCAGAATTTACACAGTCTTTTGTGTAATATGTTACTATATTATCACATTATATTTTGTGAAAGATTATCTACTTGTCCAGGATTCCTTTTAGATTGCTACCATCTCAGAGATTATACGTCCTTAATTGTTTACAACCTCACAGCCTTTAGTAAAGCACCTAGAATATGTACAAATGTACTTTTTTATGGAATTGTATATTTAGACCAAAATTCACTTTATTATAAAACCCATAAAAGCCTTATAATGAGGTTGTAAGAGGGGAGAACACTTTGCTCTGCATTTTCAAATTTTAAACAAGATATAAAGAGGAGGATTGTTTTAGTGGCAAAGCTATGAAAATGGAATTAGGAGAAAAGATTCACCGTGTGTGTGTTTGCGTGTGTGCTCATGTCTATGCACAGGCACAGATACTTGAGTTTTTAAAAGTAATAAATATATCAAATTTCAATATAAAATCATGTAACAGTAGAAACATTTCCAAGCCTCTGTTTCCAAATTACCCTCACCACCCAAGGAGTGTACTTTTTAACAAAGCCTTATTTTGAAGTTTACTGATAAAATTTTACTTTGGAGAAATGGACTGTTCATATTTTCAACAACTGTGCCATCTTTCCATGTCAGATTGGGTTGCATAGTTACTGTTTGAAACTTGTGATGAAGTTAAAGCTTGGTCTTGGAATAGAAATCTTTCTATTATTGTTTGCTTGTGCGTCTATCAGGAAGGTTATCTTTTTTCTGCATGTTTATGGAAAGCTTTTATGGTCTTTTGTTTATTTCATCTTATTAGGGCTAGTTGAATTACAGCTGGCTAATATAACCTATTAAATCCACTTAGCTGGCCACATGTAAAGTCCACTATATGCTAACATGCTGAAAACAAATAAGTCTCGAGGGTCTCACTGCCTTGATCCTTCCTTAAGGCATCTCACCTTGAGTGAGTATGGCCATCAGACAAAAGGGCTACAGAGGTCTACAGTGTCCGAACGTTTGTTGGATTTTATCAATGTTTAGCTTCTGTTTACTTTTTCATTTTAAATATCTAACAGTTTTTCATGCATCACACAGATAATTTTTACGTTCCACTTTTGAGATCCTATAAATTAATCTACTGATTGATAAGGCAGTATGATGAGGAGATGAAGAATTCATAAAGAAACTTTTTCACAGTCAATGCACACATACGATTTTCCTCTCTACTATCTTGGGTTGAAGACCATGGTTTTACGATTACAGGAGTCATTTACTTAGGAAAAAAAAAAGAAAATTCCAATCGAGTGTGAATATAAATGTGAAGATACTTGGCCAACCAGACTTTGAGACCCTCAAACAATAGTAATTCCCCAAAAGGAATACTCTTTTCCTGGGTTTCTTCATTTCTTCTTCTCCTACTTCTTAAATCTTGGGCTTTAAAAAAAAAAAAACTATAAAATTACATTTAAGTTGTAATTCCAACACAGGACTTCTAAGAAATATCCATATGAAAAGAGGTGAGAGGAAAAACCTCAGAAAAATGAAAGTGATCAGTCATGGAATTGTGAATTTTATTTTTTACATGAATTTTTGTCATTACTCTGAAGCCAAGCTTGGAAAATTTAAGGGTCAGGGGCGCCTGAGTGGCTCAGTGGGTTAAAGCCTTTGCCTTCGGCTCAGGTCATGATCTCAGGGTTCTGGGATTGAGCCCTGCATCGGGCTCTCTGCTCGGCAGGGAGCCTGCTTCCCCTTTCCTCTCTCTCTTTCTGCCTCTCTGCCTACTTGTGATCTCTATCTGTCAAATAAATAAATAAAACCTTTAAAAAAAAAAAAAAGAAAAATTTAGGGGTCAAATCAGTTTTTTATTTGAAACAAGTATCAGTAAGGACCTTTAAGAATTCAGTTGGTTTTGCATTTATTGAGCATTTTCTGTAAACCAGAAGCTGTGCTAGGAGCTTTTTATGCATTGTACCAGATCTTTATAATAACCTTCGAGGAGAGAATTATAATCCCTATTTTACCATAAGCAAACTTCCTTTAAAGTCAGCTAAATGACTAAGCCAAAATTTGAATACAGATATGTCAGACGCCAGTACCCATATTATCTCGACTACACTGATTTTTCAGGCCTGTTCTTTAGTAAACCAGTTAAATAGTGTATGAGAAAGTGTGTTGTTACTTTACCTTGGGCATGGAGGGGGTCAGGAATGGGAAGAGACAAGAAATGATAATGATTTTCATCACTGGACAGTGAATGTACTTTTATACCACTGGAAAGAATGAAAGGTACTTCTTTCTCAAACTTCCTAACTTTGGTTTTAGCCTGACCTGCATAACTACATGTAAAATATTTTCTACAAATGGTTATTTTTTATTTTCTCGTATCTTTGAAAACTGTTGTATATGTATGTAGACACTATCACATGCACTTACTGAATCTGTAACTCTACATACAGGGCAACAAATCTGGTGCAAATTTCATGCTCAATTAAAAAGAAATCTTACAACTTTTCTATGTATTATGGAAAGATCGACATCTGTCCTCTATTTAATTAGGTCCATCCTGATTATGTTAAATGTGTTCTGGCTCCCGTTAAGAAAATTACCTAAATATACATGAAGGAGAACCTTGTTAAAAATGGATTGTCAGCAAGAAACAGGGGAGATTTAAACAAAGAAATTCCAAGTAAAACTTAACAAAAGAAATTATCTCAAACATGAATGCTCAGGCTGAATAATAACCCTTCCCCTTCACCTCTCGTGATTGATCCATACGAAAATGCAAATGCAATTTGAAACCAATAGTTTTGGAGCTTCAAGAGTTTGGTTAATTTTTCCTTCCTGTTGCTTTTCACTTTGGAACACCTTTTGGCTTCTGGGATCTGACTGGAGCCAGGAGGGGAAATGCCAAAATACTATGGGGAAAGGCTTGTTCTTGGGGTAATTAAGACGTGATTTGAGGAAACCAACCCCTGCTATAAATTTTATGTTTAAAAAAAAGTTCTGTCTATGAAATTTCTAGTGGGCTGAACAGAGGCAAGAATTTCAGATAATAACATTTAGATAATAATGTTAAAGTAGAGAATGGTCAGAATTCATGGGAGAGCTTGGGTTTAAGCTTTGGATCCTGAAAAGATTGTGTTCCCTTCTTTGTTTTGCTATTATTTCTGTGATTTTCCCCCCCATACTTTTTCTTTGAATTCCTGCCTTTAAAATGAGCAGCATTAAGATCTCCCTGTGTCACATCACTAGGGATAGACAAGCATTTGAAGGGGTGGAAATTCCTTTTATCATTTATTTGTTCATTTGCCCCAACAAATGTTTGCTTGCCACATATGTGCCAGGAGGTAGTCTAAGTTTTGGGATATAACTGTGAACAGAAGGAATCTGTTCTTATGGACCTTAAATGCCAGTGGAGAATAAACACACAAATACTCAATATGTTAAATTATATAAACGGTCAGGCATAAAAATGAATTCATATACAAAAATATTTTATAGAGAATGGTTAGGAATGGCCTTTCTGAAAAGTGACCTTTAAGCAGAGACCTGATTGAAATGAGCGAATTAGCCATATAGGTGCCCTGGGGAAAGAGTCCCACAAAGGAGACAGCAAGCACAAAGGTCCTGAGGTGCCCTTATGCCTGTGTATTTGAGAAGCAGTGAGAACAATACGGTGGAGATGAATGAGCATGGAAGAAACAGTAAAAGTCATGTTCAGAGTTTTAGCAAGAAAGAAGTTCTCAGTTGGAGTCTAGATTATAAGCTGGTGAGTGAAAGAAATAGTAACCACCACATTCACTGAAATATTGGCCAGTCCAGCATGATTTAGGAGTATACCTGGAAGGACTCTGCTACATGAGTTTAGAATATCAGACTATTCCTTTCACCAAATTTATCAGAACAGCTGGCAGGGATGCACTTACAAAGGGGGAAACCTAAAAGCTTGAGAAGAAGTAGAAACTGTTTGAAACAAGAGAAGGAGATGACTGGAGAAAAAACAAATTGCCCCAAATAGGCTATACATTTTTAATAGTTCAGTCAAAATCCCAAAATGATGCTTCCTATTTCTCTTCTCCTCCCCTACCCTCTCTCTTGCTTTTCCTTGCTTCCAAAAGGCTACATGCTATATGATTTCATTATATCACATTCTTAAAATGACAAAACCATAGAAATAAAAAACAGATTAATGGTTGCCAGATGTTAAGGGCAGGGGGTGAGAAGGAAATGGGTGTGGCTATAAACAGCAATATAAAGGATGCTTGTGGTCATGAGAACGTCCTATGTGTTGACTCTCTTCTTCCCAGTATCTTGGTTGTGATAATCTATTACAGTTTTGCAAGATTAGCCCAAGGATTCACAGGCTTTTGCTCTGTTGTTTTTTACAACTGCCTGTGAAATCTGTAAGTATCACAAAATATAAGTTGTAAGAGCTTAAAAAATAATGATCACTGTGATCCCAGAGGACAGTTCGAGGCATCTGAACTCCGTCATTCACGCATGTTCCCCACGCATGTTTTCCACCATGGCTGTCATAGTACCATATATTCTACCCATTTGTATCCCTTGGTGTAGTAAAGCACATTTATTTCTTGGTGCATTAAAACAACACTGTCAATCTTTAAATTCACTGATACTCTCCTCTGCAAGCAAACAGTTGAGAGCAGAAAAACTAACTCAGATGAAACCAGTTTTTAGAGGAAAAAGATGAGTTGATTTGAAAACTCCTGTAAACTAAAAAGGGGTATGAAACATTTGGGGACATTTCTGGTGAAGAAGGTAAATAAATTGTTCTCCCTTTTTTCCTCTTTGTTTGACAAGACACTAACAGTACCTAAGATTATCCATTTCACCAAATCTTCTCCAACACTTAGTGTTACCAGAATTTTCAATTTTTCCTAATTTAATGGATGTGAAGTGGTTTCTTTATTTTCACAGAAATTTATAGGAGTTCTTGATACATTCTGCATATTAATCTTTCTCAGTGTTATGTGCTGAAAATAACTGTTCCCAATCTGAACTTTTTTTTTTTTTTAAGATTTTATTTATTTATTTGAGATAGAGCAAGAGAGAGAGAGAGCGCACATAAGCAGGGCAGAGTGGCAGAGGGGGAGAAGCAGACTCCCCGCTGATCAGGGAGCCCAGTGTGGGGCTCAATCCCAGGACCCCGGGATCATGACCTGAGCTGAAGACAGATGGTTAACTAACTGAGCCACTGGGGTGCTCACCACTCAATCTGAATTTTGTACTGTTTTATACTGTAAGACATGTGTTAACATTTTGTTAAAACTGGCCTGAAACTATCTGGCATTATAAGATCATCACTAAAATTGTGGGTTGTAGCTGTAAGAATAGATAAACTTTAGCAGAGAAACCACGTAGTCAAAAAATGGACCCACACACACATTTGAATTTGGATTATGAGTCGAATGATTTTATGTCCCAGCTTGCCTGGACAGTTTTTCTTATGCTTGACTAAGCATTATTAGTAACAATTCCCCCTTTAATTTTGAGAACTTTTTGGTTTGGATGAAAAAATGTATATGGTCACTATATATATATATATATATATATATATATATATATATATATATATGACAAGGATGGACCTAAAAACAAATAGGGATACCAATTACTGTCCATATAAAATTTTATCTGTATCCTACACTGTAAAAAAAAAAAAAAAATTTCACATGAATTGAAAATCTAAATATGAGCAAAATCTTCAAAACTTTTAGAAAAATTGTAAGAAAAGCTTTATAACATTAAGTTGTAGGAAGAATCTCTTTCAAATGACATGAAAACATAAACCATGTTAAAATGAAAAGTTTTTTTTTTTGGAGAGCAACTGGACAATATGTGGGAAAGTTCAAAGGTGATAAAACCCTAGAGTCCATCTCTAATTACACACTGAAAAGGCCTTTTGACCTTGGACACCAAGGGACTTGGATGAGATGTTTCACTGTATCAGTGGTTATAAAAATTTAGAAACAACCTTATATGTGCATCAGTTTGAGGATAGACGAATAAATAAATAATGCTATTTTCATAAAATGGAATGCCATTCAGCAGTTAAAACAAGTGTACCGTGTTAAAATTTCCAAGAAATCATGGAAAGATCTTGGCCTTTTTCTTTCCAAATTGATGGAGTCACCTGCTTCTTGCATTTTGCATAGCAAGGCTGCTGAAGACAAATGCAAATTTCATCAAAGATTATTTTTGTGAAAGTAGACAATGAGGGACACTGTATTCTTTAATGTTTTAAGATTT
Organism: Mustela lutreola; assembly: GCF_030435805.1. Lineage (NCBI taxonomy): Eukaryota > Metazoa > Chordata > Mammalia > Carnivora > Mustelidae > Mustela > Mustela lutreola. The sequence goes on from NC_081294.1 coordinate 34,964,713, forward strand.
ACTAACAGGATCAGAATAAAAAAGTAAACAGAAACAACACCCAACATATACTATATTGTGTTTTAGCTGCCCAGGGATATCTTAGATATAATGAAGAGTGAGATTTTTGAAAAAGTTGTTTAAGGATATGTTTTAGAACTTAAATACTTCCAAAACTGTCATCTTGTCCTGTGTTGAACTGATACATATTAATACAAATATACTAGTTTATGTAATCCTTGACAGCCTCCAGAAAAGAAACATTGCATATATAAGGTGAATTAAATGGCTTTTATGTTTTCTTGGGTTAAAATTGTTATACAATATGACTATCTCTAAGATTTATTTTAATCTAAGTTTGTTTTTACATCAAAAGGCTGTGTATTGGGGCGCCTGGGTGGCTCAGTGGGTTAAGCCGCTGCCTTTGGCTCAGGTCATGATCTCAGGGTCCTGGGATCGAGCCCCACATCGGGCTCTCTGCTCAGCGGGGAGCCTGCTTCCTCCTCTCTCTCTCTCTCTCTCTCTCTGCCTGTTTCTCTCTGCCTGCTTGTGATCTCTGTCAAATAAATAAATAAGATCAATAAAAAAAAAAAGGCTGTGTATTCTCTCTACCCAATTTCTGACTTGGGTTATTAAAATATTTTCTCAAATCGATTAAACTAATAAATCCAGTAAACTAATATTTACTGTTGTCTCATGGACATTTAGGTATCTATCTCCATTGGGCTTGAAGAATGTTTCCGCGTTTCATCTTTATTTTCACTACTGGCCACTACTTTCCCACAGTGTTAAAACTGTATATCAAGAGGCTAAAGGGATATCTGTCCTAAAACCAATCACTCACTCCCTGAAACTTGCAATTTCATGTTAATGTCGAGGCCAGTCCAAGGACTGAGACTTGGGATCAGGACGTAACTAGTATCCAGAGTGGAGGGCAGCACGTTCTTTGGTCTGCTCTAGTTGTGCTGCTTCATCCTTGAGCTGAACATCTGTCTCCTAAATCCCGTTTCTTTTAGCCTCTTTTCATGCCTTACAAATGGCAAAGCAGTTAATGGGAGCGTGTTAGGGCAGGGATGATGGTGATAAGGATTTTAGTTGAATGATTATTAACCTATTTCTGTCTACTTCCTTTTTTAATGAGAACCTGGATTTTGTTGTCAATACTATGGGTTGCCCTGTTTGAGACTTCTTTGAAAAATTTCTTTAAAAAAGTCTTTCACATAAATAACCATATTTTATATTCTGTATTTCTTCAGAGGCAATCCAGGGTGGGCTCATCAGAATATAAACTGGCAAATACCAGCATGCTGCAAAACAATGTGGAAGCCCTCTGACTTGTGAGAAGCACTGTACCTCATTTCTTTGACTGGTTTTGCTATGTGGTAATTGTTAAGGAAACATCTGGTTACTGTCACATATTTGAGTATCCGATCTCATTGCGTGACATTTTGTTCTGTGACATTTAGTTCCCACTTAGGACTTGGAATTGAAAACCTAAAATTAAGTTCCATTTCCAACATAATAATAGGGAATTGTCCTGGATAATGATGTTTGAGGCTCTCCGTAATGGAATTTCAACATAGCACAGGGGGGAAAAATAATAGTGAATTGTTATCAGTGATTTTCTTCACAAAAATACAAATACTTAGAAACTGTTTTTGGAGGGGCTGCTCTGGAACTCTTCTTAGTTTTGAAACTAGTATTCTTTGCTTTCTGGACTCATGGTAAATTGAAATGAACTCTCTTACTGTAAAATTCATCTACTTACACATCTCTCATTTTATACTGAATCCTCTCCCCCCCACCCCGTTCCCGTAAGGAAACATTTAGGAATATGCCTTTAAAAATGTCTGAGTATACTTTTCTAACCTTTAGGTTGTCCACAGCAGAACTGCATCTATCATAGGTTCTCTCAGCTGGTTCTTTCATAAAATAAAAAAGGAAGGATATTTAGACAACTGCCATTTTGCCTCTGCATGATGTTGGCACTTAGCGTAGTGCCCATGGACCTGTAGTTCATATCCTGGAACTAGATCTGCAAACCCATTCTTAATCACTTATGCTGTTAACTCTGTCCAAGCAAGTCCTAAAAATGTCTGCTTTCCTCATCAGTTTGTTCCTAGGAAGTATTCTGTGTGTATCCTTAGGTTTCTCCAGTGGACTTACTATTTATTTGTTATTTGAGTTAAAAACAGAGACAACCATTATTCAGAAGAAGGGCTAGTTGTTTTGCTACAGTTTTATCAAATAGTCCCTACCTTAAAAACAAACTATGCTTAACAGGAAGTCTTAGAACTAGTTCCAAGGGAAATAGACTCTGTGATGGGAGATTTGCATGTAGGAAGTTTATGGGGGTGTGCTCTCAGAATGAACACCTGTGAGAGGTGAAGTAAATAGCTCTAGGCAGAGGGGGAAAATGTTGATCTGAGATGAAATCACAACAGATGTCTCAGCTGATCCCACAGGGATGACCCATCAAATAAGGCATGACCCTTATTCCCAACTGAGCAAGGGGCCAAGGCTTTTATACTTAAAGCTGAGTGGTCTTTGGATGTGGCTGCCACAGCAGGGACCAGGGGAAACATGCAACTTGCCTTTGGCATCTAGAGAATGAGTGCCTAGGTCCTGAAAAGGGGACCTGGGCAGTGTACCACCCATTAAGTATGCAGGATTCTAAAAGCTAACCAGTTTGCTTGGAAACAGAGGATAGATAGGCATAGTTTCCCTCTTTTCCCAATTTACTTGCAAAAGGATGAAACATATAACAGAAAGCAGGTGGCTACACAGTGGAGATAGGAAAAAAATTTTTTTGTGTGTGTGGGGGGTTGTTTGTACTCACTATTCACTGTGGGTTGGATAGTTATCACTTTTACTTTCTAGGAAAGTGAGGCTTTCTTTCTGTCGACAAAAAGCTGAAAAGCTGCTAAAACATTGCAATACTAAAGCATCTAGAATTTGACTAGAAACCCTTGTGCTCAAGGTATTTATTCTTCCAAGTGAACATCAATCCCTCTTCGTTATCAAACCAGACTTTCCATAGACAATGCATCGCCATATCTGAAGTAAGGAAGCTATGTCCATGCATATGTTCTTTTTACATTTTCTGTGCCTCCTTCATTCTGATGCCTCAGAAAGCCCATTTCCCCCCGCTCCCAGGGGAGAAAATTATACTTTAGAACCAAAGTTCCTCCTCATGAGCTGGCCCACAGCCCAGTAATCAACAGTGCCGAGAGAAGCATGATTTTAATATACATTGATGATCTAGTCAGTGGTCAGAAAAAGGTTTTCTGGAGAAGAAAGAAATAATACATGAATTAAACCTGAAATCTGTGTAACGAAGTAATCTTCTTGAGAAATGTGGAGATTTTGAAAGTGACCCAGTCATTATTTTAGCACATTAGGAAAAGTTCTATAAATATTAACAATTGACCAATGAGAGGGCAGAAAGTCAACTTGTATTGAGCACTTATTGCTTGCCAGTCGTTGCAGAAAACAGTTAGCAGATACAAATATTCAATCTTTACCACTGTCCCAAATATTAGGAATTATTATTCACATTTTTTCACTCATTTATATCTTAAATGGGATAACTTTTGTAAGTTTACACTGCCAGAGAGTGGAAGAGCTAGAATTAAAAATGATCTCTCTCTGATTCAAAAGTGTATGCTATTCCTCTCAAACAACTTCCATTAAGAGAGATGCGTCAGTAAAGGAAACACCTTCATTATCCTTAGAAGTACACTAAAACAAAAATATAAACTTTGGGCTATAAATGGTGTGGTCTTCATTTCTTTCTTTCTTTCTTGGCCAAGTGTCCATGTAATGGAGGGAACAGTGATTTTGGAGTTAGGAGACCTGTATTCGTTACCTCGCACTGAGCTCTAGTAAAGAAACTGAACCTCGGTCTTGTCATTTCTAAAATAAGGGCATAAAAGCAGAATGAGATAGCTCAACCTGTCAGCTGATTTACTGCATTTGATAGAGGAGACAGATTTTGAACAAGTTTTCCTGTGATGGGGCTACATTGTATCCTGGAACCAAACTGTGATACTTTGAACATTGAATGCTCCTGTGGTTGTATGAAGCACTGACAGCACTGGGTTATCTGGGAGTCATTTTGTTTCCATAGCAGATGTCTATTTTGATGCTGACTTCTTGCTTATTTGATTACTAGTTGTACATAAGAAGATGGAAGTTCAGATGGTAAATGATCAAAGGAAGAGGAATAAACAAATTAGGAGAAACGGTTTGGCAAATGCGACTATATTTACAAAAGATCCTTGTAGTTTTGGGTACTTAACACAAACATTTCCTCGTTTATACATTGTTGGTTCCGGATGGATTTACTAAGGTTTTTGGAGAAGGGGGGTGGTTGAACTACTGTGGGATCATAGGAACTGATTCAGTAATATATTTGGAGTCAAAAGCTAATTGTGTAATTCTACTGGGAAAATTAGATCTACAAAGATGGAAGCTAGGATTGTAAATGAGTGTGAGCACAGGTACCTATCTCTGGTGTAAACCGCTGTGGATGAGACGGAACAGAAAGTCACTTGCATCAGCTCATGCCCCTGAAAGGAGGTAGGAATTGAGAACATTTGATTTTAAGATGAAGAATATCATTAATATAAATATGGTCTCCTAATGTTCTCTGAAGTGGGCAATATTCGTTAGATGCATAAATTTCAATATATTAGCCAATTCCATTATTTTAAGTCCTGTCTTTTTTATAGTCTAATTATAAATATTTCACATATGAGATGTTAATTCCTAAAATTGTCATAAATCCTCAGGAATTAATGGGGGCTACCATATGTAGATTTATATTTGTATGTCCGAAACTGATTGTATTTTGTTGTTCTTCTAGTAAACGAGGAAGGTCAAGATTTAAAAATATCAGAACTCCCGAAAGTATGTCTGTTCCTCACTAAGTTTACTTAGAGAGTGAACTCACTAAGTTTTCTGGCTTCCATCAGTTTCATCTAACTAGCATTTTGAGACTTTGGTCAAGTGTTGTTTTTTGAATCTATCATATTTGGGGCATTGAGCAAACTACAAAATTTGGGGGAAAAGTGTGACATTGTGGGGATATTTCATCTATGGGTTAAGTAAAGATTTATTGAGCAAAACCATACATTAGACTTTGCAGTGCCGCCATGGCTTAGGAGTTGGTTAAGGTGGTTTGATATGATGCTTGGTGCCACACAGTTCTGTGTATCAAATGAAAGCATTATGATTCCAGGTGTGTCAGACATCCTCCTGGGAGTTCTGTGGGTCTTATGTTACAGACTCTCTCTTAGTTTCCCAGGGCTCCCATAACAAAGTACCACAAACTGGCTGCATTAAACAACAGAATTTCATGATCTCATTGTACAGAAGGCTAGAAGTCTGAAATGAAGGTATTGGCAGAGTTGGTTCCTTCTGAGGGCTGTGAGTGAAGAGCTTTTGGTGGTTTGCTGGTGATCATTGTTGTTGCTTGGCTTGCAAATTCCTCACCCCAGTCTCGGTCTTTGTGTTCATATGGTATTCTCCCTTTGTGCATGTCTGTGTCCGAGTTTCCTATTTTTATCAGGACACAAGTCATGCTAGATTAGGGGTCCATTCTGGTTTAACTGGATCTTAACTAATTACATCTGCAAAGGCTGTATTTCCTTTTTAAAAACAATTTTTTTTTTTAATTTTTAAAGAAGATTTTGTTTATTTATTTGACAGAGACACAGTGAGTGAGGGAACATAAGCAGTGGGGAAAGGCAGAAGGAGAAGCAGACTTTCCGCTGAGCAGGGAGCCTGATCCGGGACTTGATTCCAGGATCCTGAGATCATGACCTGAATGGAAGGTAGATGCTTAACGACTGAGCCACCCAGACACCCCAAGGCCTTATTTCCTAATAAGTCTACATTCTAAGATGTGGGGGCTTTTGGACTACAACCCCTAACAGGTCCTATGTTTCAGTTTTGGTTTTCTTTTTTCTCGAAAGTGAGAGTGAATGATTTCATGATTAGGAAGCACAAATTTTATCACTAGGGAATATTTCTAACCATAGAGAGAAATAGAAATGAAACAATAAATAAAATCAGAAAAGCGAAAATAACAGTTCGAGGTACTCAATATTAGATGCCTCCAACAATCTCTACTAACATTACTATGGAGTCTTTTACTCATTGGAAGCAACTGAAGGCAGGTATGGGTCTAAATAAAATCTATCTTCTTCTGAGTTTAATAAGGAAATAGATTTCACATAGCTATTTAATATCACCTAGAATTAAGAATGAGGAAAAAGAGAAAACGTGGTTGATAATGTGTGATTTGACTATTTTTCAGGAGATTTTAGAGAATGGAGTGCAGAACTTTCTCCTAGGGTAGGATAAAGAGAAAAATTCTCCAGTCTGACTTTAAAAATCCTATTAAATTTCTTTGTTTCCTGCATGAGGTTGAGCTTGCATTATAAAATGCATTTTATACTTACTATCAATTTATCAGGGAAATAAATAAGATATTGTTTGTAACTTATTTGCAATGTCATTTTTCAGTGTTTTTCTTTTGTTAGTTGGAAAGCTCCCTAAAAAACGGTTTTTTTTCTTATATCAGTTTCACAGATATTGGCTTAAATATTGTTAATGTCTGAAAATATTCATCATATCACTGAAAACAACGGGTATGGAAAATTCTGGCAGTTAAATACCAGATGTTAAAATATTTTTATTGTTGAATTGAATTGATAAGAGACCTCTAACCCAAATGCCTCCCGTAACCATAAAAGGCAGGTTTTTTTTTATTTATAATACCTATGAAACACTGATTTTAATTTACTGCTCCTTGAAAGACCTGGGAATATTTGCATTGTCAGCAGCTTAAATTGAGCACAGAAATGATAACTAATTTAGAAAATTATAAGATTATTTAGTCATTTACGATGTGTATAAGGTAATTAAAAACAAACTTTAGGAGGTTAAGACCTCACTGTAGTTGGTTATTATACAGCTGGGGTCACTGCCTAAGTTGTATGAAGGCATATGTTCAATTTACAGTTGTAATGAGGAACATGGGATGTTTTGATTCTTCATTTGCTGTGCTCATCTCTAGAGGATGCAATTGCCTATATTAAAAAATGAACATAGGCTCTTTTGTAGAGGATAATAAAAATGTGTAAGATAATACATGCCACATGCATATATGGTTGACATATGGCTTTTCTCTTTGAGTGTAGAATTGTTGCCCTTAGCTGATATCATGGAGCAGCCACATGGAAATATTCATTATGAGCCACTTAGGAATGAAACCAATTCCTTTGATCTCATTAGTTTGATCATGATTATTCCACTTTAACTAAGATGTGGTGTTTGTAAAGGTGTTTTCACTAGGTTATTCACTTGCAGGAGTATTTTGTGTTTTATTCTAATCAGCAAAAGACAGAAATGCATGCTATGAAGCTTTCTTTTGTCACATAGTGAATGCATACAAGGCATAGTAGAAGACATAAAACAGGTTTTTTTCTCCTTTCTTTTTTATTCTACATTTAAAAAAATGGCATTTGAGTTGCAGATTTTTTCCTACATGTTGATTAACTTGAAAATACTGGTACATACTTTTGAGGTAAATACTTTTGATGTCATTATGGTAGAGGTTGATATATAGTAGGATTACCTTTTGATTTAGTGAAAAATTGCATTCATCTCAATTATTATTCTTCAAAGTTTGCAGAATTATAGTGATTCTGACTATATTCAGGGCCCTTCTCTTGGCTTCAAGACAAAAGAAAACAAAACAAAACAAATGTAATCTTTCTCTCATAAAAAAAAAACACATAAAAGGAGAACATCTTGAAATGTCTCCAATTTGAACAAATTATATGAAGGCCAATTAGAATTCATGAAAAATATAAGATTAAACGATACATGTTCTGGAAAATGGTATATGTTTGTGTCATTGGTCTTATTTAAACAGGTGTAACTAAGAGCCTTTTTTGTTTTTGCCTCTGTCCAGCACTGCCCTTCCCTTGGTAACCCGTTCTTCATTTCTTCCAATTGTGTGGGCTGCCAAAACCTGCACCTTGCAGCGCTCTGATCACGTGACCCAAACCTGGCCAATCCCAATGTCCCTATGCCTTGTCAGACTATTTGCTCTGGAGGTTGGGGTGCTATCCAGTCCTGGCCAATAATAGTCATACCTAAGATGTTTCCATTTGGGGATCTTGAGAGAAAGAGGTTTTGGGTTTTAAGAGTTGGAAAAATGTAAATTAGTGGCAACCAGTAGCCTAGCAAATAAAGCCAGTCAGAGGTAAGAGGAAATGAGTGCAGAGTTTAGTTGCTTCATGTCCTGGTTCTGATGGAACTCAGACCTGCCCATTTCTTTCCAGTATCCTTCCAAAATGCTCCTCTTTTTTTCTTTACTGCTTTGTTTAAGTTGCAAAAGTCCTGTCAAGTGAAACAGACAAGAATTCTTAATCAACACGGTATTTGTTTGTATTACATGGGTTACTTCTAAAGCAATAGGTATTGTAAGTTATTTCATAGTTTCCTACAGATATTTTTATTTAAACAAAGTTTGGACTAGCTAGAGCCTTCACTGATAAGGATAAGGTAATTTTTTTTTGGCTGCATAATCATAAATCCTGAATTAACAACATCCAAATTATTGGAATTGTGCAGCATTAATGCTTATCAATTTAGATAGTGTCCATAACCTTGCTTGTGCTCTGGACCCAGCATGCATAATTATATAGTTTTTTCTTTCTACTTTTTAAATCAAATTCATTGGCCTACTCTCTCCCCTTGAAATCAGAGTTTGCAGCCTCCTGGCTTTCCTCCAAACGCCTTTCATTGTTTCACAAGCCATCCTTGTTTTCAATTCATCCTTCTTCATCCACTGTGTAAACTAGGTGGACCTGAATACTTAGGAAAAATCTAAAGCATTTGGTTGTTATTAGAGTAAGGATAGCTGACTCACACATGTAAAACATTAAAGAAAACTCACAAATGTTTGAATGATTTTTTTTTTCTTTTGTTGTTGTTTGGGACTGTGGGGCATTTCACCACATCCTGCCATGCACAGAACACTTGAATTTCTCTTTTTGTTAGCAGGTAGAGTTCAGTATAGGCTAATAAAACAAACCAGGACAATATTTTTATTTTCTTTTCCCAGCATTTTTATTGATTTATTTAAATGTAACATACTATACACTGTTCAGCCTTTTGGGAGGTAGGAGGAGGGAGGGGTTCTATATCTTTATGAGGCGTCTCCTCAGAACCAACACTCACATGGGCACACATTTGTGGCTGACACCTTGACATCGTGGCCAGGGACCACAATTCCCACAGAGGTTGAGCTCCCAAAATGATGATGATTTTTTTTTTTTAAACACACAATATTCAGGGCTGGAAGTGCTTTTTCTTCACTAGCACAAACCAGCTGCAAAAGGGGATCAGAATTCTACCTCAATATCAAGCAAAGATGCCATTTTTAAATGCAAGAGAATCTCCTTTCTCCTTACCAAACTGTTCGTCCGTGTGTGTGTGGGGGGGGTATTGGAGTAAGGGAGATGTTTTCTATTTTTGGCCTCTGTAAGCTTTGATATATTTTGCTAGAAGCTGTTTTAGTGTTTGGAGTCCGATAATGATGTCTGTTTACAAATAGTCTCCTTGGTAATCTAAGTGACTGTGTGAAATATGAATCCAGTTTGTGCCCTGTTTGCTGTTCGTGCAGTCATCTATTCCTGTATTTATCTCACCAAATGTTTAATTTTGGTTTTGGGTGGTCTGTGTTCATGTGTCAGGTGCAATTATTATTTTAGAATAAAAGAGCAAAGATAATCTAGTTCTGATAGCAATACATTACATTATAGGTCTCAGACTCAGTTACCAATTATGTTTTCACATACAGATTCCAACCACAAAAATTAAACATTTTTAGAATCTGATTTGTTAAGAAGCAAGTTGGAAGCCAAGTGCTATGAAATGCAACTTTAGCCATAAGCCCAAAACTCTCTGCCTCAAATGCATACCTTTTGAAATCCCGACTTTTTTAAGGAATGAAAAAAATAAGACCTTTTACAGGAATGACTTTATGGTAAGTTTCTTAATAAAACTATTTCTTAAATGACAGATTAACTGGAAGTGCTGGTTAAGCATTGACGCAATTAAGTTATAAGAGAGGATCACAAAACACCAGCCTTTCTAGAGGTTAAACTTTAGTAAAAAGACACATGCACTGAGTCTTTCCCTTGTACCAAAATACTGTGTCCAAACAATAAAAATAAACAGACCTTTTCAAAACAAGAAATATGAAGATAAAACTGCAGCATCAATATAATCTTATAGTTATCACTTAAAGTATTTAAAACAAATAGTATTTTTCTACACTTTTAAAAAAAATCACTACAGACACTGCAAATAAGGCTTATGTATTTATTTACTGGAATACAATGTGATGATGACTGGTATACTCCTATGTATTGTTTTCTCTACCTGCTCTAACAAAATGAATTTTGATATGATTACATGATGGAGTCTTCCAAAGCTCTTTACATTGACAAGAAGTAAGTTTTATTTGGTTTTGTAAAGACTAGATCATACAGCTCGAACAGATCATACAGCTCGAACAGGCTTCAGTATATGGTTACACATATACCAGGATATAGTTGCTCAGTTTAAGCCCCTGGGAGAGTTACACTTCAAAATTCCTTGATAATTTCCTTTGGGGGAGATGCACTATGTGGGACTTATAAAGGGATCTTATATATGCAGACAGCCTCTTCATCTCTAACCACCATGACATGTGGCAAAAAATCGTTGGGAAATAATGAGGCTGGGCCAATAAAATTTATTTATAACAATTTTCCTTCTTTTAGTATATTCTTGGAGCCCCATTGGTGTATTGAAAGAGAAGACTTTGGCCTTCTGGTCTAGTTCTTATGAAAGGAAGCCTTAGGAGTGATAGATGTTTTTAAACAATGGCAGATATCTCTCATCAAGCCGTGCCATGACACTGTCATATTTATTGTTGATGGTTCTTATTGCAGAAGTGATATTAAGTTAACTCATAGCACATGGGGCTCTCACCCTGCTTTCCTATCTCCTCTCCTATTCTTGAAGTGTTTGCCAAGTTTTAAAAACACTTTGTCATGAACATGCATGTGGTGTGCTGAAGAAAAAGAAAAGGTAAATCAGAGGGCAACTGCTGAGGATACTCTTTAAAACCCCAAAAGATATTTAACATCCTATTAAATAAATAACTTAGAACGAAATAGAAAGGGATGAAGGCAGAATGCACAAGCATACCATACTATTTGTTTTGTTAGAACAGTTTTACACTAACATGTTTACATTTTTTAAATTTTATCCAACTCTTCCATGATGCCATGCCCAAAGCGCCTTTGGTTGTGCATATGACGTGACCCAAGTGCTTTCCAGTAAATGCTTGCGTGTCTGACTGCTCATTGAATCGTTAGGCTTGCATGAGCAATGAAAGTCTTTGATATGAGTTCGTATTCCATAAATAACTTTCCCGAAGATCATTCAACAGATTGTTCCATGTCCTTTCAGTCCTATCTCAGAGGTTAAAAAACAACAACAGAAACAAAAACTTCACCAAAATCCCAGCCAACATACAATGTTGTTCGCTTAGGAGTAGCTTCCATCCCATTTAATCTGCCTATTATCTCGGTTATAAGGCATGACACAGAACTAATTAAAAGAACATCATATGTCAGCAGTGAGTACAAAACCTTCAAAGACTTCCTTTCTTTCAAGCGAGCAGACATCTGCAATGTGTCTCTGCCTTTTGAGCTACTGTCTTCGTGAAGAATACCAACTAGTCCTGGCAAAAGAACCTTTGGTTCTGCTGCATCCACAAACATTGCCTTCCTCTATGAATGTACCACCATTGGAAGAAAATGAGCTGAGGTGTTTTTCCTTCGCGTTTTCTGTCCTCTCCTAGGAGCTCCTTTTCCATTCAATGCCACGTACATTTGCCTCCCATTGTGCTGCCAGTTAAAGGATGCATATGTATTGTATCCATTTTCCTCTATCCTCTCCTTGAGCTTACAGTCATTGTTAAATTCTTTCTGCAAGAGAAAAATAAAATCTTTTATTTCTCTGATGACGGTACTTACTTCCATTTGACACACACCATACAGAGAACTCCAATTCGAGAGTTTTGTTTGCTGTTGCCATTTGTACATTGGTTAAGTATTTAATGCACCGTGTCAACAATAGAAGAGTAAAGCTCACAACCACAGAACAGAATCCGTGTTTGAAGGCTCATGATTCATTTTAATTGATCATCATAACCACATGTTAGGGCCCTTTTAAAAAGCTGATGTGTTTTGACTCTGACATGGCTTAAGTGCCTAGAATGATTATTAAGAAGCAAACGTTTCTCCAACAGTATTTGTGATGAGTCAACGACAAAGAATAGTCTTATAATCCGTTTTTTTTTTCCCCGAGTAATGACCAGGGGTCTCGTGGGAAAAACAGAATTTAAGAAAAAACTTGAGCTTATCAGCTTTGCAAACTTTACCTATAAATCCATAATAAATACACCCATATAGACAAGAAAACAGACCTTATAGCAAAATCATAATCATTTGAGATAACCAAGAGGCCAGGGAGGGGTGGAGGTATGTCTTCCTATTTTACAAATACTAGATTTCTCTATTTTGTAGGTAATATATAATTTTCCATAACTTGGAATTTTAATAGATTTACTCTTAGGTCTAGAAGTAATTGAAAACTAGGACATGGAATTCCTCACTTTGTGAATTACCATATCAAAGAAATTACAAACATGGTGACTATCACTACCTTCATTGTATAAACCTGAGACTTTGATCCTGGGAAATTCCACTCTATAGCCATAGTCCTTTGGCTTTGTTTCAAGTGGCCATGTGTTTTTAAGGGGATCTTGGGACAAGAATTCATGTTTCCTTCATTCCATAAATCCAGTATCTCACTCTGAATTACTGATGAAGAGTAACCACTCATCTCAAAACTCTGCCTTTAGAAATGTCATTCTTCTCTTAGATCCACACTAAAGCAGATAAGAAGCTAAGGAATAGGGGCTTTTGCTCTTCTGGTTCTACGTTTCCCAATCCAAACCCAAGGTATTGTAGGGATCTTTAAGTTGGCCTCTCCTGGGCAGTTCAAATAGTTTTTCTCACCTTGGGATTTAATTTTGTTTTTTTAACTCAATTCTCAATTCCTAAATATCTGTATTTTTAAGTGTCTGGGTTTCTGTGAACTAGATCATCATTTTGAACATTATCAGAACCATCACAAACATAGTTTGTCTAAAACTATATGGCTTCGAAACAGAGATGATTTTTTACGTGAATAATTACATTCATTCTAATAAAAGGGATGCAGTTTAGAGACTGGGAGAATTGGGGTTATTTGAAATGATTTTATATTTGCAACAGAGCTATGTATAAAAAAGCAGCAGTACTTATTTTTCCCTCCCCCAAATAAATTTATAGAGCAATTAAGATTTGTTTATTTGAAAGAGAAAGCAAGAGCGTGTGTGCGGGAGACTCAAAAAGATTCCCACTGAGTGTGGAGCCTGATGCCAGGCTCGAACTCAGTACCCTGAGACTGTGACCTGACTTGAAGCCAGAAGTCATTTGCTCAGTTGACTGAACCACCCAGGTGCCCCTAGAACAATGTCTCAAAGTGAGATACACCTCTAGCAAACTCCTAATCTCAGTTGTTTTTTAAATATTTACACCTTAGCTCAAATTTATCAAAATCTCTGGAGGAGGGACCTAGGGATCTACGTGTTTATAGCATGTAGGCAAATCATCAGCATGAAAGTCAAAAGAAAAGAAAAGGTCTTGGGGGTCTGCTCTGGATGGATCTGACTGCTGAGGGTATAGTGTGGGACAAGGCAGCCCCTGTCCAATTTAAGTTAACAATATATTGGGGGAAGACTGTCAACAATAAGCACATTCATGAGAGAATTTCTGTAAATCCCATTGCAGATAACTGCATGGGGGTGCTATGATAGAAAGCAGTGGGTCTCTACTTTAGATACAGAAATGGGATGAAACAATTCATACGTCTTAGAGTTCAGTAGGAAGCGTAGGCACAGTATGTGAATTGTGTTGGGACAGAAGAAAAAGGTTATTAAGTATTTTTATGACACTTTTCATTTAAGAATGCTCCATTTCTCTCTGATGTTACCTTTTTAAAGAGGTATACTTTATCAACTGAAAGTTATTTCAATCTTTTATCGCAGTTAAAATTGTTTACCTTTTATTTCTCTCAATCTAAATTCATGTGATCTGGCTTTACTGTAAAGCTTAAGTTTTGACTTAGTGTTTTAGTATCTCTGCAAAGGGCATAAACCTGGTCCTTCCCCCAGTGATTCCTATAATAGTTAGATTAAGGAGGGACTCAGTCATGTTCATTCAAGAAAATAAAAATAAATGCCTCAAAAGTGATTATGCTATGAACCCCTAAATGGTACCACTTTTTAAAATGGCCCACTACTCTTCTAAGCTTAGGAGTAGAACTGCACATAATGGAAAAATCTTAAATTCCTTTAACCACCTCTCTCGCCCTGCCATGCAAAAGGCAGTTCCCCTAGAGAAAAGGACTGGCCCACAGTGTGTGTGCCTAACTCCCCAGTTATGAGTGGACCAAATGAAATACAAGACTATCTATAATCAGACCAGTGGTCCTTAAGTTGGGTTATCAAAGTGTTGCATTGGGAACACCTGGAACCTTGTTAGAAATGCAAATTCATAGATCTTGGGACAGCTTTAATATATCAAAAAATCTAGAAGTGTGTTTTAATCTTCCCAATGATTGTGATCTAGTTTGGGAGCCACTGGCTCCGGGTAGGCAGTGCAATTGTTCTTACGCTAATCAACAAAATAAGGTTACTTACACATTTTGAAGTGATATTCCTTAATACTTGCTATGAAACACAGAGGTGTATGTACCCTAATCATGGGCTAGATACCAGCTACATCAGGGAATTAATGACTACTGTCTAGGTAAATAAAATTATGGAGTTGATTGAAGGTACGCAAATAGTGAATTTCCTAATCTGTCTCCCCATCTCATGTTTTAGCAGAATACAAAATACCAAGCCCCTGTTTTATCTTCAGCTTTAAAACACACACAGTGTATGGTTTCCTACTCAACTTAAGATCTTTGTTTTCAATGATTCTTCTCCAAGTTGTCTGTAGCACCCGTGCCAATCTGACCAGATGCTTCCGTGAGAGTCTGACCCATTAATAGTTCAGAGCATTGACTGATGAATGCCAGCAACAGCCTGTGTGGTAGGCTGATGGGTGAACAACAGAGGAAATTACAGAATTGTAAGAGCTGCTTTGCCAGCCCTCGAAACTCTGGTGACCAGCCTGTCGTGGCTCTATTCACTAGCGATAGAATGATAACAAAGCTCTTCAATGTCTGAGGGAAACATTCCAAAACTGTGGTAATGATTTACTGCAGTGGACTTGGAAAACTAAGGCAGAATACTTACTGAGCCATAGAGTTTCCCCTTCTTGTTCATGGCTAAATAATAGTTGCTGTTAATGGCTTTGACGGCAACAACTCCGATTTCCACTGACGTTATCTCTAGGATACCTAAAACATACGATTAAAAAAAAAAAAGATAAACTTAAGGGGTCACATACATTTAGGTGAAAGAAAAAATCAGAACTATTGAGTTTTAATTTATGATAGTTTTAAAATTAGTAGATTTAAAAAACTGGGGCACCTGGATGGCTCAGTCGGTTAAGCAAACAGTTCTTGATTTCCACTCAGGTCATAATCTCAGGATGGTGAGATCGAGCCCTGTTTCAGGCTCTGTACTCAGTAGGGAGTCTGCTTGAGATTCTCTTTCTCTTCTCCCTCTGCCGCTTTCCTCCCCCCATGCGATTTTTTTCTCTCTCTCAAATAAATTAATCTTTAAATAAATTTTTAAAAATTAAAAATTAGAAAAAATCCAAATCTCTTTTGGTGTGCCTAAAAACATAACAACTATATTGAAATAGGTAATTAGTCTTTAAAAGAATTCCCTTATATTTTACTCTGAACATATAAGGGAAAATATTGTTTTAATTAAAATGCTTCCTTTGCTAACTCTGCATTTTCAACCCCATAAATATTGAAACAACTCTATCTTAGCCTAGATTTCACAAAAACTTATCAGAGCACACATCTGTACTATGGTATTAAATTAAATCCATAGCATATGTCAATAATATGTCAGATTTGCCTCAATCTGTAAAAACAGTGGTAAACTATTTCTGCTTTGTAGGACACTTAGATAAACTAAATCCCTTGGCTACATTTAACTGATAAATTCAGTTTTGGAAAATGTGTTGACATTCTGTGATACAGAAAGACTAATCCCAACATCCACATTGTCTTTAAAATAACAAAATCATTACTCTGGGTTGGGAGAATATCCAGTATCCATCAGCATTTACAAAGGCTTTTTTTCCCCCCCCTAGAAAGAATTGAAAACTGAGGGAATTTGTCACTGATAGATAAGAGAACCTTTTCCCCCTAATACACATGTTTGGTTGGTGCATCTAAAGGCAATTTTCTCTGAAAGGTCTATAGGTAACTATAGGGAAAGGATTTGATATTTTACCTTTAAGGTACAAACAAATACATCTGTTTATTTGTATTTTTAAAAACACTTTCTTGGGGCCGCCTGGGTGGCTCAGCAGGTTAAAGCCTCTGCCTTCAGCTCGGGTCATGGTCCCAGGGTCCTGGGATCAAGCCCCACATTGGGCTCTCTGCTCAGCAGGGAGCCTGCTTTCCCCCACCCCCCGCCCACCCTGTCTCTCTCTGCCTGCCCTCTGCCTACTTGTGATCTCTGCCTGCCAAATAAATAAATAAAATATTTAAAAAAAAACTTTCTTGTTGTGAAAATAAACTATTATATTATATAAACTATTATAAAATTAAATAAACTATTTAATTTTCACAACAGTCCTCTAAGAAGGCATTGCTCTTCTTAATTACAGATGAAAAACAAGACATGAGATTGTCTAATTCACATATAAGATGTTAAAGTGACAGAGGCCAGGGGTGCCTGGGTGGCTCAGTGGATTAAAGCATCTTCCTTTGGCTCAGGTCATAATCCCAGGGTCATGGGAATGAGCCCCATATTGGGCTCTCTGCTCAGCAACGAGCCTGCTCCCCCACCCCCCCCCACTCTCTCTGCCTACTTGTGATCTTTGTCAAATAAATAAATAAAATCCTTTTAAAAAATAAAAAATAAAGTGACAGAGGCCAATAATGATGGATCCAACACCTGAGCTTTTGGCTTTCAGACTATTTTGCCCTCTATGTCTGTTTGCCTCTCTATCACATCTCCCCACTCCTTCCCACTTTCCCAAGGGAATCCTGTTGGAAAACCATCTGACAAAATGATGCATAGAGATAACAGTCTTTAATAGGCATGCCACAGAGGAAAATGTCTAAGTATCAGGGAAGGGAATCTAATGTACTTTATGTCACAGAGAGAAGACACAGAGCAAGGCAAGAGGTTGAAATCTTGGGCAAAATATTTAGGCCAGTATTTATTTTGCCTAAGAAAAAAGCATTGTCAGGAAATTGCTAGCTGTTCCCTATGTATGCTTTTGTGACCAAAAATTGTTAGGATGAAAAGTTTGAAGAATGGTTTTAGCAAAGATTAAAGCAGGATTTTTGAAGGTGACAAAAGGAAGAATGTGTTACAAATGTTTCTCAGTCCTTGACCAATCATTTTTGAGAGTGCACCGTACACGATTTATCATATTTAGTTTGGAAACCCCTGGGTTTTTCTGCTTTGCACAGATTGGGAACTCAGTATTCAAAGAATTCATCCATCAGTTAACCAATTCTGCAACCACTTAAGACTAGTGTGAAAAAGTTCACTATGCTTCAAAATAGAAAGTGGGAAGACCTAAATGATTTAAGGTTTTTTCAAATTCTGAAAAGAATTTTTTGGGTATGTCAGTAAAGTATAATCTGATAATTTTGTGGTGATGAACAAGGACTGTCTCTATGATAAACATCTGTTAATGTGAAAGTAACTTTCTGAGGGGCTCAAGGGTAGAGGGCTTGTCAAATTTTTTTTAATAAAAAATCTCTCCAGTGTTCTCTGCTCTTTGGTTAGGAGGATCAAGTTTGCTTATGAAAGTATTTTTGAAAAAGAGAACCAGAATTTTACTTGATGGTTTTTGGGCTAATGACTTAGCATTCTATATTTGTATATTTTGATGCAAAATTAAATGCCAATTGAAGGAAGACCTCCTAGGGGAAAATAAGTGAAAGAAACACAGATTTCTCTGTATTTCTTACCATTTTTGTGAATCTATAATTATCTTAAAAGTTATAAATTACTGTTTTATTACTTGAAGAAACTTATACCTGAAAATTATATTATTAATAGAAGGGAACAAAAATTGTATTTCTCATTCATATAAGTCAGATATTTTCTAAATTTGAAGACATATTCTTGTAGTGAAATTCTATTACTTAAAGTTTTAACCACATCAGTTTTGATGTCTCTTGAAAGATGAATACACCAGGTGGTAATCTAAATCTGTTTGAGAGCCTTTGCACAATTAAAAAACATAGGAAGACCTATGTGAAGAATGGCACTCTTTTAGGAAATGGGAACATAAAGCCAAGCAAGTTATGGCTTTCCTTGAGCAAAATCTATGCTGTATTGGGAGTAAAAGACAAATAGGTAGAGAATTATGATAGAACATATTAAGTGATAGTAAGAGCTAAGATAGAAGACATAAGGGGCAAAAATAAATGTAGTTCATCATATTGGCTGGGGATCCAAGGCAGACTTACTATGTGGAGATGAGACTTGAATTGGGTTTTGAAGGTTGAATAAGAAGCATCCAGGTGAGAAAGGTGGGAACACATTAAGGGGAGGACATTAAGGTGCAACAGTGCGGTATTTTCAGAAAAACCATGTTTGACTTACCAACTAGAGAACAGGGAAAAAGGCAGGAAGTCACAAGAAGTGAGGTTAGGGAGTTACGTAAGACTCAAGGTAGCAACCATCTTGTACGGATGCTAAGAATTTTGGCATATAGGAAGTATTTTATCTAAAAATATATAACTTTAAAAAACATACTAGAAAGATCCAATATTTGGCAAATTTATTTAAGTAAATAATAGCAAACTAGAAAGTTTATTTTCAATTATATTTGAAATCCTTAATAACAAAGTTTGACTATCAACATTACAAGTGATGTGGCATAAATCAGCTCCTGTTAATGGCACATTCTACGTTAAGAATGCATCATCACCATAGTAATGGGGAGGATTTTGCAAACTGATGAAATGCAAATGGAAATAACCTAGAAGTCAAAATTTTCACATAAATCATTTTTTCTTTTAGCTTGCCAAAGCATGAGTTATGTTTTGATGAATCATTGAGTAGTTAATCTGAGGAGGGCCATTCACAAGTTTCTTTCCCAGTTTATGCTTCTCGTCATTCTCCAGAAGGGAAGTATCTGACCCATTTTCTTCCTGGCAATCCAAGACTACTTCTCTCTTTGGGCTATTAGAATAAACAGATTATTGGCCAATGTGGTTAACTTTCTCCTGAAACATTTTTTTCATGGAGAAAGTGAATGGCAAGGAAAACTTTAATAAAATGGTTATAGATAGGAGAAAGCTAGATGTAAAAAACAATGCAAAATCCCATCATTCTCTCCTAAATGAATAAAATATGAATATTTAAAGAAATCCAAAAGATTCTTTGAGTAAGTTAAATAATGTATTAAGCACCAACATGTAGGATTTGTGTTAACTCTTACTGTGGAGGATACAGACAAGACACAGTCCTTACCTTCAAGAAGTTTTAAAACTGGGTAGAATAAGGACATGTATAATTAAAGTAATTACAATACAAAGAAAATATTCTGAGAGGTACATGAGAGGGAAAATACATTGTCTTGGTTTTTAATAATAAAGTTGTTGTCGTGAAGAAGATGGTTGATGTTGGAGGTGAACCTTTCAGGGGTAGGATTTTAGTAGGTGAGAATTTGAAAAGTTGGGAGGAATAGTCTATACAAAGAAAAATGAAGGAGTAAAGAAAGATAGGTATGGGGGAGGGAAAAGAATTCAGTGTTTATTTGAGCTATGGTTGGCTCTCCATACCAATTGTTCTTCAAGGGGACCACTCAGTAAAAGTGTAGATTCTACTTCATTGAGGAGTGGTAGTGCTGTCCTGGGTGAGGAATGTACTTTTCAAAACCTGTTGTGAAACATTGAAGCAGCTCAAGAAATGTCAGAGCCTCATGAATTCAGAATCAGTCCTATTATTTTGTTCTAAATATTTTACTCAGAATTATAATCCTATGTAGCTTGATAGTTTTAGTTAATGTGATGAAATATATTATAATTAATATAATGTAATACACAAATCCTAACTTCACCGAACTAAATCTCTTTCTCATGAATTGTTGTCAAGTGTCCCACATAGATTATATTATATCCTGATATAAAAAAGCCTATGGAACTCCCCAGAGGTGTTATCACATTTATGCTATACACCTCAGAGATTTTGTATCCATACTCTGGAGTGTGGTCTTGAGAATCATCATAGATTATACCTTTGTAAGTGTGTATCTCTCTCAAAGATCCATAGCAATTGCAGTGGTCATCTTCTTCTGTTTATTAGAGCAGGGTATATATACATAGTTCATAATATGTGTGCAATATATTTTTATTGAATGAATCAATGAGTGATTATTCTAGCAACTGGCTGAGTAAAAACATTCAGTATTCATTAAATACAGAATTTTTCTTCTTTAAAAAAAGTTTTTTTTTAAGATTTTTATTTTATTTATCTGAGAGAGAGAGAAAGACAGAGATAGCACAATCAGGCAGAGGGGCAGAGGGACAGGGAGAAGCAGACTCCCAGCTGAGCAGGGAGCCTGATGTGGGGCTCGATGCTAGGACGCCAGGATCACAACTTGAGCTGAAGGCAGAAGCTTAACCAACTGAGCCAACCAAGCACCTCCAGAGTTTTTTTTCTTTTGATAGTGTTGTCAAATTTGTAAAACTTTGAGATAATAAGTCTACATCCAAATAAAATGAAAATAAAAGTAAAAGGAAATGCCCAAATGAGCATACTTTAAAGGAAAAGTCATTGAATTACAAAAAATAAATATTTGTTGTTTATAAGCAGTTATTACAAATCTGAAACTACTTTAAATTTTCTAAATAATACATGTATGTCTCTTCAACTATTATTAAAATTGTGAGAAAGAGTTCTCTAACAGGATCTGAAAGGCTATCTAGAGTGTGAGGTCTTAAGACAACATTCTTGGTTAAGGAAAGCACTATTTGGGGTAAGTTGAATTTAAAGACAGTAATAGCACAAAAATCAAGGATGATAAGGGAGTGACTATCATGTGTCATATACTTTAATATTCATACCTGAGTCTCAGAAAATATATCCGGTAAGCATTATGTTCTACACATATTGAAATTGGACCTTGGAGAAATTAATAAATTGATGAACATATATTCACCTAGGGTATGGTAGATTTGGTATTTGGATCTAGGCCCATTCTCTTTCCACTAAATCAGGCTTTGCTGAATAAAGCTGAGGATGGCAAAATAAAAAAGGCAATGATAAGGAACATTTTATCTATTTTGAATACTTCTCCATATTTTAGCAAACATTTGATTTGTAGATTTCAAAAGTATTTTAGAGAAGCATACTGATATAGTTAACACAAAGCGATTAATTTCCATATAGATTAATTTTCTAGGTGGCTAAAATTTTACAGCTCCTTAGACATTATTTATTTAAATAATAATTTGACACCTTCATCTCCAAGTTCATTCACTTCTTTGTCCATTTATAGAGATTACTGATAATGTAATGCTTTTCTTGATGACTAATGGACTTCAACATTATCTCTAATGACTTTCTCTGGTATGAAAGGAGAATGCTCTAAAGAGCTTCTGAGCACCTCCATTAAAATAAACTGATGATTTAATATGAAATCTGGTTAGAATTGAGTCAAAATTATGGGCAAAACTTGGCAGTGTTTTTTTCTGAGTACAGAATATGGGGTTTTGTGTAGAAATCCTAGGATCTCTTTTTGTGAGATTCTCCCATTACATTCCAGAGAGTGACATTCTACACAAATATGGTGCAGAATTCTGGGGAAACAAAAATATTTAGGTTTATGTCTAGAACAAGCTATATTAGTTTTATCTTTCATATCTATGATAAAACATGTAATAATTTTCTTATGTTGTAAAAATTATGATAATTTGCAAATGATCTAATGGGGTATACTTTTGCTTCATAAATACTGATGTGGAAAAAACTACACAGCAATTATTATTTCAGCTGGTACTTCACTGAACCCTTGAATTGGTTGAAAACCTGATTCCACTCATAATTTTTGACAGTGAAATGCTACTTTACATCTAGAAAGTCCAACAGATTCTAGGTTTATAAGGTCACGTTCAGAAAAAATACATAGCAGTTTTCTAAATAATTTTTATCATGATAATTAAGAATATTTCAAATAATGCTTTCATTTTTCTTTAATGTGAAACAGTTAAATTAAGGTCTCAACACATGATGTGAACTGCTGAACTCGCACACATCACAAAGGATCTTCCTGAATACTATGCTAAAAGTCTTGATCAAACTTATGCTTGTCTTCCACCTGCACTAGGCTGTGTCCCTAAAGGTGACCTCAGGTCCCATGCTGAGTCTTAAGAAAATGCAATGCTGTCCATTTACAAATCATACATTGTCCCAACCCACCTTCCCAAACCATTTTCAATAATTCCCTACCTACTCCCTTCTGTAAATTTCACTTCCAAAGTTTCTCATCTCTCTCTCTCTCTTTTAATCACCTTCTCCACTTTCCTGTAATCCCTCTCTGTTCTCCCTTAAAAACCTCTATCACCTTTGTCTTAGTTTGAGTTGATTTCAATTAATATCGTAGTTTCTCTCCCTCCCTACAGTAGTTTGTCTTGTCACCTTTAACCAACATCTGGTGCTATTCGTTTGCTGGGTAGTTGCGTGAGCTCAAATAACTTCACAGAGATTATGGAGTAGAAAACTCTCCCCAAATTGATAGTTAGCATGTGCCCAGCAAAATAGTCCATGAGTGGTGAATGCAAAACAGAAGAGGAGAATGGATTTTTGAAGACTGACTGGGAAAGAAGAGCACATAGCTCAGGGGTAACAAATATGTTAATATCTCTTAGTTTAAGCACACCTGTTCGGGATTACGTATTTGCTTGATTTTCAACAATTTCAAAAAGTGCACCTAGATTCTAAGTTAACTGTCTTGAAAGAATGTCAAAATGTATCTAATTGCTCTATATTGGGAGTGACTGGACAGGAACATTTGTTACACTAGTTTTATTTTTTGTATTATCTACTTATTTTCCCATTTTTCTCCACACTGCCCTCCACTGTCTGTCTCTCACTCACAGTTGTGCATGCACGTGTGCACAAACACACACAGGGTAGCTAATAACTTCACAGACACATATGCACACACCAATTTTTAAAGAGAACATCAAAGTTATATTTTATGTGACAAAATTAATGGAAAGGTTTAGGTGTAAACAGGAAGGAAATATCTCTGAAAGAGCAAAAGAACTTAGCTGAACATGTCAGCTTTGTTACTTAATCAACTGTATGACCTTGAATAGGTCATTTATAATTCCTGAATCTTGGTTTCCTTATTTGCAAATTGGGGCTAATTGACTACAGCTCACAGGATTGCATAGAATTTGGAGCAGTGGGTAGGTATTCAATAGGTATTTACTGTCTGCTGAATCGAGATGGTGGGGTGTCAGCCAGTTTTTCATACCAGTGGTTCTCAAACTTGAGCCTGCATTACAATCATCTGGAAAGTTTGTTTAAATACAGATTGTTGAGATTTTTGATTTAGTAGATCTGGGGTGGGGCTAAAGAATTTGAATTTCTACCATTTCCCAGGAAATGCTGATTCTGCTGGTCCAAGGACCACACAGTGTTCTATACACTATGATTCAGAGACAGAGAAAGCCTTTGATATGAAAAAGCATTGACAGAAACATGTGCAGCGAAGCAGATCCACAAACAAGAATAGATACAAAAAATGACAGCAGCTTAACATCAATGAAAAAATTTTAAAGAACGTGGAAAGGAAGTGCTAGGTTTTTCTTTTGTGTATTTTTGATAGGTGTGGGACTCAGCATCTGCCTAACTATAATTATGTGGATTTGGAATTTGTGTACAAATACACTTCATTTTTGTCTAGAGACCTTTTTTTTTTTTTTTTTTAAAGATTTGCAGTAGGATTACCATAATCTTTGTTTTCTTCTCCTCACTAAGGTTATGCAAATGTTGGTTGAAACTTAAGTGCCTTCATTCACTCCCTTAAGTATTTCACATGCGTTTTTCAGGGGGCTAATGGTGTCAACAACTCTAAAAAATTGAGGGACCATGTGGCCCCTTTGAAGTCACACTGATGGCCATGAAATTGCTACAAATCAGTAGGGATTCACTTGATCCCATATTTTCCACCCAGAGTTCAATGCATATACTTCTTCTAGGATGATCTCACCACTTTTAAAAAGAGGACACCGCAGTGGGCTAATCATTAATCTTGGCCCACCTTGAACTGTTTTAGATTTCAAATGCCCTTTCAGCATAATGCAACAGAGACATTTAGTTTCTCCATCATCCATAATTCTTTCGGATACCCTTGACATTCATTTAGAATTGCAGACAGAAACAGGACGTATGTTAGCAGAAAATTCTTACCATCTTTAATAAGAAGATAGGCATTTTTCTCAGTTTGCTAAAGATCAGTGACCTTTTTTTTTACATTTTCAACTGGTGCTTCAAAGATAAATGCAGTCATTAGCTTGGTCTTATTGAGGAATATAGTGGTAGATTCTAAAACATTCCTCAATTTAAGACTATATTTAATTGACCAGTATTGTAATTTAACCATTGTCAGTGACATACCATGAAAAGTATCAGAAACTACTTCTTCTTTTTTTTTTTTTAATTTATTTATTTGGCAGAGAGAGGTTACAAGTAGGCAGAGAGGCAGGCAGAGAGAGAGAGGAGGAAGCAGTCTCCCTGCTGAGCAGAGAGCCCGATGCGGGACTCGATCCCAGGACCCTGAGATCATGACCTGAGCCGAAGGCAGCGGCTTAACCCACTGAGCCACCCAGGCGCCCCTCAGAAACTACTTCTGATAGTCCCAGTTGTAAATAGTCCCAGTTGTAAATTAATTGTCAAAGTGTGTTAAAGATTAATATCATACTGCATTTTAATTGCAAATGAGATGTGATGCTGGAGTCTTCCATGTTTTTTTTTGTTTGTTTTTTGTTTTTTGTTTTTTAATTTTTTTTTAATTTTTTATTTTTTATAAACATATATTTTTATCCCCAGGGGTACAGGTCTGTGAATCACCAGGTTTACACACTTCACAGCACTCACCAAAGCACATACCCTCCCCAATGTCCATAATCCCACCCCCTTCTCCCAAACCCCCTTTTTTGTTTTTTTTTTTAAAGATTTTATTTATTTATTTGACAGAGAGAGATCACAAGTAGATGGAGAGGCAGGTAGAGAGAGAGAGAGAGAAGCAGGCTCCCTGCTGAGCAGAGAGCCCTATGCAGGACTCGATCGCAGGACCCTGAGATCATGACCTGAGCCCAAGGCAGCGGCTTAACCCACTGAGCCACCCAGGCGCCCTGGAGTCTTCCATGTTGATCAACAAATGTTTGCATATGGTCATTTAATGTGTCTCTCTACTAAATAGATTTCATAAATGTGACAATTTCTATTTTTTTCCCTCTCCAGAGATTGTCTTTTGTCTGCTTCATTGAATTATTTCAAGAAATAATTAGTTATCAACTTAAAAAAAATATTTTATTTATTTATTTGACAGAGAGAGATCACAAATAGGCAGGTTCCCTGCAGAGCAGAGAGCCCGATGTGGGGGCTCGACCCTGGACCCTGGGATCATGACTTAAGCCGAAGGCAGAGGCTTAACCCACTAAGCCACCCAGACGCCCCAGTTATCAACATTTTCATAGTGCCATGTTTTCAAACGTTACTTTCTGTGTTTTTAGGATATATTCACAGTGAGACATAGATTAGATGAGATCAGGTGTGTTCAGGGTTGCATGCCCAAAGACAAGACATAGTTTAAATGTTTGTAAGGATGAGAATTTATTTGGAATCTTTGAGAATTGTCCACAGTAAGTGTTGATATAAATTTAACTAACTTGTAAAGTGAGAAAAGATTGTATGGCTAACTTTGCATGAAGTAAAGACTTAGAAAAGCTGGTGTGCCCCTAGAAATGGGAATCATACCCGTTATTCTCAACCATCAGCAACTGGAAAACAAACAAGCTGCTTACAACAACAAAATGCTTACATGTTTGAGTCATTTGTTGTGACCCAGGATAACTGACTTTGGATCCCAGTTTACAAGGGGACAGATGGTAGGAAATAGCATAAAACAAAAGAGTTTAGAAAAGGAGGCTGAAGATAACGTCAGAAAAGCCCAGTACAATTCATTTAAATGGTAAGAAGGGTGTGGGTAAGGCTGAGAGTAGATACTGAAAATATTTCTTCCCAAAATGTCAACTTATTTCTGGACCAGAAAATATATTTTATATAAAGTCATAAAGCTATTTAGAGTTTTGCCTTTCCCTCCTTCCCCCATTTTTTTAAGTAAAATCAGTTCTTCAGGATTACCTTTAGAAAATTAGAAATCCTCGTTTCTTATCCAGGGCATCCTAGCCACGCCCAACTTTGGCCCTATCTTATTATGCCTCCTGCATTTCACATTTGGGGAAACAAACCTGACGGAATCCTCATGTGGCCTTGAGTCATGTGTCTCTTCACTTGAGCCATGGAGAGAAGGAAAGTCTGCCATTACGTATAGGGAGGCCGTTAAATACTAAATGTGCAAGAGTAAGGGACAGTTACTGCCATGTTTTTGCTGTTGGAAAAAAAATCTATGGAGAATACAAAATAGCACTGGAAATGTATTAGCTCTAGTAAAAGTCCACTGAGTTTCTAAATTAGATCTACCGTGATAAGGAGGTGTGGGCAGGAAAGTTAGCTGTAATACTTCCTCACCTCCCACCCCCCCAAAAAAATCCCTCAAGTTATTATAGATTATTTTGAGAAGTGTTCTATATTCAATCTAAATTTCTGATCAGTCTAATTTAAAGCACAGACTTTAAAGCCTCAAAAATCAACTAAAATTACTAAATAAGAAAACCTGGTCTCATTTTTTTAATGAAAAAAGTTTAGATCATATAAGGGTTAAGAAAAATTTAGGTTTGGGGGCACCTCGGTGGCTCAATGGGTTAAAGCCTCTGCCTTCAACTCAAGTCATGATCCAGGGTCCTGGGATCCAGCCCCACATCAGGCTCTCTGCTCCGAGGGGAGCCTGCTTCTCCCATCTCTCTGCCTGCCTCTCTGCCTACTTGTGATCTCTGCCTGTCAAATAAATAAACAAAATCTTAAAAAAGAAGAGAGAGAAAAAGAAAAATTTAGGTTTTAGTAAACTGTAGAGTCTGAGAAGAGCTTGGCAAAATCTAATAGTTGCCTGGTTCATCTCTGGTTCTCTTCTTGTAGTAGATGATACTAGGAGATCCAGGGCCATTGAGGAGCTTACCAAGCACCTCTAGAAGATTACTTAGGACTGAAATAGTCCATGTTCTTTCTACTACACCATGAGGCTCCTACAAACATTTACAAATTGTTGGCAGCCAGGCAAAAATTTTATATCCACTTAATGTTTTATAGACTAATTTATCTTGTTCATTACCCAGAAATAATTCATTCTAGTTGGGCTTGACCACTGTGTTTTATTTATAAAGGAAGAAAAACTTAAAAGCCAACAGAAAAGGTTGAAGAAATTACTTCATGGCATATTTCACCAAATGAGCACCATATCAGTACAGATACTTAGCCTAAAGACATTCCTATAAAATGTCTACCACATTTACTAAAGTTTTTATGAATTTCCTTAATATAATTATATATAATATAGACTATCTTTTCTCCTCAATTTAATGAAAACAATAAAGTGGTTCAGTAGAACACATCTTGGTGTTGGGTTTCTGGCAAGAAAAAGTCTTACTTGATGCATTGAAGAGTTCACAAATTCGCTAAGCACGAACACCCCTAAGTAGTTTAAAATACTTAATGTACAACAAGTTTTAGGATTCAAACTCAGGCTCACTTTGAACACATGTATTGTAAATTTTCTAAGCTTTCAATGTGGCATGAAATAATTTATAATTATCATCTAACTCTTTCAAAGATTTTTTCCATCAATACTTAAATAGTGGGTAATTATATTGCTAAGAAATATAAATACTACTACTAGTATATATATTTTTATCTAACTGTGTGGAAAAAAAGTTTGCCTGCTTTTTATATACTGCCCAAACCAAAAATTTACCATATATGAAATTATGTATTTCTGTGACTTGTGATTTTGGCGATGAGGAATTCTGGCTTCTGCTGAAAAGGGGGCTTAATCAAGATGGGAAGCTCATGGCCTTCTGAACTGAAGATTTCCCCTTTATGGCCATACACCAAGGTTAAAGTGATTCTGTATCCTCAGAGTCCATAGAACTGCCCTGCCATTGCCACAACACACAGCTGGCAAAGAATACAGGTCTCTTAGGCTGGAAATACAAGACAGCATCACACATTCATTTCGGATCATGAATTAAAGGACATCGCCAGTATTTTGCAGAGCATATTGGAAGGAATGCTTGCATAGAAATGAATGTAAAGTGTTTTCTTGGTACTTGAAATTGGTATTTGGAGAAAGCATAAAAAGAAAGATTAAAACTCCATGTAAGAAGAGTCTGACATTCTAGCATAGACAACATCAGAAAAGCAGCATGAGAGAAGAGGAGATGTTCTAAGAACAGATACTGTTACCTTGGCTACATGTGGGGGTCGCAGAGGATGGGGGGTATATTATTCCTTCTCTAGTGAGATGCAACTAACGATTGATATTAGAACCCAGTGCATATCCTTTATTGTTCTTTGTCATTATACATGAGAAATGGAATGCTATGTATGATTTTTAAACCCTTACTGAATATTTTTGTTGTTTTCATTATATGTTGAGTTAATAGCTATCTACAAAGAAAATATTAGACAAGAAGAATTATTTTTGGCACATTGTAGCTTTTTTTCCCATGGTGAATGATGACCAAGAGTTATCTCAATAGCACATCTTATTTAAAAACTAATGCTTAGTTTGGTTTAAAATAATATGCTCTTGGGGCATCTAGGTGGTGCAGTGGGTTGAGCAACCAACTCTTGTTTTCCATCTGGGTTGGGATCTCAGGGTCAGGAGATTGAGTCCTGCATCGAGTTCCACAGTCAGCACAGAGTCTGCTTGGAACTCTCTCTCCCTCTCCATCTGCCCTCCCACTCATGCTCTCTCTCTCCCTCTCTCTCAAATAAATAAATAAATCTTTTAAGAAAAATAAAATAGTATGCTCTTGAGAAAGTGCACATATCTTTTAAGAGAAAACATGAGCTATGTGATCCAAGTTTGAAAATAAAAACTGATGGTTTATAAAGGAAGATTCTATGTAGGTGGTGGTCCCAGATGATCAAAAGGAACACTTTGGAGAACTTAAAAAACAATGCTGAGAGGCAACTAAGTAGAGAAATATATATGCATATTTTAGACAGGTGTTATTTTATACTCTTCTTTGTGTAAGTCTTAGTAAACTTTTCTCATCAAAACATGCTGAAAATTTAATATTTAAGACTAGAAGATAGGTTACAACTACTATCTACTTGATTTCTTAAATATATATTATTTCTAGGATCCAGATTATAGAATAAAATAAACAGAATACCAAAACCTAAAAGTTGACAGAGGAGAAACACTGAGAGAAATAAAATGATTGAACTGACTTGATCCAAACCATGCAAACTGCAAATGTTTTACTTTGCTCTTTCAAGTAAAGTAATTGTTAAAACCTTTAAAAATTGGGGGGAAAATAGTATTCAAAGAAAAGTGATCTTAAACTTCTTTGTAGCATACCTCAGTTATGCCAGAAAAAATGCCACAATATTATGTTTTGAAGAAATGTTTCTGTTTATGTTAATTTATCAAAATCTGAAAACATTTCCCCAGAAGACTCAATTAATATTCTTCGATTAAAAAATCAATTTTAAGAAAGAATTTGAATTGACTTGCTCAGTTCAGACTAGTTTATACAGTATTGTCAAATAATTATTAAATTCAACTGAAATAAGATAATTTTTAATAATTCATGGTGATTAAAATTTTGGTGCATAGATACGGTATAGGGAAAAATGGAAGCTAGAAATTTGAAAATAATTTGTCAGATTGCCATGAAAATGGCAAAATACAATTCTAGGTAAAGCGGTTGGCTTTTTAGCAAGTGAGGTTAGTAAATTAACTGAAACATCTATGAAGAAAAAGTAACATTAAGTAGTTTCACACTATTCAATTCCTAGTGTAAATATTTCCACCTCTCCTACTAATTCTAGATGACCAAAAGAAAACTCTGACTGTAATATAATTTAATTTACTACAGACTGAAATATTTCAGTGTAGATTATTCTTGGGTAAGATTCAAAGTAAACTCTGTTTGTTTTCATATAAGAAGCTTTACAAATGATGTCCAAAGAGATTTCAAATCTAGTGTCATAATTTAATTTTAGAAGGAGATATATTTAAAATCTCCACATTTTACCAAAACAGACCCAGAAATTCAGAACCCATAATACAGTATACATTTCTTGGTCCGTGTTATTAAATAGATAGATGAATAGAAATATGCACATCTGTCTTATACAAACAGACCAGTTTAAATACAATTGTAACTAAGAAAATTAATCAAATAAATAAAAATAGACATGAAAGCTCACAAAGCTTGACTAAACTATGGTAGCATGGAAATGGGGCTCAGGAATGGAACTCTATTAAGCAGTTTTTATTTATGGATAGGTTACCGCTACTCTGTCGCTGAACTTAATTCTTGATGCATTGATAAAAGAACTGGACTAATTTTCTTATCAAGGAGAAATGTTCAGTATGCAGATTTCAGATTCTTTCAAAACTCTGATCTGGGGTCATTTGGCAGAAGTGAGAACTATGGTGAAGAATGAGGAGAGTGAAGTTGGCCAGAGGTAGGAAGATTCTCCATTTGCCCTGAGTTTATTTATTGAAAGTATGACTCTTCTGTTTCTCCCTGTGGGCCACATCTGTACTATCAGCACCTTGCCCAGCAGATGCCCAGTAGATAATCATGGAACAAATTAGTTTATTTATCTCCATAAATTCATGTGCAAAGCACCTGTTGCAACTTTGGCAAACTTAACTTTCCTCTGGAAAGAGGAAAGGAGGGAAAGCTATTGGCAGGGATTCCTTCTTATTTTGAGGGTGCCAGTGCAACTCTGAGTACTCAGGTAAAATCCAAAGCCAGTTCATGTTCACCTTCCAGGGCAGACAGGAATGCAGAGTGTCCCCCCTTCACCGCCCCAGTTTGTCTGCCCATTCTCAGCACGGTCTCCAGTGCACCCAGAGACGGGTCCCTCACATTCTAATTGTGTGTATATATATATTCAACTCAAAAGTGATGAGTTGTTACCTCAAGAGACTGATTACCAAATATTACCCTATGAAAATATTTTAAAAATATTACATGTTGGGGCGCCCGGGTGGCTCAGTCATTAAGCATCTTCTTTTGGCTCAAGTCATGATCCCAGGGTCCTGGGATGGAGCCCTCCATCGGGCTCCCTGCTCAGCTGGAAGCCTGCTTCTTCCTCTCCCACTCCCCCTGCTTGTCTTCCCTCTCTCTCTGCATCTCTCTTTGTCAAATAAATAAATAAAAATTTTTTAAAAATGTCATGTTCACTGTGTAAAACCACCTACCAAGCATAAAAAGAGCCACTGTGACTTGCATGGTATCCGAAGAGAAAGAAAAAAATGAAATCGCAACTGAGTGCAGAATTATTCTGCCCAGTCGTTTCCTACTAATTTCCGCTTGCTTCAACCACAACAAAAGGGCCACTTTATTCTCTCTCCTTACATAAGTGTGCAGTCCTAAGAACGTGTGTTTGAAAAGCTTTAAAAAAAAAAAAAAAAAAAAAAGTCCCCTAACCATAGAGCCTAGTATCGCAGTCCACACCCTGGATGTACTTTGCTTCAGAAACGTGGTCAAGGATGTTAAGGCAATGAAGTCTGCTGCAAATGTCCAAATATAAACAGGTCCTTGTTGACTCTAAAACCCTGAGGGATGTTTTCACCTTGAGTGCTTAACAGCTTTCTGACATGGTGGGAGATCCTATCTTCATTCCTCTAGCCTACAAACAGTCTTCTTATCCCTCTTTGCTTTCTTAGTCAACACTTTAAGTTCAGAGAGGATGACAGAGTCTTCTCTTTATGTGGAGACTTAAAAGCTCCTAGAAGAGTCCCATCATTTCACGCCCTTCCTCTTTCATCATCATCAACTCCTCTTTTTATTGTGTCTCTAACCTGCCATTCAACAAAAACAGCTGCTAATAATTATGTTTGTGGTACGAGGCTCTTGTGATCTAATTGCACAGACTTGTGCCACATGTCTTGTCCAGTTACACAAACTTGATTTCCGAAAAGAGCGCTTCAGAGACATTTGCTTAGCTGTCTTCCCACTCCCAGGCTTCAAGGGCTGCACACATGATCCTGGTAAACGCCTGTGCCTCACCATTGTGTTCATGTTTTATCTTCTTTCACCTTCATTCAACTCTTCCAAAAATACTGGCATCCTTGTAGAGTGAGGAGTGTACGACTTATTGGAACCTGATAGTTTCCTTTCTTCAATTGCCCTTGCTAACTGGCTATGCTGTACGGTAATCACCTTGGAAGGTCAGAGGTATTTTTGACTTTTAAATTGAAGCGAAGTATTGACACACTAGGTCTTTTTTTAGACAAATAGACAAATTTTTTGACAAATTTATTAGAAGCAGAAAAAATATGTAGTTAACTTTCTTTGGAAGATATATTCTCAGACAGATTCTGTACTTTCCCCCTAATTCTGACCATAGACTGACAATCTCACCTACATTAATAAATACTTTTAAGCAGTTTAAGGAGAGGGTGCCTAGGTGGCTTAGTGGGTTAAAGCCTCTGCCTTTGGCTCACATCATGGTCTCCAGGTCCTGGAATTGAGCCCTACATTGGGCTCTCTGTATAGCAAGGAGCCTGCTTCCTTCTCTCTCTCTCTGCCTGCCTCTCTGCCCACTTGTGATCTCTGTCTGTCAAATAAATAAATAAAATCTTTAAAAAGAAAAGAAGTTTAAGGAGAAGAAACCCATATAAGGAAAATTATTTCAACTAGATTCCTATCCAGAATAATTTGTTGCTATATGTGAAGAATTGATATTACAGATGAAGATTTTGCTCTTACTTTTAGCAAATAAGTATATGTCATGGAATTCTTTTGACTTCACCAAGTCTAGTTTTTATTATGTTTCTTGAAGCAGATGTCTTCCTATTTGGTTGGTGTATTTTGATGATGGGCTTTTAACCAGACATCACTGTCTTCTTCATCAACATCTCCATCCTCAACTAGCAGCCATATTCACATGGTAAGTGAAAAATATCACAGAATGAGCATACATTCAATATCAGAAACATTTGTTTTGACATCTATGGCTCAGGCCTTCTAAGCAGTCCTGGCAAAATCACCATCTAGTCTACAACACAAAACAGCTGTTTTAGGTGGCAAAGTCTTGTCGAGCGAAAGAGCCCAGCCCTTCCAAATGGATAACTGGCAAGGTCTTGTTCCAGTTCATCTTTCGTCTCTACTGAATCTGGACAAACAACTGTGAATTTGTGCCAGATTCCTCCTCCTGTAATAGTCAGCCTGGCTTCCCACGGAGACATAGAGTTTTTAGAGCCTTAGTATCCCCAGGGTATCTGCTAGTACAAAGCTGGCTTCGGATAAGCCACATTAATAGCAGTTTCCTCTTGTCATTCTTAAGCTGTCCTTTTATATTTATGAGCTCATTCGCAGGAGTTAAATGTTTTGCATATATTTTTACTACTTCAATAGCTGACACTTACTCAAAAACGGCAGGTTCTTTAATCCTTTAGTCAATAGCTTTCCAGCATTTCCCAAAGTATTGGATTTTCAAAAGAAAGTTGACTAAAAAGACATTATCAACAAGGTGCAAGGAGACAGTGGTAGTTGATACTTCTCTTTCTCAACATATGGCTTATGTTACAACTGAGCAGGTCCTAGCTTTTATCTCTGGGAGCTGTGAGGTTGACTATGTATAAAGTCTCATTGTCTAATTAATCCTTACTTAAAATTCTCCTAAGTAGGTCTAACATGAATAGGAAGTTGGTTTTTGTTAGTTGTTCCACTTTTCAATATACCACACACCTGGGAAATATTCAGTTTAAGACCGGGTCCAAGCCTTTTGGCATTAACTACCTCTAAACGTTAAGATATCACCGGCAATTTGCCTCTGCTTCAGAAAATTAAAGACATATTTGAGATATAAACATGAGTATGCCACTACTATTACTAGCAATAACTGAGAGCTGTTCTTTTATATAATGGGCGGGGGGGAAGAATATTCTCAGATGAAATAGATAGCACAAGTCCAAATGGTAATATTCTTTTAAAATAACTGCATATGCATTTTTATGTGAATGCTAAAATAAAGTTTATTAAATGCTACTGTTTTTCTTTATGGTTATTATACTGTTGTTATGGTAGGAAAACACAGACCCTATAGAAATAGTATATAACCTGATCTTTCAGGAAAATAACAAAACAATTTAAATTGCTTATAGGGTAGGGATTATTAGCTCAGTTGATTAGACATTGCTATTTTTTGCAAGATTACAGTCTGTTTAGTTTAAAATAGGAAAAATCCTACTTGGATCTTTTATTCAAACTGATTTGATCCTAGCAATTATATTTTGCATTCATATTCTGATCATTAAAAATAATCTTGTGAGTAACACTTTAAATAGTTATGACTGGTAAAATGATTACTGTTGGTTATGACATCATTTATACAGGATAGCTAAAGGTCAAAAGAGACATGGGTGAATGGGAAGGGACCCTGAAAAATTTATTTGGGAACTAGATTTACATTTTTTTTTTTTTTTTTGGTCAATGTAGAAATTAAGCAAGATTAGATATTTCCTTAAAAGTATATGCACTTATTTTAGAGCTTCTTTCTTTCTGGGGTCTCCCCACTAAGACTTTGTTTCACTACATTTTTTTTTTTTTTTTAAATCTTGGAGCTTTGCCCAGTAACTGAGACTCTAAGGAACTGCTTGCATAAATATCCATCCACATCCCAACGCTTAGGTCTACTAACTTTACGTGATTTTAGTTTTTATTAAATAATTGCATTGATAAGAGAAAAAGGAAGAGGAAATTGAAAATGTAGCTTTGTGCCTTTAATTAGAGACTCAGAAATTGTTCTCATACAATTTCCATGTTTGGTTTAATGTTTTCTAAAAAAGCGCTGACATTTAAAACATTCTTTAAAAGGTCATTTTGAAGACATGTGAGCAAGTTGTACTGAGGGTGTTGTATGTGCAATTAGGGTTCCTTTCTCTGTAAAGCCTTGCCAGTGTCTTAGATGAATGAGGATCTACCAGCTCAGTTTTCATCACCTTCTGTATCGCTGGGTCTGACACAATGTTGTTGATCCCATTTTGCATGCAAAAAACCACATGGGACTGAAAATTAAAAACAGTTACCAGCCAAGCTATTATAACACACATAACCAAAGACCACCAAGAGCAGAAATCATGCTAGCATCATGCTAAAAGGAATGCGAAACAGTGCCATAACTATTACGATTACTCAATACTTAATGATTGGTTGATAGTTACATGTGGACACTTGGGGCTAGAGCTGGAGACATCTAGGTTTTGTTTCTGATGGTAGTGCTGTTGAATATAAATAACTGAAGGAAAAACAGTACAAATGCTTCCCTTTCTGTCTTCCCTCTTGAGATAATAGTGTTAAATCCAACATATGTGTAAAGCACAAGTATAACTCCATTTTACCACTGAATACTACAGAGTTATGCTTAGTGTTTTGTTAAAAATGTTTTACTCTTGGTAGGGAGTCTGTTGATAGTAGTTCCAGCTTTGGCTTGGCACGTCGTGAGCTAAATAAATTTGGAAGAGCCGGCTAACCCCTCAGAATCTCCTTCCTCATCTGGAAAATAAGGAGGTTGCCCCAGAGGTGATTATCAAAGTCTTTTCCAACTTTAGAAATCTCTGATCTACGAACAAAAGCCAAAAATACAATTTAGGATTTGGCACCTGATTTTCTACTACGCTGGTACCATGAACAGCTTCTTTCATTAATCTCACATGTTGAATTTCTCTGTGTAACCTGGTTTGACTTTGTGGTTTTTTCCTTTAAAGGAACTAAGTATACTATCCCTTTGGCAACTGCAGGTGATTCTTAAAAGAACTTTTCATCATACTTGGGAAGTAAATGTAGTGCCTAATGGTGCACATGCCCTACTGCCCTCTAGTGGGTGAAACCATATCTTCCCTAGCTCACCCACAGACTAGGTTAAGAGAAGGCATCTCAAACTAATCACATGAGGTGGGGGGAAAGGGTGCTCAGCGTCTGCATTACAAATTTCTGAGTGATTTCATTGCTGCTGGTCCAAGGACCGCACTTTGACTGGGAAGAGTTTAAATGATGAGTGTTCTTTGGCACATAATTTGTTCAAGTAAGGAAGGAAACCCATTCGGTGTGAGCTGAGAAGTAAGTTTGTAGTTAGTAGAAGATGAAAAGGAAGAAGAAGAACGGGGGAGGAGGAAGGATTGGAGAGTAAGAAGGAGGAGGAGGAGAGGAAAACAAGACCACCGGATTGAAAGGGCTCATTTGGCAAAACCACATTGCTCTTGATCACTAGCCATCTCGGGAAAGTTTCTAAGTCTAGGCTTAATATGACTATTATATTAGGACTTAGGATACCACTAATAATTGATTATATTTTAATTAAAAGATAGGCCTACAAAAACTTAGGACTAATTGAACCTAATTTGGAAGACAATTCTATAGTTATGTAAAAACACATTAGAATCAGTCTAGACAGAAAATATTCCCCATATTTGTGTAATTTATTGCAGAAGGAAGCTGAGTTGATGGAACAATGAGTACATGTGTCCAGATGCACTGAGCTCTTGCAGAGTGGGATTACTTTCTAGACAGAAGAATAATCTAAGTTTAGCAGCAAAAAATTATATCTATGTCCAAAGCACTTGTACTTGTCTCTGTGCCAAGCACACTGTGGTCCTTACCTTGATGGCCCTAGCTTATATATATATAAGCTGAAATTGAGAAAGATCAGAGTCAAGGTCCAAACTCTAAAGAGGCATCAAATGTGTAGGCTCTTAACTGCTAGATGATGTTGCATTTCGTTGGTTTTCAAAATGTTAACTCCAGTTGACTAACAGATGAAGTGAGTCCTTACCTTTTTGTGATTAGATTTCCGTATCCTCAGCAGCTGCCTCTCTAGTGCATTGGGAGGAGATGATGCTAAGACTGCCAGTTTGAATGATAAATGATGTGTGCCTGGATCCCACTATCTCTACGTTTGTATTTTATGTGTGGGGAGTTGACTGTAGGAAGAGGGAGGAGCTGGCAGCAGGAGAGAAGGCAGAGCCTGACCCTCTCATCTGTTTTTAGGTCTGACTTCCTATTCCTCCATCTGAGCTTTCATTCTCCAACTCTTCTGGGCCTTGCTTTCTTTTCAGAAGCAAATGGTCACAGGTACAAAAAGGTGATTATCATTTCTTTGGCACCTACAGTTAGGAAAGGCACCACTTCCTTACATTAATGCTGTTATTACATATTTATCTTCCTCACATTCTGCTTCCAGTAAATCTCATTGTCTTGAAACTTTGTGATGCCCCTGATCATGTTTCTAAATGAGGATTCAAGTGCTGTCTTGTTTTGTCTGTAACTTTGGGGCCTCCATCTTCTCCCATTTTGCCGTATTATCCCTGTAGTCTAGAATGAGAATTTCTCTGAAAAATACTGCTGCTTCTAGCCTTTTCTCAAGGGTGTTTTGAATATTCTTAGGAATCATCTGCAAAGATTTCTTGAAACCCAATACCAACCTAAGTTTTCTCCTGATTCACTGAAAAGAAATGCTTGCCACATTATCATCCCATCTATGAA
This sequence comes from Mustela lutreola, assembly GCF_030435805.1. Classification (NCBI taxonomy): domain Eukaryota; kingdom Metazoa; phylum Chordata; class Mammalia; order Carnivora; family Mustelidae; genus Mustela; species Mustela lutreola. The sequence continues at coordinate 35,002,903 of NC_081294.1, forward strand.
GGGGAATATAATCACTTCACACAAAAACTACACTCAGAAATACCTTAGACACTTATCAACAGAAGTGTCTTTAGAGGTTATATTGAAGAATGTCAGTAATTTGGATTGGACAGACTGGATGTATAAAATAGTTAAATGAATTACCTTGCTTTATACAGCAGTGGTTAGCCAGGTGTTTCTAACCCTAGCCTAATGTTTTTTCTACTAGCTCTAGAAAAACGATGCTACGCAAAGTAGCTTCTACCAAGATGGTAATGCCAGGAGAACAAGAAAACTGATGCCTCATATTGTTTAATCAGCTTGCAAATAAATATTCTGGTTATAAACCAACCTCAGAAGGGCTGAGTGGAAATAATTATAACCACTGAGAGGAAATAACTGAGTGTTAGAAAATCTCTATAGCACAGAACTTTTCTCTTTCACTAGTGCCAGAGTCAGAATTTTAACTTAAACATAAGGAAGGGTAAATAACAGCAAGCAAATCATAAAGATCAGAATACTTTGTCTTTTTCTAACCACAAAGTTATAAGGACAGATGCATACAGGTGGGAATATGTGAGTCACAACAAAACAATGATCAGTAGTCGTTCGCCAAGAGACTCTTGTGCATCCTCATGAGAAAAAAATGACCTACTCCATTTTCCCTCAAGCAAGCACTATTAGATTGGAAAGGTCTCCAGATCTCTTTTTTTTTAATCAAGAAGTTTTGATAATTTTGATCATTTAAAATCTTGAGTTTTGACTGTATCCTTAGTCCTGTTCACAGCTAGTATCCTACTTAGTATATATTTTGGTATATAATAAAAGAAGTCTTTCATATTCAGTATACCTTATCAAAAGAAAATGTAAACAGCCTTCTTGGGAATTCTCCTGGGAGGAAACATTCAGATTTTATGATCCCAAGGCTACATGCAAAATATAACTTTTGACATGCTAAATTTATTTGTTGATTTACAACTTGAGCATCATTAATAGAAATCAGTGTAGTTCTATTTGTTTTGTATTAATTTATTGTTTAGTACATGGAAACTGATCATGGAAAACAAATCATTACAAATTTACATTGTAGTGGGTATTTACCCTGAAGACACAAATGTAGTGATCCAAAGGGGCACGTGCACCCAAATGTTTATAGCAGCAATGTCCACAATAGTCAAACTATGGAAAGAACCTAGATGTCCATCAACAAATGAATGGATAGAGAAGATGTGGTATATGTATACAATGGACTACTATGCAGCCATCAAAAAGATGCAATCTTGCCTCTTGCAACAACGTGGATGGAACTAGAGGGTATTATGCTGACCGAAGTAAGGCAATCAGAGAAAGACAATTATCATATGATATGAGGAATTTGAGAGGCAGGGAGGGAGAGTTGGAGGGTATGGAAGGGAAAAATGAAACAAGATGGGATCAGGACGGACACAAGCCATAAGAGACTCTCAATTTCACAAAACAAACTGAGGGTTGCTGGGGGTGGGGGGCTAGGGCTAGGGTAGTTGGATTATGGACATGGGGGAGGGTATATGCTATGGTGAGCGCTGTGAAATGTGTAAGCCTGATGATTCGTAGACCTGTACCCCTGAGGCAAATAATACATTATATGTTAATAAAAATACTTGAAAAAATTTACATAGTAGTGAAGATATATGCTTAGATGTTGTCTCTATATCAAGCTTTAGTTTACTGTTTTCCTCCCTGTTGACTATACGTGTTGTGAAAATGGAAAAAAATAATTCTGTCAACACAGTATAGAATATGCTTTATTACATATGCAGACCCACTTTAATAACTCATAATTTATATTCTTTAATATTAAAATATTGGAATATAATTAGTGAATGTTAATAATAATAATGACCTCAATACTAGAGGTGACCTTCAAATATCCTTAGAACCTATGTTCCTTATTACCTGACTCAAAGTGAGAAAAGAATTGATTTTAGATAAGATAGAATACTACCTTTACTACCACTGCAGTTGTCAGCAATTTCTCTAGTGCTAAAAATGGATCTAGGATCTACTGGTTGTAATTGTGAATGTTATTTAATTTTCTAAACCACATAAGCCCATGCTTTATTAATGATCCTATTTTATTTTGGAAAAGAAAAAGCATACCACTGACCCTGAGATATGATGAAGATAACACAAAGAGAAAGCTACCATTACATCTTAAATATTAATCAGATTCAATAATACACTATAGAAGATGCCATTGTGGTTAAATTAGATTTATCCAGAAATTCAAACATAGTTTAATATTGGGTAACTACACCCTCTGATACAACTGGTATTTAATATTAACAAAGGGTGTGCTTGGCTGGCTCAGTCAGTGGATCATGAAACTCTTGGACTCAGTGTTGTGGATTCAAGCCTCATGTTGGGTGTGGAGATTACTTAAAAATAAAAATTAAAAAAAAATATTAACCAAGAAGTTCAGGTTGGTGAAATACAAAATTGAATAGAAATTAGAAGGATAAATATTGAAAAGAAGATGCCATACTATCATTACCTTTGGGTTATAGGATTACCTAACTACAACACCCAAATAATCTACCGAAAACCTTAATGGTTCTTTAAGTTGGTTCAATACAAGATATTTAAAATTAATAATTTTTCTGTATGACTACCAATATTAAAAAATAATCCCTTTATAAATCATAAGAAATAAAAAAATAAGAAGCAATCATGAGCAAAATATGCAGGACTTTATAAGAAGAAATAAAATATTGAGAGATACAAAAGGATGACTATAAAGAGTTACGAATATTGTAAACATTTCACTCTCTCATTTATTATGTACTTGATACAACTTTGATGTTTTAACTTAGTAAAGCAGTCTTATGTCACATTAGAAGAAATAGTTAAGAATAACAAAAATCTAACCTTAAAAATATGTAATTTTGAGGAAAACATTTTCTATCAGGTAGTAAAATACATCATACAGATATAATGACTTCAACAATGTGACAGTGGCACAAAAGGTAATGGATGGGATGACAGCTGGGGCCTTAGTTATCCTACATATAAACATTTCCATCAAGCAGAGGGAGTGTGGACTTCTTTTGGAAATATGACATGACCTTTTATCACTTCTCAGTTTACTCATGAAAATGTCATTTCCATCCCGACTCTTCAAGTTGTTAATCCTTGTTCTGCCCTCAACTGTTTGCATACATTAGAGGCATTGGGAGGACGTCTCAGGTCAAATATTTTTAAATTTATGCCTACCCAATATCTTTAAAAAATCACAGCAGTATCAAAAATTTTGAGGAATATAGGATTCATTCTTATAAGAATGATTTTTAAAACTATACTTAAACTTACCAGAAGGCTAAAACTATGGGCTTGAAAATAGTATGTTAGTGTAAAATAGATTTCTTTTTTAGTGTTGCTCCATTTGTTGCAAAAATATAGTAAAGAATACATTTTACCATATAACAGTGTCCTTCCTTATGGTTTCATCAAGCAGATAATCTGTAATTTTTAAGGGCTTTAAGTTTTTTTATACTTGTGAGTCCTCAGTCCTACAGCATACTAAACTTGTCTATTCTCACTAGCTGCTTGAAAACCCAAGGGACACTATTTACCGTCCATTCCTTGTATAATTATGTTTGAAGGTAAAAAATTCATGTTAATTGATTCTTAACTCCATCTATAATTTCAACTGTTACTTTTTCTTTGCTTTATTTTACCTTTATTTTATCCTTTATCTTTACATGCTTTTAAAATCAATTGGAAATAAACATAGTGTAAGAAAATAATAAATAATTAGTGTGTCAAATAGAGTTTATGATTCAGATAGCAAGAAAAACAGAAGATTCATTATGGGATGCTGGGCAATTACCTAAATATTTACATAATGGGGAGTGATTGAATCCTGTCCTCAAACTGATGTTATACCCTGAGTTAGTGAAAGCATTAACTTTGAAGAACAATACTATCATGTAATCAGATATAAAAATATAGGGAAATAACCTGTCCTGGGGCATGAGAAAAGATAAAACACAAGGACATACTCTCGAATTGAAAATGAAAGATTTGAATATAAAAAAATAATGATTCCATAAATTATTCTATGCATAATAAACAAAGAGATTTAGAAAGAGAACATTTCTACTATAAATTTGACAAGGAAACTAACCCCAGTTGACTAAGAGTTACATAAATCAATGAAAAAGGACTAAAATTCAACAGAAAATTAGGCAAATGACATCAAAATACAACTCAAAAGAAAAATACAGGTTTTAGGCATACAAAATTCTCTTAGTTAATACAAGAAATTCAAATTAAAACAAGAAAATTTTTGCTTATCACATTAGCTAAGGTAAAAAGAACCAATGAGAGCCAGTGTTGATATGGGTTTGGTAAACTGGTGATAGGTGTGTAAATTGGAACATTCTTATTTTTTAAGAATTTTTTTACTTGGCTTTTTTGTTTTGTTTTATTTTTGTTTTTTTTTTTAAGATTTTATTTATTTATTTGGCAGAAAGGGAGAGAGAGCCCAAGCAGGGGGAGAGGCAGAGGGAGAGGGAGAAGCAGGTTCCTTGTAGAGCAGGAGAAGTCCAATACAGGACTCAACCCCAGGACTCCGGGACCACCACCTGAGCCAAAGACCATGGCCCAACCCACTGAACCACCTAGGAGCCCCTAAATTGGAACATTTTAAAGCAATTAAGCAATTTACTGGAATAGCCTTAAAAAACGGTTAAACCCTTTAACCAAATAATTTTACTTCTAGAAATCTGTACAAAAAAATTAGGAATGACAAAAACAGATTGGTGTATTAAAAAGTACACTGAAATTATTATATGTAGTAATACAATGGAAAACAATCCAAATGCCCAACTAAACATAAGTGTTAAACTATTATTGTATGACATTATTGTTATATTTCCACTGGCAATCAGAAAATATGTTCGAAAAATGTTAGAAATAGCATCATTTAGTGATAGGATTTGCTGGTAATGTAAACTCTAAGTATGATACTGTATGATCGCATTTCTCTAAAAGCTACTATTCAGTACCTATCTTATATATTACTTACAATTATCAGAAAGGAGGAAGATAATCTAAAATAACTGATCATTTCTGAGTGATAGCCTTATTGGCGATTTTCCTTTCCCTTTTCAATCATCTGAATTTTCCACAGCCAGTATTTTTTTTTTTTTTTTTGAGTGCCATGTAGTCAGAAAAGATGTCTTGATCATCGAAGTGGAGAGATACTAAAAGACATAGAAATTATGAAGCTCTGCGTAGACCTCCTAGAGTTCCTGAAGTGATGGGAGCTCCTATTTGCCATTGAAAGGAGATAGATGCCCTATCTGTATAGGAAGATGGGGGACAGATACCATTCAGATTGACAAAAGCACCTGTCCAGCGTGTTTGGCTTCCCAAGCTTTGATGTGTTTAAAAGATCAGCTGAGCTTTCCCCTTGCCTTCTCTCATTGCAGCACAAGTTCAAAGAAACGTTTATTATGAAGAGGCTAAAGTGTAACAAAAGCCTCCCTTCACTTTGACTTACAATGTAAAGTTTATCTGTAACTTTATTTATCAGAAATGCCCCAATAGCTGAGTTTCTCTATTTCATTAGCTATTTGTGATTTCAAGTATCAAAGACAAATAATAGAGAAATTTTATTGTTATTTCCAATGAGGAATGTTATAAGGTAGAAAATTAATTTAGAATAGCAAACTGTATTTAGATTAAGATTATCTAACTAGCTACCTACTAATGATTTGAAAGGGCATATCACTAATATGTGGATAGAGTGTGGATAGAGGTTCACATAAAGCCAAATCAATGAACCTAATTTTCTGTTAATTTAACACAAAATATATTTAATTTTAAAAATTTCATTTCCTTTTACCATTTTCCTTTCTATAAGCAAACAATTAATATGGTTTAAAGAAGGTATTTTTTGAAAACTTCTAAAATATTGAATCTGTCTCAAAACAGAGATTAAAATCCAAGCACAAAGAACTTTTAAAAATTTTGTTTTTAGAATTTGTATTTTAGAATTTGGTAGTATAGCAAGTATAAATTAACCCAGCCCGCAGAAATGTTACACATACTATAATGTAACTGGGGTTTAAATTTTAAATGTAGAAATGACATTTCTGTTCTTACAATATATTAAAGAAATGTGGGGTTGAGGAAAATAGGAAAAACACAAAATAAAAATAAAACTTTAGTATACAGCACTTTGTAAGAGAAATTATCCTTCTTTATATGAATGGGCTATGTTCTGTCCTACCAAGAGAATTTTTCATGTTGTATTATTTGCTAATTCTCTGAAAGGCAGTGATAACCTCCTATCAATACACTACATGTGAAACAGAGACCTGTTAGGCCCATGCTGAGAAATTTCCACTTATTTATTCTTTTCCCACTTTGAAATTCTTTGAACGGTGTCCTCTTAAAGTTTTCCTCTTGCCATTTGACCCCTATCTTTAACATCTTGCTTTCTGCCCTTTGCTCTTAAGCTTCTCACCTTCTCACTTTTGACTGAATTCTCCCCCTTTTTCAGGCTTTTTATTATCTTGAACAAAGGACTACCAGCCAGTTCAGGCCATCTGCCCCCATTTTTTTAATGCTCCTATCAACACCCAGCTCTTGCTTCTAAAGGCTTAGGTCTCCATTCTTACATTCCTCTTTAAAGTAAGTGCAACCTTGTTCATTTCCCTTAAATTTACATTTGTTTTCTTCCCTATTAGGCTAATAGGACATAAAATGGTAAGAAATTAGAATTTATGGAAGACTAAGAAGGAAGGATTTTAGAATATAGACATGATCTTTTCCCACTTAAATTGCCACTACTGCCGAAGTGACCATGAACTTTTCCACTTTACATGCATTAACTGCTTTAGCTAGTTAAGGAGTGGCAATAAAGAAAAGAGGAATATATAAAAAAAATAATAGTAGCAGATGAAGCTGAAGTAATGGGTGTGAGGGGAAAAGCAAGAGTATGCATCAACATAGAATTTGGAAGGTGACATGAGAGTGGCCCAAAGAACAGAAATATCATTCCTTGGGCTTGCCTCTTGCCCAGTCCTTTCAAGGATTGCTTAAGAACTATAAACTTGAGTGAGAGTCATAAACCTTTGAAATCTACCCTTGTACTCATAAAGTGCCTCTCTTTTCAACTTCTCGATACTTTCCTTTAATTCTTTAAAAACACACCCAGCACTGACTTAATAACAAAATATTATGAGACATAATAAAAGTTAGAAAGTTAAAGAACATGGCATATGCAGGCTTTAAGACACAGCTAATCCCAGGACACAGTTAATTATTTCTGTGTAATGATGGCATTAGATGTTATCTTCTGCCAGTGTGATAGTTTTACTCTTCATTATTCTAAGTATATTAACATACATGATTGCTAGCCCATCTCTTTTACTTTATGACTGAAATGTGTTAGCAAACATTAAATTCTGAAAGAGAATGCCTTTTGAGAATTTAGGCTCCAATGGGATAGCTGTTTTCGATACACAGTTAGTCTTCTTTCTAAGAACTAGAATCTACCACATTGGATAAATTTTTTTAAAAAGGATAAAAAAGAATTAGGATTTTATGTATTTTCCTCTATTCAAAAGAAAAAGAAAAAGGTGAAGTCAAAAGTAAAATCATCCCAGGAAAAAAACAATCTACTTCCCTATAAATACCCTAGATTAACATGAGAAGCTCTCTAAATTAGGATGGATTTATGTGATGATCTGATTTATATCACTATCTAATAAGGGAAAATTTTACTCTAATCAATTCTTTGTTTCTATTTTTTACCATCTCTGGAGTCTGTCTGATGTCTGGGTTCCAGAGTGAAAGTTTGCACTTGAATTTTTGGTGAAATAAATGGCAATAAATATATGTATTAATCTAATAAATATGATGGTGTAAAGTTTTTTTTTTAATTTTAAAAAATTATTAATTGAGAGAGTAAGGGAGAGGATGAGTGAGAGAGCCCAAGCAGGGGGAGCAGCCGCAGGAGAGGGAAGGGGAGAAGCTGGCTTCCCATGGAGCAGAAGCAGGGACCCCCAACTGGTCAGATCCCAGGGTCTTGGGAGCATGACCTGAGCCCAAGGCGGACGCTTAACCAACTGAGCCAACCAGGTGCCCGATAGTATCAGGTTTTATAATGGAATTTGCTTCTTTCCTTTTTATATTATGCAGAATCATTGAACATGTTTTCTTGGAATTTGATGTATATAATAAATACTGGGCAAAATAAAAATTGCTTAGATTTAGCTTTTAAGGAATTCTTAGGAACAGGAATTTAAAGTAAAACTCTATCACTCAGTTCTACCTATTAGGTCATGGATCTGATTTATTGATTCCATTGAAAGGCCAACATAATATGGTTCACTATTTTACATATTCAGGTAGATCAATGATACAGAAAGAGACAGGGGTGGAGAGGAGGGTAAGAAAAAGAGAAACGGAAGGTAGGGGGGAAGACATAAAATGACAGGACTTGGTCAAAACAATAAAAGCTTTATAATGTCCACATTACAGAACACCCCCATGATAAGGGGATTGTCTTAGAAGATATTTCACACCGTCACTTGGAGACCTTAATCAATCAGAGAACTATCATTGTAGCTGAGCACTGCTATGGTAGGACCCAGTTGTAAGAACAGAAACATGACTGCCTTTGATCAGAAGTGATGGGGAAGAAGTTACAGGATAGTGGATTGACCGTAGAATTTAAAATCAGAAAGACCTGAACCCAGTTCTACCTTTTATTATTTTAGGTGATACTAAACAACCCTACTTCATAAGTTTCATATAAGGAATAAATTATTTAATATATATAAGGAATAAAATATTTAATATATTTATTTAATAAATTATTTAATGATTAAATAAAATATTTAATTATTTAATACATTATTTGTTTAACAAATAATGGCTATTTTTATTTCTATATTCTAATCCAGTAGGCTTTGCAGAAATGCCCTTTGGTGACTATAGAGGCAGAGCTGGAAAAGCAGCCCTGTCTTTTCTAACATAAGCTTTAAGAACTAGGTATGTATCCCTTAACGCCATTGTTCCTTTGATGTGTGTGAAGTTAATCCTATTTGGAAGCTGGTAGATGCATATTTTCAGTCTGTACCACATACTGCTATTTATTCCTTAGTTGTCTCTTCTCTAAAATTATATTTTTTTTGTTTTAAATTTGATTTCATAAACATCACAGACAAATCGATGACTGCTTGTCAAGTACCATATATCATTTACTGTAGGAAGTAGCAGTCACACTCTTGCATCTAGACCTTGCTCTTAGTTCAGTCATGAAAATTCATTGAATACTGTATTGGGCACATCCTGTCAAGGGGCAAATACAGTGGTCACGAATACATCTGTAAGTATACAGGTCATAGTACAAACAATAACTTCAACAGAAGTTCAAGGGAATGAGGATTTTGGATTTGGAAAGCAACAAAAGATTTTATGGAGAAAGCAGAATCCATTATTCAAAATATTTAGTGACTGCCAACTCTAGGTCAAGCTGTCTAGCAAAACATAAGTAGGAGGAGGGAGCTAAGGGACCCTTAGAATAAAGGAAATAAAAATTCTATGTAACATTGCCCATATTAAAGTTTGTCTACATTTTAAAACAATCAGTTAACACACTTTCAGATATTTCAGTAATTTAGGCTGAAGAGTGTTTCTCCTTAGAGTTTAGTATTGTCTGCAAACTTAAGGGTGTCACTATTTCTTCTGGATGAGTAAAAAATCTTGTGTGCAGACAGTTCAGGGGAAAGCTATAGATTAAGGAACAGGAGAGTTGGACAGATGTGAATCCAGACATTGGGACCAAGAGGACAAGCCAAGAGAACAGGATTTCTGTTGGAAATCTGGGCAGCAAGTGAACAAAGGGATGTTTGTAGAGAATGATGAGAAGGGCATGTGCATGACAACACAGAAAGGTGTCTGCTTCTTTCCCAGCCCAAGTCCTTGAATGTGGTCCATCCTCACAGTCCAGTTTAGGGGGTTGCGGAAACTGTATCCCTGCATGGGATACATTCAGGTACCATGCTCCATTCAAGACAAACTTGTTAGCAAAACAGCATTTGGAGCAATTGTACTTTTCATTAAGTTGCTACAAAACCATTTGAAATTTTTAAAAAGGTTCAATGAATGTTTTTGCTCCCTAAATGTAAATCAAACACAGTAAAAATGCCAGATTAAAGTGGAGTTATAATTGGGCAATAATTTTTCGTTTTACCAAAATAGAGTTTTCTTTCTTTCTTTTTTTTTTAAACTCCCTGACCCACTTCTGCTTCCAGGAATAAAAATATTTTGTATTTCCAACACTTAGTATTAGAGAATCTGAGTTTTCCTTCAAGATGATATTCTGTGAAACATTTGCTAATAATAACAGTTTCAGCATTGTTCTGATTTTGGTATGTACAGGGTCAGTGGTTTCTAGGGGTCAGTAAAGGGAAGGAAGTGTTCGGACTTTGAAAGGATCTCATCTGAAAAATAACTTTTTTGAATTTGGATAAAAGCACTTGTAAACTCCTAGCAACTTCCCTGATTCAGGCTACAGTAGTAATTACAGTTACTTGCTGGCTCTCTTCTTTTCATATTGTATGGGCACCTTCAATCTGTGGCCATGGGTACCTTAGGGATTTCAGTTATTGTGATCAGTGGTCACATTACACATGGCCTATAACCTAGATATGCCTCATTTCCCAAGCATGTGAATATGTTGTAGTGATAAAATTTATTTTAAAGCATTCATACTGGCTTTTTATCACTATAATGTAATTATAGTGATTCCACGTAGGAGTCTGCAAAATATCTTGACCTTTAAAATGGTGGTCTTCAAGTGCCAAAGGATAGGGAATTACTGACAGTATATTATTTGCTTTATTGAAAAAATAATTAATGATTGAATGAGGAAACAAGAAGATTCAATTTGAAGATACATTGGGGAAAAACAAGTAAAATAAAACTGAACCAACATTGTATTTCCCAAGATATAGAATTTCAACCATATTTTTTATTCTTCTGTTTGTTAGAATATTAATACATTAAAATTACCATTATTATTGAAATTCTGTTCATATTAGCTCAAGCATTACCATCATCAATTTCAACCCAGGATTATTCTCTGTAATATGTTTGGGTATCTCTCATCTTAAAAAAAACCTACCTTTTTTCCACCTAGATTTCAAGTATTTTTATAAATTTTATTGTTTTTAATTTTAATTTCAGTATAGTTAGCATACAATCTTATGTTAGTTTCAGCTGTACAACATACTGATTCAACAGTTCTATAGGTTGCTCAGTGCTCTTCATGATAAGTGTATTCTCTTATCCCCATCACCTCTTTGTACCCCATTCCCCTACCCACCACCCCTCTGGTAACCATCAGTTTGCCCTCTGTAGTTAAGAGAGTTTTCATTTGTTTGTTTGTTTTGTTTCTTAAATCCCACATATGAATGAAATCATATGGTATTTGTCTTTCTCTGACTTGTTTCTCCTAGCATTATACTGTCTAACTCTATATTGTTGCAAATGGCAAGATTTCATTCTTTTTTGTGGCTAAATAATATTCCATTGTATATATACATACCACTCCTTTACCCATTCTTCTATCGATGGACACTTGGGCTACTTGCATAATTTGTCTTTTGTAAATAATGCTGCAATAAACGTAAGGGTGCATATATCATTTCAAATTAATATTTTTGTATTCTTTGGGTAAATACCCACAAGTGCAATTCCTGGATCATAGGGTAGTTCTATTTTAACTTTTTGAGGAAGCTCCATGCTGTTTTCCACAGTGGCTGCACCTGTTTGCATTCCCACCAACAGTGCATGAGGGTTCCTTTTTTCTCCTCATCCTTGCCAACACTTTTTGTTTCTTATCTTTTTTATTTTAGTCATTCTGAGAGGTGTGAGAAAAACAACCTACATTTGACCTCGGGGTTTTCCCAAGTTTCTCTCCATTTTTTTCCTACGTGTCTCAGCAGAACATAAGTTGTCTATATGTCCCACTTTTTATTCTCTTCCTCAGATCAACAGGACTGGACTTCCACTTGGCACCTTTGCATTAGGTGCCAACGATTTCCATGTTGCCAAGTTCCAATGGTCTCTTCTTATCTAAGTCTTTTGTCAGTGGCATTTGGAGTAGCTTAGCTATTCTTCCATAGTTTTGTAAACAGTTTTCTCCTGTATCTTCTGGGATATCACACTCTCTGGATTTTTCTCCTGTTCTTTTGGGCACTCTTTGTAAGACAGCCATTCTTGTAATTTTTCCTTTTGATCTACTCAATAAAGAGGTTTTGTGTCGAGTCAGACCCAGGTACAATAAATGTTTGAAGAAAACAATGGATAAATGGATGAATCCATCCCCTCTGCTTCTTGCTGAAGTCAGGCCTGTGTCATGGGATGTCTGGTTTATCCTCCTTGGACTATGTCTGCCTCACTTCTATCTCTCCTTCATGTCATCATCTAGGAGATCGTGTAAGTTACACACTACTGCTTAAAACATGTTGGTGTATGGCATGAGAATCCCTTACTGATAGCATGACTTTTGCCTTGCTGGCCTTCCTTACCTCCTGTTTTACCCTCGAGCAATACTGAAGTACTTGGAGTGTTCACATATCTCAGGCTAGTTTAAACACTTCCCTTTCATCTTTGTTAGACCCTTAATGTATCCTTCAAAAACGTGAAGGTATGCTCTGTATGGTGCTTCACCCTTGGCAAATCTTCCTTCTTTTGCTGAAATCACTCCTTTTTTGATATACCTTTTATAGCTTAGCCGTACTTTGATTCCTATATGAGTATATGGCTCTTGGTTTCAGGGACTGTGACTTACTTTGTAACCTTACACAGAGCATAAGTTCTAGCTGTAGCACATAGTTAGTGCTCCACCAGTAATTGTTAATTAATTATTAATTAAACTTATGCCTTTAGAGCAGGATTCCATTATAATGATGGATGGAACCCAATGTCTCTAGTTTAAGACTTTTATTGTTCCTATGGAGGAACAATTTCTTTTTTCCATTTTTTTTCTATAGAACAATTACTTTTAGTGTCTGGTAATATGATTTTATTTTTGTTGGGACCATGTTTTTATTAAATTTAGAATGTTAAATACAGGGAGACTTCTGTACAACCATTCTGCAGTGTGTCGTTTTTCTTAGGGGTGTCATAATGTGGTGTAAAATGTAAATAGAACCCATCTGAGTGAAAATATTTCACAAGTATGAGGATAGTTAATAGATCTCAAAGATTCTACCTGTCTTCTGGCTGAACCACAGGTGAAATAGTTACCAAGGCACTGCTAGGCTTGCAGAATTTCCTTAAGGAAATGTCTTAGCTAAAGAGTTGAGCCTTTAGAGGTGGGCAAGCAGTGAGTTATTAAAAGTGTAATTTTCTTTCATGAAACCAATAGTAGGATGAAATCTAGATATTAAAGCTAATATTAATAAAACTTGCTGGTGAAATAGTCCCTATCCTAATAGAAGCAGAACTAGGGACAGAAACAGGGTCCTGTCTTGACCTGCTCAGCTGCTGTAACCAAATACCAGACTAGGTGGCTTATAAACAGAAATTTGTTGCTTTTGGATCTGGAGGTTGGAAGTCTGAGATTAGGGTGCTGGAATGGGAGTGAGGATCCTTTTCTGGGATACAGACTTCTGTTGTTTTCACAGGGTGGAAGGGAGCTCTGTGAATCTCTTTTACAAGAGCGCTACTTCCATTCCTGAGGGCTCCACCTTCATGACCTAATCACCTCCCCGAAGGTCCCACCTGCTAATACCATCGACTTTGGAATTTAAGATTTCAACAGACGAATCTTGACAGGACACATTCAGACCATAGCAGGTACTTACCATGGGATTTGCATTTTACAGTCTTTCTGATACTATGCATATTAGGGTTTGCCCTGTCTTCTGAGATATAAAGAAAATTCATGTTTAACTGGAAGTCCTGTAGTTTTTCTGGCAACCCTGCTTGGGGAAGATGCTGGGAAGTGATGAGTTTTGCTTCTCTTCCTCACCTCTGTCTCTAAATTCTTGCTTGTACTAAACGCTCGATCTTATTTGTCAATTTCAATCTCACTTTCCATGGATCTTCTCTTCCGGACGCCGTACACTGACTGCATTGTGAAACTGGGTTCCTTTTCTGTGAACTCATGCAAGTCATCGTGTATGTAGTGGGCTTCCTTTAACGTTTGCAACTAGGGAGGGGATACAGGTCATAGTAGTGTAAATAATTTAAGATTAAAAAAAGATGTGCCTGTTTTCCAGGCTACTTCAATCCCAGTCTGCCCTCCTCCTACTTTCCACTATGAGCACATTTCTCACTATCCACTTATCTCAGTAATCTTTTGCCTCCTTTATATTTTGTTTCACCTCCTCTTCATTTCTGCAAGCTTCTCACTTCTCTTTCTACTTACCCCAGCAGCCAGATTTCTATTAAGTTCACATGCAAAGCCATTTAGCTACCTCATCTTTTTTAACATTGTTTTACAGGCCTTAATTTTTTAAAATGGCAATTCTTCCCTAAGAAAAAATACCTGTATGTGTATGTGTGCTCATATGTATCTGTATCCCACCACCTTTAGTAAGATCCTGTTATTTCCCTTGCTGGAATGTAGCCCCTATTTTTGAGTCAAGTTAGACTTTGTCTAGGTGGATATGTCGTATCATTTTGACTCATACTTTGTTTTGAAAATAGTTTGGTACTCTAATTTTGCTCTGGATAAATATCTTTTGAAAGCATTAGAAAGCTCTTTGGGAATATGTGTCAGTAACTTTAAAAATTTGAGTACTCTTTGACCTCAAAGGTGGACTTCTAGACGATCATTTGAAGACGGTGAAGTTGAGTTGCTTGAGAGCACAGCATTTATAATTGTACAAGCAATCCTAGTTTTGCCATCTGTCAGCTGTGGAAAACTAACTCTCATTTGTTTATCTGAGAGATTAGAATTAGTAGGATATTAAAATAGTAGGATTATTTTGAGTATTTAAGTAATGATATATATGTATTTCCTGACTATGTATAACAAATATATGATGTAAGTGGTTAAGTAAATTATGATATAGCTACAAGTCAGAATCTTACATGAGTCTTAAGCTACTATTTATAAATATAAATTTATATTTAGCAATATGAAAAAGTGTTTATGAGGAAAAATGAAGCTATACCAAGATAAAATGTACTATGCCCAACATGATATCCACTAGGAATATCCACATAATACAGAATATCATAGATACAGAGAAAAGAATAAAAGAAAATTGACCATAGGACAGCAGTCACCTCTAGGTACTGAAATTTTGAATAATTGTTATTTTATTACCTCATTATCTTCATATTTCTAACAATAAATATGTAATACTATTAGCAATGAGAAAGTTATGTTTGCATAAACATATGGATAACATACACATATGAAGGGGCACCTGGGTGGCTCAGTGGGTTAAAGCCTCTGCCTTCGGCTCAGGTCATGATCCCAGGATCCTGGGATCGAGCCCCGCATCGGGCTCTCTGCTCATCGGGGAGCCTGCTTCCCCTCCTCTCTCTCTGCCTGCTTCTCTGCTTGCTTGTACTGTATCTCTCTGTCAAATAAATAAATAAAATCTTAAAAAAAAACATACACATATGAAATGCATAATAAGTATTTGTTATATATGCTCTTAAATTATATATCATATAATTCAAGAAATATATCCAGTTTAAAATTTTCAGTAAGAGTGTTTTTAAGTGAAGAATACTTTTATTCATGTTGCATTATAAGGGAAAAATGAGTATCTGGCTTTAGCAGAGAGCTTATAAAACCACTGTGGTCATTCTTGGTTTTGATTCATGCTTTAGATGGCAGTGCAGTTATTTTTTCAGAGGAATATTGATTTTTGGTAACTTCCATGTTGAGAAAATTATGTATATTTGCATCATTAGGTAGCTTAGAAAGTAATGCCCAAAGAAAACTTATATGTATTATATTGCAGCTAAGAATTTATTTATTTTTTTAAAAGATTTTATTTATTTATTTGCAGAGAGGCAGGCAGAGAGAGGGGGAAGCAGGCTCCCTGCTGAGCAGAGAACCCGATGTGGGGCTTGATCCCAGGACCCTGAGATGATGACCTGAGCCAAAGGCAGAGGCTTAACCCACTGAGCCACCCAGGTAACCCTATAGCTAAGAACTTAGAAAACACTTAAAATAGGCGAATATCCATTGGTTATGTCAGGTCAGGTCAGATTGCTTTCTCTGGCATTGTTAAACTGATAAACAAAAGCTAAATCAGTTTAGCCCATGTTAAAATTTAAATTCTCTTGGATTTTAAATATTATTTTCTCTCTTTTGAGAGAAGATAACAATCTATGATATGAGTTTTTTATTTATCATTCTCAAAATACACTAATCAGCTGCATGAGGCATGCTGTAAGACATGACCATGTCTTCCAATTTTCTTACATAAAAAAGTGCTATATCACTCAACAATAGATAAGTGAACAGATAGATACTAGATAAAATAAGTCAGTGATTCATTCTCGTACTATTTGTGCTTTGAGGCTGTGCTTGATAAAAGACAGGTCATGTTCTCTGATTTATCTTATTTAACATAATCTACTTTGTTTTTAAAGTTACGTGGTTTTCCAAATATTTAACAACAGAAAAGTCTCTGAGGATTTGGGAATTACAAGTAAAACTTGAGTCAGATGATCATAAATGCTGTGTTTGCTTAATTAAAGAGAAACATGCTACAATGGGTGTTTTCCCTCTGAAAACCATGAGTAGGTGTTTTTTTCAGGGCTCATTGTTGGTCTTTCTTTCTTTCTCTCTCTTTCTCTCTCTCTCTCTCTCTCTCTCTCTCTTTCTTTCTTTCCTTCCTTGAGAGACAGAGTGCATACACCTGTGAATTGGAGGGACGGAGGGACAGAGGGAGAGGGGGTGAGGAAGAGAAAATCTCAAACAGATTCCACACTGAGCATGGAGCCTGATGTGTGGCTCAGTCTCTTAACCCACTGTGCTACCCAGGGGCTCCGGGAATCACCTCCTTAAGGAAAGAAGACATCCAGGTCACCACTGACTAATTTCTATGCTAACATTTCCAGTGCTACTTTGCTATTACTAATAGTTTGTTGTTTGGAGCTACTGGACTGAACAATATGAATTTCAATTTTTATAGATAGGATTTAGAGGAATATAGTTACTTGATTCAATCTAATAATTTGTGCCTTTCATCAAATTAAATACACACACACATACACAGATACACAATCTAGAGTTAAATATTTATTGATTTATGCCTTACTTACTATTTTGAACTCTAAGTTGTGAATTTTCTGACAACTGAGAACTGTGACTTCAGTGGTAAAACTTAGAAGCTAGTGGATATTTGTAGACTCAATCAATCATTCTATTATTAGTGATTCCATCTCAGGCTGAGAAGGGCCAAAAATAATCAGAATCATATTCCATGAAAGAGGAGCCCATTTGGAGATACACTGACAGGTGAGTGGGTGACTGTCATTCAGCACTGGTCACAGCATTGGGGCTGATTGAACAAACACAGCACCACAACACTGACCTAGTTAATGGGGTGAAGGCTTTGATAAAAGGCTTTGATAAAACTCTAGGGAGTTTTCTGAAGTTTCTGATGCACAAATACAGGGTGTATTGAAATCCATTGTCAGAACTCAAGGGTTCAGCAAAAAAGCTGTTTGTACACAATACAAAAGCTGCCACAGGGAACTCATACCTGACCTTCCATTTCTCCAAAAGACAACACACAAAAGGCAACAGAGCTTCTCAGAAGTGTCAGAGCATGACACTTCTCTGGGCCAGGTTGCAAGCCAGGCTCTTACATTTTGGGAACAGAATTTCAACTGTGCATTTAAGAAGCTTTGCCTGACTCCTTCCCAACTCCTGTCCGAACTTTGAGATAACCGATTCCTGAGATTGGCAGTCGAAAGCCCAAGAACATTAAAGTGTTCTAAGATGCACACCAGCATTAATTTAGATCACCATGAGTATATGATTTATATATTACCCTGGGAAAATTCTAGGTTCTGTAATTATGGGGACTGAGGAAGTTGATCTCTCTATGGCTCTTTTTCTTCATCAGTAAAATACAGATATTAAGGTACCTAGCGAGTGATTTTCTGAGATTTAAATGAGTTGATGTATAGTGTGTGTCAATAAATGCTAACAGAAGTTGTTTTGTTACTATTAAAAATAAACTTTAAGGCTTCTTATTATTATATCTTAGGTATGTAACAAGAATGGATGCAATACTTAGAAAACATGTTTTGGAATTTTTAAAAAAAGTTCTTTTAATGTGACATAGTACCATGTGTAGGTAGAATTAAATCACATAGGTTCAGTGTGCTCATCTTTCCTATAGAGTTAAATACTGTTCATTTCACAGGGATCTTGTAATATTTATGAATTAAATCATGTAGGTACCTAAAACAATGTCTGGTCAATACACTCTTCTTATTTATTTGGTTTCCATTTCTATAAGTCATTCTCTCTTTTATATCCACCAAAGAATCCAGTGCCAAAGATATATTTTTGACTGTCCAGACAGTCTCACTGTTGTTGTTTGTTTTACTTTTTTGTTGTTCTTGAGAACTATTTCATTGTTCTATTTTTCTCTTTACATTCAATAAGCTTAGAGCTAAATGTTATGCTTAATAGCAACCTCTAGCGTAGCTTTTAATAAAACTATTGCCACAAAACCCTTATTATGTAATTCCTATTCTTATTTCCTTTTTTAGTGGTGGTGGTTTGCATTTGTATTTTTTTAATTGCCTCAAATCCTTTGGTAATTGGGTAGAAATAATAAAGGAAAGAAATCCTGAGGGTACTTTGCAAATGTCACAAGAGCTTCTCAGATACCGTCTAAATAGAAGATTCTGTTAGTAAAATTGGATGTATCTGGAAAATTGTTCTTCAGCAAAAGAAGCTGGGAGGTAAGGAAATTTGTTGGGCCTTTACAGTCTCTTCCTATTAGCTTTAAGAGCCAACTGTCTCAACTGTCTTTAAGCCAACTGTCTACTAAGTCATCATTAGGGAGAGAAAACTGAGCTATTTATCATAAAAAACAGCTCTTATTTTCCTTGCTAGAAAGCAGCTATGTTTGAAAGAGTATTTCTAGTTTACCCAGCTAGCTCATATATTTCCATGTCTGAACAGAAATGAATCTGTAACAAATGCACCTATTTCATAAGTAATTTGAAGATGTTCCCCTTTATTTTTGTCTCTTGCACTGGTAGTAACACAACTAAGTATAAAGCAAAGCACAGTAATGTAGTGAATAAGAAGCTGTAGGGGGATTCTTCTTAGTTTAGGTGAATTAGAGTATGTTAGATCTACCTTACCTTTTTTTAAACTTTATTTATTTATTTTTTAAATAAACATAGAACATATTTTTATCCCCAGGGGTACAGGTCTGTGAATCGGCAGGTTTACACATTTCACAGCACTCATCATAGCACATACCCTCCCCAATGTCCATATCCCCACCACCCTCTCCCGTCCTCCCTCCCCCCAGCAACCCTCAATGTGTTTTTTGAAATTGAGTTTTTTATGGTTTGTCTCCCTCCTAATCCCATCTTCTTTCATTTTTGCTTTTCCTACCCCCCAGCCCCCCAACATTGCATCTCTACTTCCTCATATCAGGGAGATCATATGATAGTTGTCTTTCTCCGATTGACTTATTTCGCTAAGCATGATGATACCCTCTAGTTCCATCCACGTCATCGCAAATGGAAAGATTTCATTTCTTTTGATGGCTGCATAGTATTCCTTTGTGTATATATACCACATCTTCTTGATCCTTTCATCTGCTGATGGACATCTAGGTTCTTTGATAGTTTGGCTATTGTGGACATTGCTGCTATAAACATTCGGGTGCATGTGCCCCTTTGGAGCACCACATTTGTATCTTTAGGATATATACCCAATAGTGCAATCGCTGGCTCATAGGGTAGCTCTATTTTCAGTTTTTTGAGGAACCTCCACACTGTTTTCCAGAGTAGTTGCACCAGCTTGCATTCCCACCAACAGTGTAGGAGGGTTGCCCTCTCTCTGCATCCTCGCCAGCATCTGTCATTTCCTGACTTGTTAATTTTAGCCATTCTGACTGGTGTGAGGTGATATCTCATTGTGGTTTTGATTTGTATTTCTCTGATGCCAAGTGATGAGATGCATTTTTTCATGTGTCTGTTGGCCATCTGGATGTTTTCTTTGCAGAAATGTCTGTTCATGTCCTCTGCCCACTTCTTGATTGGATTAGTTGTTCTTTGGGTGTTGAGTTTGCTAAGCTCTTTAAAGATTTTGGATACTTGCCCTTTATCTGATAAGTCGTTTGCAAGTACCTTCTCCCATTCTGTCAGTTGTCTTTTGGTTTTGTTGACTGTTTCCTTTGCTGTGCAAAAGCTTTTGATCTTGATGAAGTCCCAGTAGTTCATTTTTGCCCTTGCTTCTGTTGTCTTTGGTGATGTTCCTAGGAAGAAGTTGCTGTGGTTGAGGTCAAAGAGGTTGCTGCCTGTGTTCTCCTCAAGGATTTTGATAGATTCCTTTCGCACATTGAGGTCCTTCATCCATTTTGAGTCTATTTTCGTGTGTGGTGTAAGGAAATAGTCCAATTTCATTTTTCTGCATGTGGCTGTCCAATTTTCCCAACACCATTTGTTGAAGAGGCTGTCTTTTTTCGATAGGACATTCCTTCCTGCTTTGTCGAATATTAGTTGACCATAGAGTTGAGGGTCTATTTCTGGGCTCTCTATTCTGTTCCGTTGATCTATGTGTCTGTTTTTGTGCCAGCACCATACTGTCTTGATGATGACAGCTTTGTAATAGAGCTTGAAGTCTGGAATTATGATGCCACCAACTTTGGCTTTCTTTTTCAATATTCCTTTGGCTATTCAAGGTCTTTTCTGGTTCCGTATAAATTTTAGAATTCTTTGTTCTATTTCTTTGAAAAAAATGGATGGGATTTTGATAGGGATTGCGTTAAATGTGTAGATTCTTTAGGTAGCATAGACCTTTTCACAATATTTGTTCTTCCAGTCCATGAGCATGGAACATTTTTCCATTTCTTCATGTCTTCCTCAATTTCTTTCATGAGTACTTTATAGTTTTCTAAGTATAGATTCTTTGCCTCTTTGGTTAGGTTTATTCCTAGGTATCTTATGGTTTGGGGTGCAGTTGTAAATGGGACTGACTCCTTAATCTCTCTTTCTTCTGTCTTGTTGTTAGTGTAAAGAAATGCAATGGATTTCTGTGCGTTGACTTTATATCCTGACACTTTACTGAATCCCTGTACAAGTTCTAGCAGTTTTGGAGTGGAGTCTTTTGGGTTTTCCACATATAGTATCATATCATCTGCAAAGAGTGATAGTTTGACTTCTTCTTTGCCAATTTGGATGACTTTAATCTCTCTTGCTGTCTTATTGCTGAGGCTAGGACTTCTAGTACTATGTTGAACAGCAGTGGTGATAACGGACATCCTTGCTGTATTCCTGACCTTAGCGAAAAAGCTTTCAGTTTTTCTCCATTGAGAATGATATTTGTGGTGGGTTTTTCATAGATGGCTTTGATAATATTGAGGTATGTGCCCTCTATCCCTGCACTTTGAAGAGTTTTAATCAGGAAGGGATGCTGCACTTTGCCATATGCTTTTTCAGCATCTATTGAGAGGATCATATGGTTCTTGTTCTTTCTTTTATTAATGTATTGTACTGATTAATTTGATTGATTGATTTGCGGATGTTGAACCAACCTTGCAGCCCTGGAATAAATCCCACTTGGTGGTGAATAATCCTTTTAATGTACTGTTGAATCCTATTGGCGTATTTTGGTGAGAATTTTCGCATCTGTGTTCATCAAGGATATTGATCTGTAGTTCTTTTTTGATAGGATCCTTGTCTGGTTTTGGGACCAAGGTGATGCTGGCCTCATAAAATGAGTTTGGAAGTTTTCCTCCCATTTCTATGTTTAGGAACAGTTTCAGGAGAATAGGAATTAATTCTTCTTTAAATGTTTGGTAGAATTCCCCTGGGAAGCCGTCTGGCCCTGGACTTTTGTTTATTTGGAGATTTTTGATGACTGTTTCAATCTCCTTATTGGTTATGGGTCTGTTCAGGCTTTCTATTTCTTCCTGGTTCAGTTGTGGTAGTTTATTTGTCTCTAGGATTGCATCCATTTCTTCCAGATTGTCAAATTTGTTGGCGTAGAGTTGCTTATACTATGTTCTTATAATAGTTTGTATTTCTTTGGTGTTGGTTGTGATCTCTCCCCTAACATTCACGATTTTATTTATTTGGGTCCTTTCTCTTTTCTTTTTGATAAGCCTGGCCAGGGGTTTATCAATCTTATTAATTGTTTCAAAGAACCAGCTCCTAGTTTCGTTGATTTGTTCTATTGTTTTATTGGTTTCTATTTCATTGATTTCTGCTCTGATCTTTATGATTTCTCTTCTCCTGCTGGGTTTAGGCTTTCTTTGTTGTTCTTTCTCCAGCTCCTTTAGGTGTAGGGTTAGGTTTTGTATTTGAGATCTTTCTTGTTTCTTGAAAAAGGCTTGTACTGCTATATATTTTCCTCTCCGGATGGCCTTTGTTGTGTCCCACAGATTTTGAACCATTGTGTTTTCATTATCATTTGTTTCCATGAATTTTTGCAATTCTTAATTTCCTGGTTGACCCATTCATTTTTTTTAGAAGGATGCTGTTTAGTCTCCATGTGTTTGGGTTCTTTCCAAATTTCCTCTTGTGATTGAGTTCTAGCTTCAGAGCACTGTGGTCTGAAAATATGCAGGGAATGATCCCAATCTTTTGATACCAGTTGAGACCTGATTTATGACCCAAGATGTGGTCTATTCTGGAGAATGTTCCATGTGCACTAGAGAAGAATGTATATTCTGTTGCTTTGGGATGAAATGTTCTGAATATATCTGTGATGTCCATCTGGTCCAGTGTGTCATTTAAGGCCTTTATTTCCTTGTTGATCTTTTGCTTGGATGATCTGTCCATTTCAGTGAGGGGAGTGTTAAAGTCCCCTACTATTATTGTATTATTATTGATGTGTTTCTTTGATTTTGTTATTAATTGCTTTATATAGTTGGCTGCTCCCATATTGGGGGCATAGATATTTAAAATTGTTAGATCTTCTTGTTGGACAGACCCTTTGAGTATGATATACTGTCCTTCCTCATCTCTTATTATAGTCTTTGGCTTAAAATCTAATTGATCTGATATAAGGATAGCCACTCCTGCTTTCTTCTGATGTCCATTAGCATGGTAAATTCTTTTCCACCTCCTCAAATCTGGAGGTGTCTTCGGCCTTAAGATGAGTTTCTTGTAGGCAACATATAGATGGATTTTGTTTTTTTATCCATTCTGATACCCTGTGTCTTTTGATTGGGGCATTTAGCCCATTAACATTCAGGGTAACTATTGAGAGATAATGAATTTAGTGCCATTATATTGCCTGTAAGGTGACTGTTACTGTATATTGTCTCTGTTCCTTTCTGATCTACCACTTGTAGGCTCTCTCTTTGCTTAGAGGACCCCTTTCAATATTTCCTGTAGAGCTGGTTTGGTGTTTGCAAATTCTTTCAGTTTTTGTTTGTCCTGGAAACTTTTAATCTCTCCTATTTTCAATGATAGCCTAGCTGGATATAGTATTCTTGGCTGCATGTTTTTCTTGTTTAGTGCTCTGAATATATCATGCCAGTTCTTTCTGGCCCACCAGGTCTTTGTGGATAGGTCCGCTGCCAAACTAATGTTTTTACCCTTGTATGTTACAGACTTCTTTTCCCGGGCTGCTTTCAGGATATTCTCTTTGTTGCTAAGACTCGTAAATTTTACTATCAGGTGTGTGGACCTATTTTTATTGATTTTGAGGGGTGTTCTTAGCATCTCCTGGATTTTGATGTTTGTTCCCTTTGCCATATTATGGAAATTATCTCCAATAATTCTTTCCAATATACCTTCTTCTCCCCTCTCTCTTTCTTCTTTTTCTGGAATCCCAATTATTCTAATGTTGTTTTGTCTTATGGTGTCACTTATCTCTCAAATTCTCCCCTCGTGGTCAAGTAGCCGTTTGTCCCACTTTTGCTCAGCTTCTTTATTCTCTGTCATTTGGTCTTCTATGTCACTAGTTCTTTCTTCTGCCTCATTTATCCTAGCAGTAAGCACTTCCATTTTTTATTGCACCTCATTAATAGCTTTTTTGATTTCAACTTGGTTAGATTTTAGTTCTTTTATTTCTCCAGAAAGGGCTTTTATCTCTCTGGAGAGCATTTCTCTAATGTCTTCTGTGCCTTTTTCGAGCCTGGCTAAAACCTTGAAAATCGTCATTCTGAACTCTAGATCTGACATATTACCAATGTCTGTATTGATTAGGTCCCCAGCCTTCTGTACTGCCTCTTGCTTTTTTTTGTGTGTGTGTGGTGAGTTTTTCCACCATGTCATTTTGTCCAGATAAGATTTGCTTTCTCCTCCTCTGGAATTCCGCTGTT
This sequence comes from Mustela lutreola, assembly GCF_030435805.1. Classification (NCBI taxonomy): domain Eukaryota; kingdom Metazoa; phylum Chordata; class Mammalia; order Carnivora; family Mustelidae; genus Mustela; species Mustela lutreola. Next base: position 35,027,400 of record NC_081294.1, read on the forward strand.
TTCCTTGGTGAGTGAAGTTGGTCTTGGCTGGGTTTTTGTTGATCTTCTGGGGGAGGGGCCTGTTGTAGTGATTCTCAAGTGTCTTTGCCCCAGGCAGAATTGTACCGCCCTTACCGGGGTCTGGGCTAAGTAATCTACTCTGGTTTGCTTTCTGGAGCTTTTGTTCCCTGAGCGCTTTTCGTAAAGCTCCAGAGGATAGGAATGAATGTGGTGGCCTCCCAGTCTCCGGCCCGGAGGAGCCAAGAGCTTGGGGTCCTGCTCCTCAGTTCGCCCTCAGAGAAAAGCGCCCAACTGTTACCATCTGCCTGGCCTCTGGCTGCGCTTGGGGGAAAGCCCTCAATCGCTTGCACGTGGAGAAAAGCGCCCAGTCTATTCCATCTCCATGGCCTCCGGCCAAGCTCTGAGCTCCCCCATCCTGCGACTGGTTCAAGGTAAGCCCGAGCTGAGAGCTCACTCCTCGACTTTGTCACTGTTGCCAGTTTCCCCACTCTGATACCTGCAAGCTCTGTGACACTCTGTGACCCCACGGGACCTGGGGTTACGCTGCCCCCGCGTGGACTTCCTCCCGGTTTAGCTTCTGGAGCGATGTCCCTCTGTGAAGCAGACTTTTAAGAGTCCTGATTTTGTGTTCTGGTGCTCTGCCGCTTGCCGGGAGCCGGCCCCTCCCCCTGCGGTCTATCTTCCTGTCACTTTGGATTCAGTTCTCCGCTGGTCCTACCTTTCAGAAAGTGATCGATTTTCTGTTTCTAGAATTGTTGCTCTTCTTCTCTTCAATTTCCTGTTGGATTTGTAGGTGTTCGCAATGGTTAGATAAGCTGATCTCCTGCTACCTGATGTGGTCTCAGCCTGCTACTTCTCTGCCATCTTGACTCGCATCTACCTTACCTTTTGAATGTTACAAAGTCCCCCCCCCCTTTTTTTGAAGAATACAAACATACTGTGTAACAAAGAATATATACATTTCTTCATTTGCACTCTTGTGACATTTAAATTTCCTCTTCAAGTTAAACTCTTAAATGGAAGTTAGAGAGTGGGTGACATGTTCAATGTTGATGTTCTCGGTTGTTACTAAATGTTTTTGTCTAGCATATATATTACCTTAGAATTGTAATTGGTGACATTTCTCATATTAAGAGGAAGGTACATTTTTAATTAGAAGTGCTTATTAAACATATAATATGTACTATATTGTATTTAAAATAGTATGTCTTCCCTGACTCTCCAGCCACCTCATATTAAAGGGCAGTTACATTGGCTTTAAGTCAAATAACCACTTTTCTCTTACATCTAATTGCTCATGAAGAACTTGAGAGCCATCAAAGTTTTGTTCATTGTTATAGCAAAACTTTTTAAACATCATCTAACATACATATCTAAACTTCCTAGTCTGTTGAGAAGGTGTCCAGATGGTCCCTAGTCCTCATAGAAGTGTTAAAATCTCTGAAAGTGGTAGGGTGTTTGGTGGTAGCACCTGGGGACATATGGGAATTTGTTCCATGCAGCTGGTGTTTTAATACTAAATCTGTGATAGCTAAAACCCAGTGCTACTGGGTAGGCTACTGCCTGCCCTGAGTCACACTATCTCTTCTCCAAAACACATGTAACATATTAACAATCTGATAATTAGTGCACATTCCTGCCTGCTTCTTAAAACCTCACTCCCAGAGGCGGCTTTGGTTGGATCTTGGTTTTATTAGGTTTTATGATTCACTAACATAGTAATACCAGTTCCCTTTTTCTTCATTAGGCTTTCTCTATAGCTAGGCAGTGTTGATGTAAACTTGGATCTTAAAAAGGCAGTGACTTTATTCTCTTTACATCTTACCCAGTCTCTAAACTATACGTCCATACTCTGCAGAACTACGGTCAAAGCAGCATGAACAGGAAAACAGGGTTGACAAGAACACTCAGTGAACTTGTGTTTAGCATGGGGAAAGTGGTGTAGGGAAGAAGACAACTGGTTTAGGAAGTGTAGTCTTTGGCTTCTGGATTCTTCAGCATCTGCCAAAACATTCTACTGCATGCAGTCCCAACCTAATATTACAAATGATCTTCTAAATGGAGTATTTATGGAAAAGTCAAAGTATATTCCCTTTCTACATGGAATAATGTCTTTGTTGTGGACATGTTAAAACACTGAACAGAAAGAGAAAACAGCTTACAAGGCTCTGATATGAATAGTCTTGAGTAACAGAGGTAAGCTTGCTGAGGACTCAAAAGTGTAAACATATCCTGCTGTGTATTTACAGTCTACACGAAAATGGTATCCTTTACTAAGAAAGTAGGGAAGGAATCAGCACCTCAGGTTTCTGAGATTCAAAGTGAAGGATGACTAATTGTTAGTTTACAAAATTATCATAAAAACAAGGAGATTCCAGTGGCCCATGTTTTTCTGGAATACTTGAGCAACACTCAAGTAACAGTAAGTACAGCACAATGTAGAAGACTTCTTATGTGTGATTCCTCATGGCTATTTTAAGAACAGGGTGCATTTATTTTAAAGCATCATGATTCAGTTTTCCTAATCTGCATTTTATAAGTAGAATAAATTGAGATAAATTATCCTGAATGATAATTTGGGTCAAATATTTAAAGCACATCAGTGCTTTCCCCAAGAGGCCTGATCCACTAATGCCTTAACAAGGGAATGCTGATCATACAACTCTCAGCATCAGGAAGGGGTGGGAGGTGAAGTTGTTACAGTCTCCCCTAGGAATTAATGATGGGAATCTAAGGATGTAATTTCAGTTCCATTCCTAAACTTTTACCAACTCCATTCCAGCTCAGAGTCCATAGGTCAGCCAAGAGGGACAATAAAGAATGCTCTTTGCCAACTTCATTTTAACAAATTTGAGAATCAAAATCAATTAGAAAGATGACCATTAGCAATTCAGTTGAGATTGGCCAACTTCTCCCACTGAAAAAGAGTGGTTCCCATGGGCGATATCTAGATAAGGGATCTCACCCCTTTATTATCAACAAAAAGTTGGATATGTTTCAGTTTATCAGAAAATCAACTCTCTCTGTTCCCTTTGGGGAAGAGAATTAGACCCAAATTCAACTTAGATTTAAGTCTAAAATAACTAATTTTATTAGCTGATCTACCTAACACTTTATTACACAATGCATTCAATGTTGTAAACATGATTTTTGGCAATCTTTTACTTCAGCTCAGGAACTGAGTTGGAAAACACTGGACAACATTTGGATAATGACAATCTCATCTTGTCTTCTTTGGAGAGTAATAATGTAAACAAAACGAGCTCTTTACTGGCAGCCAAATGTAGTGGAGTTTGCGTCTGTTCCTCTTCTAATATCAACGTCTTAGGGATATTTCCTAAATGTGTTTCTGGAGGCCAAAATGCCCCATGTCTTTACTCAGTGTAAGGATCTTACACAGCATTATCAACTCTTTCTTAGTCAGACTCTTCTCATGAAGAATATTTCTCAAGAAAATCATTAATTTATCTGCTGTTTTTAAAAGCAGCTCTAAAGTTCTCTGATGCTTTAATGGAGGGAGTGTCCATGAAAAGGTGTCCAGGATGGTTTTAGTTGTTAGGAAGGGCAAGGGAGCCTTATCAAACTGATACGATATTACTCAACTGCTACTCTGAGGAACCAAGAATGAGGTGAGAGAGAAAAGAATTACACACTTCAGACTAACCAGGTGACCTTATAACCCTTTCCCTGCAATATACTTTGCTTTCAAAAATCTAATGTTTCACTTCTTCCTGCTCCAACTGCCAAAACTTTTAGAAGGATCGTTATAAAGAAAAACTACATATGTATATGTGTAGGTGAGGGAAGCCATTTAGATCACTAACACTACCTGTAATTTCCCAAGGTTTGGTGAAAAACAAACACTCTAAAGCAATTTGGAAACATGATGAGTTATTTTGACTTGGCAACGACAAAACTCTAGGGTTGGAATAATTAGATGTTAGACTTGAAAGGGGCCATGGAAGTAATCTACTTCAACCTGCTCATGTTACAGCTGAGGAAACTGGAATCCAAAAAGATAAAGCAATTGCACAGTCACACAGTTCACTAGTACTGGGATACAAAATTAGATATCTTGTAATCTATGTGTGTTTCTTTTCCCATTAGTTTCCAGATTTAAAAATGTATATGCAAATGGATACCAATGATCTTGATGTCAGAGACATGGATGGGATTGATCATTTCCAGTTGAAATTTGAGCACTTACCAGGGACACAACGTATCAAGTCATTTAACCATCAGAATAATCCTATAAGTGAGATTCTATTAGTATCCTATTTGAGCGATAAGAAGCACCTGAGGTTTAGTTAACATGTCTGAGGTCACATGCTAAGTGGTGAAGCCATGATTCAGAGTGGATCCAGGATCCTTGATCTTAGGCATTGTGCTCTTAGACCTCTCTTTGTAAGGTGCTTAAGCAGTGTAATGAAAAGATGCCAATTGAGGGAAAAATTCTCCTCCTTTCTTCACATTTTGGTAAATAAAGGGTTTTCTTTATGAGCCCAGTACCTTTTTACTTTCAAGGTCCTCAGGACCCACAAGCTTACTGACCTTTTTTCCTACAGAGGTCATTCAGAAGACCTGTAGGAATTCTACATTTCCCTCTGTTTCCTTCAGAATGTGCCATACCCACCAGATGATAAGATGATGAAACAGAGCTGGAGGAAACATGGACCTGATGTATTCCAAAGGCTGAGTGACTGCAAAGTCAGGAGACTTGATGGAAGACAAAAGCATTTCCAGGCCAGCCTAGACTCTTGTGCTCTCCCCCCAACCCCCACGTTTTTCTGTCCTTTTTATTGTTGTTGTTGTTGTTGGACACTGAAAGAGTGTCACAGATAAGAAGGTCAAGATAATTGAGAATTAGGAGACTTCCACATGGTAGAAGTTCCAATAAATAAGATACAGCATACCCAGGGGAGGAGACATTTAACCTGTGCTTGTTGGCTAACTTCTTTACAAAAGTTCTGCAGGTTAGGAAGGCTCCCAGCCGGACTCCAGCACAGACTGTGGAGTTCTGGGTCAACACTGGGATGCTTTCCGTGTGGTGCACTGGACTGCTGTCTTGGGGCACATGATCTTAAATTAAGAAGTCTTCTTTGAGACTGAGAATGTAGATTCAATATTTTGATCCTCTTGGCTTTCATTATTTGGCTTAATAAGTAGAGATTTGAATAAACATACATTAAGCAAACAGAGGGCCATTTGAGTCAAAATCTCTAAAAACCAAAAGGACTTTATAGAACACAGACAGCTAGCTGCTTTCTTACTCTGCTAATAAAGGACTCCCTCCAGATTGTTTATGTAGCATGCACGGACTGTCAACTGACGTGGATTGTACAGGAAACTTTCAGACATAATTAACCTCAGTAGCCTCATAATGCAGTTTCACCTATAATCCACAGCTCAGCCTGTACCCCTGAAGAATCTCACAGCTAGCTCACTCCAGGATTGCAACATTTCATGAAGATCTGTGATTAAAGCCAGACATATAGACAGTAAGAAACCATGTGGTGCATATTATCTCCACACATCAGTTTTAATGGTACATGCTCTACCCATGAGAATGCTATAACGCCAGTACATTGTACCTTAAATTGACATATCTATTTTAAAAGCCAAGAAAAAAATGGATATTATATAATTAATAGGACTCATTTCCAAAAATAGAAAATTTCAGAATGATATTCACCAAGTAAGACATGGTGGTACATTTTTTTCTTTCTGTATGATGCAATATACACAGGCCCAAGCCTCCAAGCCTCAGTATGCACAAAGGCTCAAGTCTTTCAGCTGCTCATTATACCCTAATGAGAGCCCGCTAGCAGGATTCAAAGTTTTGGAAAGGTGGGAGTACCATCTTATCCTTCTTTTGAACTGTACAGAGTACATTGCAGAGTGCTTAGACTTAGTTTTGTGCTAGTAAAGTCTTCAGGGTTTTCTTCCTGCTATTAGGTGTGCTTGGAACTGGCACATTTTTACATCATGGATTTTGTAAAGAAAAATTATATTGACACACTAACTGGATGGATGGATGGATGGATGGCAAAAAAATCAGATACATATTCGGACACTGACATGACATTTTGGATCTCCTAGGGGAAGTAATCCTTAATTATTCTATCTGGCATTTGCTATTAATCAGCTTTTCAGGGAACTCACAAAACCTTCCACTTTATTGGCAAGAGAAGTCTAGGTTGGAAGTACCTTCTTTGGGGCAATTGTGTAGACTGCATCGGAGGGAGGGTGTTGTTCATTGGACATTTCAGTAGGGACCTATACAGCAGCACATGTAAATTGTTTGCATATGGCAGATACTCTTTAATGGTTGATTACCTTGTCCCTTAGTTAAGGTAGTTTGTGCTGGCTAGGTAATTGTGGTCTAATCTGACTGGACTAGAAAACCTCATTCCAGCTTAAAAATACCAAATCTATATTTAGCCTTGTGATTGTTTAGAAAATACTGTTTCCCTGGAATAAATTTTCTTTTTGGATTATCTGTATCCTTTTATGAACCTTTAGAGTTGGCCTTAAAATCATCCCAAATCCTCAAATCTTAGAAACCACAAAAAGGCTTTGTGTTGACCAGTGTTCATTCAACACTTTGGCTCATAATGACATATCATGATTTCATGGGATGACATTTGCCAAGACATGTTCAGAGGATTTTGAAGTCCAAGTGTTACAATTCATTATTCCACTATAAAATGACATTATCTTAATCACATAAGACTCATCTTTAATTAAAACAGACTTTGTTGTTTAAAATATACTTCATTAAGAGAAGCAGATTTGTAGGGTAAGAAATTTAATGTATTAATTGGACTTTCCTATTGGGTCTGACATTTAAAATATTCTGATGACTTTTGATATATCAGTATAGCTTTTCCTGCTAATATCTCACATTCTTTTCCCTAGGGTAGCCATTCATTCTGTGAATCCATCTGGTCCTAGATATCTGAACACAGTATACTAGTCAGAGATCTATTTTAAGCCATGGCCACCATCTTGAATTCCTTGCCATCTCAGCCACTTTTCTAGATTGCATTCTTCCTTTAAAGAGCATCTCTCAAGCCCCCGTGGCTTCTTCATGCCTGCCTCTGTATGGACTTTACATACCATTCCATCTGTATTTATAAGTAGGAAATTTTATACATTCTAACAACTATACTAGCAGCCTTGTCTCCTATTTTAGATTGTAAGACTCTTAAGCTTGGGGCCTGGACTCTTGTGTCACTTTGTGTTTTGCTGCAATTACTTAATGTTTTCAGCACATGATGACGATCATTGTCACTACCACTAAAAGTAACAAAACACCTCTAGCAACTCTATCTTCCAGTTGACTGACTGTCAAAGAGTATTAAGGGCATAACCTTATCTAGAAAACATTCTGTCTTAATGACATTTCAAGATTTGGGTCTTCTAAGGAGGATGGATGCTGATGAAAACACGGGTGAATTTCTAGTTTTCCATACTGCCACTTTTTCTGAATGAAATGTCCTCCTCATTATCTCATTGACCCAATACAGAATACAAACCAAAGTGTCCTGAAATGTCTATACTAAAAGTTATTGCACTTACAAACATAATACAAAGTTTTAAACGGAAAGAGTCGCCTTGCAGAGGCAACTGTATCAAGATTATTCTTCAGTGTTGAAATCTTGACTGGAATGATGACAATCAGAGTTTGCTAGTTCAGCTAAAAACAGCTTCTGCTGTCCCACAGAAGCTCTCTGGGCCTTCTTAGTTTGTAGTTTATTGCCTTCTGAGTTCAAAAATTTTTTAAGTTGGAGGAATAACAGCTGAGACTTTTCAGACACTCATGAGAGACTTCTATTTTAATGCCGAGGCATTTGAAGGCCACTCAAGGGGTCCACCCATCCCACTCCTTCCCAGGGGCAGTGTCATAGATTTGAGAATTCTGACAGTCTCCAAGAACTACTGGGTGCATGGAGATGACCCATAGTGTTAATTAGGAGAGCAAAGGTTGGTGTATCACTCGGAAAGCCCATTGGAGAGTAAGAGTTCCACTCCAGATGACTGATCATCAAATAAGAATTTGGAAGGGGTCAGAGCATCTGGAATTATCTCTCCAGATAATAGCTCTGTTTAGGAGCTGAGCCAGGGAGGAGAGAGAGAAGTCTGTCTTGCATAGTCTGGCAAAACTTAGAAATATTGGGCTTCTACAGATTCTTTGTGCCTTACAAACTCATTATTATGTTGCAGTTAATAAATCTGCATTTGATATTCTCCTTCAATTTACTTGCATTCTCACTGATTTCAGACTGTCTGCTCAGCAGTTTTGTAGTTTCCACCTCCCGAGCACCTCGATGTCATTTTTCACTCACTTATATCTGCATTTGCAAAAAGTCTTCCTCTCAGTTACACCCAAAACTACCTCCTACTGCTCTCTCAGTTGCTCCCTTTACCCAAGGCGATCTGTGTTTATTTTGTTCAAATTCTGTGCTCTTACACTTTCTGCTGCCATTTCCGAAAGTCTTCTGGGGACACTATACTCTCTAAGAAATCTTACTCAGCCACAGAGCACACATAGCAAAGGGACAGATTCCATAATGGTTGGGTCTCAGCAGACTAATGTGGCATCAGGGCTTTGCTATTCATGTCCTTATCAACTTCAATAAATTATCTTTTAATTCTTCTGAAAAATGAAAAAAAAATCTGTTCCATACTATTTTTGATAGAGTTAACCAACACATAATTGAAGCTTCTATAACCCAGCATATAGCATAGCAACTATTCTAGTATTTCCTCATATTTGACAATATTAACGTTCACAGCAGCTGTTTCTATATCCATTTTGTCATAATCTCTCTCCCATATAGAGAGATCCTAGAGTAAAAATGTGCTATATGCTAGAGAACAAATCTGCATTATACTCCTCTTTGCCTTGTATATGCTACTCTCCCTCTATTTACAATTTCCCTAACCTCTTGGAGATATTCTGTATATCCTGTCTTCTCTGCTGAAGAGATTCTTCCCTGGAGAAACACGAATTCCCATCACGCATCTCTGAGTGTTCCTGCCCAAGACATTCAGACCAACGCAGGCTTAACTCTTCTCTCTATTTGTGCCTTCACTACACTGTTCTTTTGTTCTTAATGTACTGTATAATTATGTCTGTGTCTGTCTCTGGTTCTGGACTGTGAGCTCCATTTGGGAGACCGCAATGACTAATTTTGTTGTCCCCAAAATATTTCACAGGGCCTAGAATGTAGTGGGTACTCAGTACTAATTATTGCTAACTAATTAATATACTCCTGAGTAAGTATGCTCTGTAACTTGTCCAGTATTCCACAAAACTATCAATTTTCCTGGAGTTCAGCTGGAGGAGAAACAAGAAAAAAAGATAATTTACCTAAAAATGACATGTTAGTTAAAAAATCTGTTCACTTGCTTCAAATCTCTAAATGCCCATCATTTAATTCACTCTTACTATAGTCTTCAGCTTGTAATAGAAAAAATATGGCTCTTTAAGTAAAAACTTGCATTGGAATAACTATTGAATCTCAGTTAAACATAATTCTCTTTTAATAGCTAATTGTGAATGTTACCAGGAAACTTAAATAGCAGTAATGAATTAAATATTTAAGCTTTCATAAGGAAAGAAAATTATGAGAGAACCAGTGAGATTCAGCCATTAGGTATTCTTGGAATCAACAGCAATTAAAAAATCTATAGGCTGTAAGGTTTAAAGACATTTCAAGTAAAGCTTGACTCCTATAAATTTTCCGTAAGAATTTGAACCAAGCAATTTTCAGAGTATGAAGTTTGAAACAAATTATCTCAGAAACCCAAGAAGCACCAAAGAAGTTATATTTTTTGAAAAGTGAAAATGAAGTGTGAAGGATTTGTCCACTTTAAATGTGACTTTCCAGTAAGGTCACTGAAAATATCTTTCTTCATTGATTAATGAAAGCCTCTTCAACACATGAAGAAAATAATATTTAGCCACTTGGTATATATTCTATGACATTAAGAAATTTATTAAATTAGAAAATAGAATATCACTGTCTACAAATCTACTTGTAATCACTCATAATTTTGCATACACTTTCGGTCTATGGGGAATCTTAGTCATTCTTTTTGTTCTCATCAGTTATTTTCTTGGTTTCCCCAGATAAATGTCTCCTCCATAATTTTTCTCTCCAGCTCTTTCATGTACTCCCAACTACACAGATAAGATAGCCCTGGATCACATGGTAGTGAGGCAAAAACTTGATTGGTAATAAACACGATTTCTTGAATCTCATTGTAAAATTCGCTATATATTTCAGAAGCTCTCGGCTTCAGAGAATACTATAAAAAAAAAGAAGAATTCAAAAATGAGACAAAATAGATAAATAATAGAGAAGACTTCAAGGCTCAGATCTTGGCTATAGACCAGGGATTAGATGGCTAAGAGATTTCTAAGATTATTTATCTAAGGTACGTTTTCTTCTTTTGGAATTTAAACTTTTAAGAGGAAAAAAGAAAAAGAGCATTTCTTACGGTGATTCTTTCTAAAGTAAAGATGGAAAATGACCTTATGATGGGAAACTAAAGGCCTTAGAAGGATAAAGGGAAGATGGTAGACTCTGTCCTCTGTGAGTGAATAGACACCTCGGTGATCAAAGAGGTGACAACTCAGCAATCCCATGTATAGTAGCAGGAAAATACACATCTTACATTTAGGAAATTTCAGGATACCTTATAGGAATTGAATACTCTTATTATTCAGATACAATCTGGTTGTCAATCTCTCAGCCCATGGCCTGTGACAATACAATTTTTCATTGTTACTACTGGGACAGGACTATTGCTGGCATCCAGTGAGGAGAGACCATGGGCATTGCTAACCATCCTACAAGGCACAGGACAGCTTCCCACAAAGCATTATCTGACCCAAAATGTCAACAGTGCTGTGGCTAAGAAAGCCTGATCTAGGAGAAATAGAATAGTACAGCAGAAAGATTATTAATTAGAAATCGGGAAGAGAATTCTAATTTAAGTGCAATATGATTAGTTTTTTCATACATATAATGAAGATATTATACCTACTCTGCCTGATTAAACGAGCTGTTGTGAAAATCAAATAAGATCATCTATGTGAAAGTGTCCTCTATGCCAAAGTATCCAAATGAATTCAACCATTATGTCAATCCTTTTGATTTAAAGAAGTCAAGGTAGAATTATGACACTATATACTCTGTGGATGGTTTTCTATAGATGGTTTTTATATGGAAAAAGTAAAGTTGCAGGATATAAAATCAACATAATCAGTTGTGTTTCTACACACTAACAACCAATAATTTGAAAAAGAAATAAGGAGAACAATCCCATTAATAACAGGATCAAAACAAATAAAATACTTAGGAGTACATTTTATGAAGAAAATGAATGACCTGTACAATGAAAACTGCTAAGGCATTAACAAAAGAATTGAAAGAGACAGAAATAAATGGAAAATGTAAGGATTTTAATTAGCTTACTTAGACTCAGTTACTTCTCAGGAGAAACCAAGATAAAATGAACTAAAATGAGAGAATCAGAGGGTTGTTAAAATTTTTCCTACATATATGTGTGTGTGTGTATATATATATAAATTTTTGTATATATATAATTTTTTATATATATATGAAAAATTTTAACTTAACCCTCTGATTCTCTGAGGTATGTGTATATACATATATATGTATCATATGTATATATACGTATATATGTATATATACATATATATACACACATATATATACATACACACACACACATATATACATACACACATATACATATGTATATGTGTGTATGTATATGTATATATGTATATACATATGTATATGTGTATATGTATACATATATATATCTCTCTCTCTCTCCAGATATTATATTCAAAGCTAGAATTGGTTATTAGTGAGAACTACTGATTTTCCAATTAGGATGATGTTTAAATATCAGTGTGGGTTTAAGATATCTAAAATGACAAAGAATGTGGTTTGTGGAGAGACGGGGGAGGTGACCTAAATGACCTATGAAAGCTCCTTCCCTTCCTGCAGTCTCCACTCAGACTTTATGCCCCAAGATTAGCGTCAGCAGTCTCTGGCAGGTTGTCTTTTGAGATTCCAGACATTGCCACATTGGGAGCCCTTCAGTTAATTGTCTTCTTTTGGTCTCTTCATGCCCCTTTACTGGTGGTCAATTCTGTTCTCAGGTAATTTGCCAAAGAAAAAGCTTCCTTTTCATTATTGTCTTCCTTTTTTTTTTTTCCCCCAATAAATCCTGATTCTGTAATGCTTTTTTAAAAATACATTTGGAAGGAAACTCAAAACCTTCTTCTTGCACCTCCCCCTTCTTGCTCCATAAAATTTCTACTCCACTGAGCCATGACTAACATGTACAGTATGCTTGCAATGAAAATTGTTTTTCCCTTTAAATGTCCTAACTCCAGATTTTCACTCTTATGACTTTAAGCTTGATTAGGACATATGTTAAAAGTAAAGATCTGTTGTCATCCCTGTCCCAGATCTCTTCCTTTGCCACTAAGGTACTTAATAGAAAAATATCACCTTACCATGGGTTTCAGTTAGTTTCAGCATGGAGAACCACCTATAGATAATGCTATTAAAAGAGAAACATACCCAACATTGGAAGAGGAAAGCAGGCATAATTATTAGTCAAAAGAATGAAGGTTGTGTGGATTTGGGCAAAAAGAGTCAGAGAATATTTGACTCTTCTTACAAAGTATTAAAAAATATGTATAAAAAGGAAATATTGAAAAATAATATAGCTTAGGCATGATTGACCACAGTTGGACAATTTCTGGGTACGTAGAATTAAGAGAAATTCTTTCCTTCCCTTCTGTCAACATACCAATCACCTATGGTTTGGTACTTTGGTAAACAACTCTTCCATCATTCAGATCATATTTCCAGATTTTAGCCAATCCACTATAACAGTTCATTCTCACCACTCTGTATCAGTTATTTCCTATTTCATATTATTTTATTTTTTCCTTCTTCTCCTAATGGAAGCCAACTAGAATAATGAGGGCAAAAGGTTATATATACATCTGGACCCTCCATTTAGCATCCTGGTTTATCTTTTAAGCTTTGTGGAGAACAATGGTGAAAGGTGGGCGGGGGGAACCTTCTTGTATGTACTTTCAATGAGAAAAAAATTCAATATTTTGTACATATGTGACATCTGAAGTAACTCAGACATGGCAACTTTAAGGAGATCATTGCTTCTTAGTTTCATGTTTAATTGTTGGAGCCAGGAAAGAAGGAGGTGAAGAAAGAAGGCAGGACTTGCATGGGCTGACACTCTGAGGGACGGGGCTAGAGCAGGCATGGCTTTCATTAGATTTAAGTGAATTAGTCTGTTTCCTTTAAACAGGGGAGATTAACAAGCCACCAAGGGCCTGCTGTGGGGTTCTGACACTTTTAGTGGCTTGTGACATATGATTTGTGAATATCAATTTGCCTTCAAAAGCAGAAAGCACGTCGACCATTTGCATGAGGTATGCCAAAAGCTGAGTCTAGGTAAGTTTGGTTGAAATTCATTAAGAAAGACATTTGCTAAGACAGGGGAGTAAATCTTTTATTTGATTCAATATTTGGATCATTTTAAAGTTCTCCTTGGATTTAAAAATGGCTACATATAGGTATAGGGGTTTAATTTGAATGACTTTCTTTAATAAAGAGAATACTTCGAATCTTGAACTTGGAAACTATGGGGACATTAAATAAAAAGGGAAAAGTAAACTCTTAACATTATGCCTTCTTACTGAAAGACTATATCTTTGGGAAGTTTGGCTTCAAGATAAGTACTTCCCAAGCTGCCTGAAAACACGGTATTTTTTCCTCATAGGCGATTAGGTCAAAAGTATCATCTTTAATCGTACATAAATGACATAAAGAATTAAGAGCTGAAAGAACTGATAGAAAAATAACTTTGTACTATAAAACTTTGTTTTTTAAAACATTTCCAGTTTATCATTCTTTAAAAAGTTTATTGCTGGAAAAGTACATTTTCCCCCCCTGTTTCTGTTTTAGTCATCGTGAGTATCAAGACAGACGTTATTGGCCTTTTGAAGCTGCAGGTACAAATTGGTAGATAGCAAGAAGAGATCTTCTTTGGTCTTTAGAGGCAAAATTGGGTCAAGAAAGCATAGAACACTGCATAAAACTCCAGCTATCAGGTTTAATTTCCTAATGTCCCGTACTGACAGTTTGCCTCTGCTTGACTAAAGGATTTCAAATCTGACTGGTTGTAAGTTGTATCCTATGGAAGGGTGCTGTAGCATACTGATTAAGCGCATGCTCCCTGGGGCCACTCTACCTGGGTTCGAGTCCCAGCTCTACCTCTTATCAGCTGTTAAGACTGCAGTGAAATTACTCAGCCTCCTGGCACCTTTAGATTTCCCCATCTGCAAGCTAGGGTGACACTCCTGGTACCCACACATAGGATTGTTCGAAAATTAAATGAGTACACATGTGAAGTATTTAGGACTAACTAAGATAGGACTAACTAAACAACTAATGGCACTAGTTGTTACTCTTTTATCCCACTCTAAAAACAGAATTGAAACAATCTCTACAACCCTGGAGCTAGGTATCAGTAGTTAAGACTGTTCCCCCATTTTACGCCAATCATTCAATGTTGCCTAATAAAATCGCTGTTATATTGTTTTTTAAATAAAACTTTACCTGTGTTTCAGTGGATTCTGTTGATATCCAAAATGATAAACAATCAGTGGGACATGAAGAACCCATATGTTGATTAATACTGAACTGCCTCCAAACATTTTCAGTGATCAACATGGAAAAACAAGGGTTTTCCATGCAGTTAATCTAAGAAATTGTAAGAGTATTACTGAATGTTTATTATGTTTAAGGTAAAATAAGAATGAATTTAAGAGTACAACTTTTTCTAAGTTTTTTTTTTTTCTAGTTTCTTTCTAGTTTTACTGTAGGACAAAGGGTTACTATTACTAGTTGAAAACTTTAATTCAGTTTAAGTGTCAGTCACTGAATAAGACCATGGGGTAGTAGGAAGGCCCAGAACAGGATGCTTTATTCTATAATCCTTGTCATCAAAAAGGAAAATAATATAACAGTTTATGTATGGCATATTTCTAGTGAATAAAATCAGCAGTGTTCAATATGAGATTTTTTTTAAAAGTTGAAAAAATTTGATGCCTTCTTTGGAACACAGGACATTAGGGCAAAAACATCTTTGGCCAGATACCTCAGGGGGAACAGCAGGCTATAACAAATAATTTAAAACCCCATGAAATCTTTTTAGACTGTGAAAAACCCAACCACACTACTTGAGGTTGGTCAGTACAGTAGCCATCTCAGATTAATAAATTATGATTACATATAGCTCAACTCAGATGGACATATTCTGGCTCATCTTATTAAATGACTTTGAAGCTTTCAGTATAAAGAAAAAATATGTAAAAAGAAATAAACATGGGAAAAAAGATATATCAAGGGGTGTGCTAATTGTTGATTTTTTAATTAATATTTCCAGATTCATATTCCATGTGACTTTGCAAGAGACATTCTGTAAGTTATTTGAGCTGTAAATCTGGTCCAAGATGTCTTTTGTAGGAATAAAGAAATGTCATGAACCAGAAGGGAAGCCATCATTTGCATATTCATGGAACCCCCAAGGTGGGCATATCACACAGCCTTCACTGTAGTGCCTGTCAGTAGGAATCACCTGAAAAAAGGGTCATATATGCGAACTGGTGCTGAGGTAATTTCCACAACTGAAGGAAAGAGAGCCTTACCACAGAGAGGAATTCCTCTCAATAATGCCTAAGTCATTAAAGAGCTGCTGGAGTTTGAAAGATCATTTTCAGGCAACTCTAGACTATCATCTGGATTCTAGCTTCAGGATTCTAGCTTTGGAAACTGTGCAGCAAAGTCAAGTGATTACTTGGAGGTTTCCATTCCAGCTAACACTCTTGAGATTAGGGGTGCTTGTACACAGATTCCTGTGGTTTCAAAATAATAATAATAACAAAACAAGTGGGGAGGAGCCCTGAGTCACTGAAAGTTTGTTTACACCATTGTCATTTGATGTAGCATCCCCAGCTCTTGCTCATAAATAGCAGTGGCAGGGCACCCAACACGGGGAGAAGACAGCCGGCTTCACACAGGTGTCACATCATCTCTCTGCTCACCCCAGACTTGGCCTATGTGCCTCGGACCTTCACACAGTGAGCTGAGAACTGACCTCACCTCAGGTTTACCAGGAACTTCAACCAGAGAGTGTTTACATTCCAGCATATGTGTTAACTCACTTTTAAAACGACTTTCTCTTTACAAAATAGACTGGCACTTTCCCCATTCCCCGAATATATGCAAAAATGGAAAATAGGCAAACATGCAGTATGCGTCCGAAATTCATTCTGCCAAGTTTTTTAGATTATTCCAGCTCGAAACACCTTTGACCTTTTATCTCCTCACCTCCACACCTAACTTAGTGTCATCCTTAATTTGACTTTTTCTTAGAGGTTTGTTGGTATTAAGAATCACTTGAGGTGTTTATTAAAGTTCAGATTCCTGGGTGTGTACCTCTTACCAGTTTCACCTGCCCCTGTGCGGTCCTTGCAGAAGAGGACCCCTCCCATTTGCATTTTGAGCCAACACCCTAGTTCATTCTGATCATGTGGTCCAGAGGCCCAACTCTGAGAATATTTAATGTTGCTTTAAAAAAAAAAAATACTAGCTATTTCAAATCTGGCCTCTCTTGCTCTTTTTGTTCCAAATGTCTTTTCTATGTACTTATTAGAAGGAATCTTATTTTTATTACGAGAAATCGGTAGGGACTGCCTCTCAAGTCAGAGCTGACAACTGCTATTGTATTGCTAAGCATGTTTTGGAAGCTTCCTGTAGATTTGGAGGGACCTATGCTATTTGCGCAGTCCCAGAAACTAGAAGTAAAAATCTTCAAATGCCACCAGGGATGGGAAGATTGATCCTCCTGCCCAGCATGCTCATTGTGCTGAAGATAACTGTGGATCAGATCTTTTACCCAGGTCCCTTGTAGGACAGCCCTATTCCTAATTGCACCCTCCTTTCCCAATATCACCACCATTCCCTCTCTTCTCAAATTGCTGTGTCCCCAACACTCTGTTAACTCTGAGTGTGAAGGAGAAAAAGGAGTGAGTGCCATCAAACTCCAACTTAGGAGGTGTCATCATCAGCCTAAGATTGGAAAAAAAGCCCCATTACCCTAAGACATGATGACAAAACACATATCTGCTGTCTGCAACTTCATAGCCCCATACTGCTGTGAGAGGAACTAATTTTCTGTAAGAGGAAATGCCAGTTTTAGAACCATGCTTTTTTCCAGCTTTAAAATTTTAAGTGATATAAACAGTCATGATAATAAATTTTAGGAGAGTTGCACCATTATGGAAACGTTTTTGTGATGTGAAAAGCTTAAACTAGGATGTTATTGAATTTTATCCACAGTGACAGAGGATAGAGGATGCAGGGTATAGTTTCAAAGAGAACAAATGTGGCTTCAACATATTGAGAGACATTGAAATACTTTGGAAAGTACCACTTGTTTACCTTTTAATTATATTATCCATTTATTTTTTTTCTAAGATTTTATTTATTTATTTGACAGAGATCACAAGTAGGCAGAGAGGCAGGCAGAGAGAGAGGAGGAAGCAGGCTCCCCGCGGAGCAGAGAGCCCAATGTGAGGCTTGATCCCAGGACCCCAGGATCATGACCTGAGCTGAAGGCAGAGGCTTATCCCACTAAGCCACCCAGGTGCCCCTATATTATCCATTTATTAAGTAGATCTTCTCTCACCTTAACTCTAAAAGGGCATCTTTAAGTTGGAAAGGTTTCCATGGGCTTAGCATGTGGTTCAGGAGTGTGGCTCTTAGACCACTGAGGAGGAAGAGAACAGATACTCTTTAATCCACACTGAATTTATAACCCAGTGGAAAAGTCAGGCCACAGTTCTGCATCAAACAATCAAAGCCCTTCTTTGGCCCTGGTAGTGACCAGCAATCAAGCTACTATGTGCAGATAAACTGTATTTGTTAAACAATGTTTTAAGATATATGGTCATTTAAACTCATTGTCAATTTAGATTCAACTAAAATTTGAGGTTCTGTTATAAGCTTGATAATTGGCTAGATACTTTTACAGAAATTATTTTACTCTTAATTGATCAGATGAAGAATCTAGACATTTAGACAATTAAGAGGTGGATAAAGTGTTCGCACTGACATCTGAATTCATGCTTGGTACTGTCCATGATAAGACACTATTTTTGTCAAATTATCCTTAATTTGGGCCACATAAAATGGTCACAGGTGACTGTATTAGTTTCTTAGGGCTGCTATAACAAATGACCACAAAGTTGGTGGCTTAAAACAACAGAAATTTATTTTCTGACAGTTCTGGGGACCAGAACTTCAGGAGTCCAATATCAGTTTTACTGGGCTGAAATAAAAATGTTGGCAGGGTGACATTCCTTCTGAAGGCTCTCTAAGGGAGAAACCATACATCGTCTCTTCCAGGTTCTTGAGCCATATTCCTTGGCTCATGGCCCTTCCTTTGTCCTCAGAGCCAGTAGTACAGCATCTTCAATCTCTCTGCTTCCATCATCAATCATCCTCTACCCTCTGTGTGTGTATGTAATCTCCCTCTGCTTCTATTTTGTAAAGACATTTGTGATGGTGTTTAGGGCCTGCTTGGATAATTTAGGATAATGTCCTCGCCTCAAAATCATTGATTTAAGCACAGCTGCAAAAACACTATATGTGACAATGTCCAGATGTTCCAGGGGTTAAGACCCAATATCTTTTGATGACCATTATTCAGCATACTATACCACCTTCTGGACCCACACAATTCACATCCGTCTCTCATGTATACTATATTCGTCCTGTCCCAACATCCCTCAAAGTTTATACGCAACATAAACTCCACTCCAAAATCTCATTTAAATATCATCAGTTAAGAAATCCCAAGTCTCCTCATCTACAGTATCTAAATCAGTTGTGGGAAAGACACTGCTCCATCCTGGGGCAAAATTCCTCTATATCTCTGAATCTGTAAAACCAGAAAACAAAGTATCTCTTTCCAAAATACAATGGTGGGACAGGCATAGTATGGCAGTTACAGACATTTCCATTACAAAAAAAAGAAAGTGGAAGGAAGTAAAGTGTCACCAGTCCCAACCAATTTCAAAATCTAGTAGGGCAAATTCCTGTAGATTTTAGTGCCTTAGAATAGTCATCCATAGCTTATGGGTCTTACCTCTGGGCCAAGGGTTAGGGTATCTGCCTCTACACCTGTGGTTCTGCCTTCTGTGCCGAAGGCTCTGCCCTCGTGGTGATCCTGGTGATCCTTCCTTCCTTCCTTTTTTTTTTTTTTTTTTTTTTAAAGCTACCATGTGTTTGTAGCCAAATAGTTTTATTGGTCTGTTTCCTGCCTGTACAGTTGTGGGAATCTGACAGCTCTGTCTCTTTCAGTTTAAGCTGGCAGTGTTTCTGCTGATAAAACATTCTCACTATCTTGTGGGTCTCCTATGTATGTCATAGGCATCCATGTTGGTAGTCGGAGGGTCTTCCTCAGATCCTCCTTTTATAATCTCTATTCCTAGCGTCTGTTGAAATGGCTGAGGGAGCCTATGAGTCATGTTGCTAATCTTTCCAGCACTAGATAAAGGCTCTCCAGCCAGCCCTGCCCCCAACCTCGGGCCTTTTCTGTAGAGCACACTTCCTTACCAGTGTAGCTCCTAACTGGATAGGCTGAGGATTTCCCAAATCACCAAGTTCTGGTTCTGTTTTGCTCAATAGTTCTTTCTTCACTTTATCTCTTTTCTCTCACATTTTACTAAAAGCAACAAGAAATCAGGCTGCTTCTTCAACACTTTTCTTGGAATTCCTCACAGTTACATTTGCAAGTTCACCATAGGCAAATTCTACTGCCCACATGACTGTAATACACAGCTCAGCTAAGTGTCTGCCCCTATATGACAAAGATTGTCTTTCCTCCAGTTTCCAGTAACATGCTTATTTCCTTATTTCCAGTAACATCCTTATTTCCTCTAGCTGTCATCAGACTCACTTTTTTTTTAAAGATTTTATTTATTTATTTGACAGAGAGAGATCACAAGTAGACGGAGAGGCAGGCAGAGAGAAAGAGAGAGAGAGAAAGAGAGAAGCAGATTCCCTGCTGAGCAGAGAGCCCGATGCGGGACTCCCAGGACCCTGAGATCATGACCTGAGCCGAAGGCAGCAGCTTAACCCACTGAGCCACCCAGGCGCCCCCAGAATCACTTTTAATATTCATATTTCTACCAATATTCCATTTGTGAAGAGATATGTATTCTTTCAGATAACATAGGCTTTCTCTACTCTGCTCTTTACATCCTTCTGAGCCCTTGCCAGAGTGCTTTTAAATGCCTATATTTCTACAGAAGTCTGTTTAAGACAAAAAAGGCTTTCTCCATCATGTGTCTCAAAATTCTTCCTGCCTATTCCCATTATCTAATTCTGAACTCACTTCCACACTTTCAGGTATTTGTGATAGCAGTACCCCACTCTGAGGTATCAAATCTATATTAGTTTCCTTTGGCTGCTGTAACAAATTGCAACAAAGTTGATGTCTTAAGGCAATAGTAATTGATTCTTTCACAGTCTGGAGGCCAAAATCCCAATATCCAGTTGACTGGGCTCAAATGAAAGTGCCACGCTCCTTCCATAGGCTCTGGGGGAGACTCTCTTTCCTCTTCCAGCTTCTACAGCAACATTCCTTGGCTCACATCTCCTTCATTCATCTTCAGAACCAAAGCATCATATCTTTAAGTCTCTTTTTCCCTGTTTCCATCACTGAACTGCCTTCTGTGTGCATCTGTCTCCCTTTGTCTGTCTTTTATAATAAGAACAAGTGACAGCATGTAAGGCCCATCTGGATAATGTAGGATTATCTCTTCATCTACAAAGCCTTAACTCAATCACACCTGCAAAAATTTTATCATAAAAAGTAGCATTCATAGGCTCCAGGGATTAGGACTTCGTATCTTTGGATGGCTATTATTCAGCATATCATAGTTGTTATATCCTAATATTGGTATGCTCGCAGAATCTGGTCCTGAATCTAGGCAATGAGCGTATCGAGTAAAAATATTTTAATAATAATTTAGTTCATTGCACTAATTTTGTAGATGAGGTATCTGAGGTCAGGTTAAAGTAAATGGCATGCCTAAGATTGCACGACTTAGACTATGAACTATACTTTTGACACGACTAAGACTATGAACCATACACTTTACTCCCACTCTTTGCAGTACATTCTTCTTCTCTAAATGAATTACCAAGAATTGCTCATTTCTTAATTGTTACCAAATATTCCAGTATCCAACTATAACTCTGAAACAAAAAGTATCTCACAGCCAACATCAATTTTTAAAAGATAATAAAGTCATCATTTCTGTCCACTGACCGTAGTCAATAGTAGCTTTAGAAAAACTGGAGAAATATGGGTCCAATTCAAGGATTACATAATATTTCCATCCAGAAGTTTGTGTGAATTTGAGTACTTGACATTCAGTTAAGTAATGATGGCCCTAACATTTTCTGAGTTCTTAGAATTGTAGAACTTAGAACCCAATGTAATTTTAAAAGATAATTTACTTAAACCACATTTTTTTGGGTAAGTGGTATATTAATCATGCTTTCCAGACAAAGTGACAGAACCAAGGAGTCTAAGTGATTTGTACTGAGGATAAGCAGTTAAAAACAACAATTTTTAACCCAGTAAATATATAGAAAGGACCCATTATATGCCAGACTCTGTATTGAGGGCTTGCATGTGAAGGTGAATATAATATGTACAGTCCTTACCCTCAACATGTTTTCTGTGGATCAGGAAACTAGATGGGTAATCTAATCACATGTGAAAGTGTGTTAAAATACTAGAGACAAATGGTTGGGGAGTGTTCAGGAAGGTATCCTAGAGGTGACATCTAAGAGGATTTTGAAAGGAAGAAGTGCTAGGGGCAAGGGAAGAAATGTCACTCCGGCTAGACCCAGTTGTATATACAAGGTCTGGACATGAGGGGACAAGGAATGTTCTGGAACTAACATCTACTCAGTATGTCTATAATGGGGAGTATAGTAAGAAATGGGGTGGGAAATCAGTAGGGAAGAAATACTGAGAGCCTCACAGGACCTGTTAAGGAATGTAGAACTTGTTCTTGTTCAAGGACATTGTGTTTAAGAAATTAAAGTATTTAATAGGGAACTAGTTTGTGTAGGTTTGTGCCTTACACAGAACAAACTGGCCTTCAAGAGTAAATAGGGTGCTACCAAAAATATGCCAGGGCAAGAGGTACATGGTGAGACTGTCCCAGCACCAAGGCAGAAGGTCTCTTTGCTGATCCTGGACTAGGTTTGAATCCTGACTCACTTATGCTAACTATCGCACTTGAGCCTGGCATCATAACTTTCAGACTCGGTTTTCTCCTCTAAATATAGTATGGGAGTAACAATGACTATTCATTTTATAGAATTTTCCTGCAAATCAACTCATGAACACATAAAAATGCCTTATAAACTATAAAATAAAGTATAGTAGTATGATAATCAGCTTTCTGTCTAATCTTATATTAGGCCATGACTTAGGGATCATTTTAGAAAATGAGATAATTTTAAAAAAACACAGCAGTCCTAGCATAAAATGGTAATGAGAGCTAACATACTGAGCTCTTAAAGTGTGCCAAGCCCTGTATTGAGAAGTTCACATTTATAGTCTCAGTTGTAAGCTTACAAACTCCTCCTGCCAACACTGATGAGGTAGGTGATGTTATCTTTACTTAATTGTTGCAAAGATCATGATGTAGTAATTTGTCCGAGACCACAAAGCTGCCGAGCTTTACAACCCCGATTCTGTATCAAGAAGTTGGTCTCCAGAGCTCATGGGCTTCATCTTGGGTGTAAGTTTCATACTTGCTGTCCATGTCTTAAGCCTCATTTGTTTTAAAAAATTTAAGTATATTCTTTTGCAAGAAAAGGAGCTGTATCTACTTTGTTTCTTTTCCTAATCATCTAAACCAGGTAAGCCTGAGCTAATTTAGAACAGTAATGACAAGAAGAAATACACAATGGGAACAAATACTGATGAGGCTTCAATAGTAGCCTTTGGGAATCGGCTGAGAAATGACAAAACCCTTCCCAGGGCTATGTATATTTTAAGAACTTCTGCAGTAGAGACTATTTTAAATTTTTAAGCAACGATGAATGCCATTTGGGGTGGATCAGAAGAACTATTTTGTGTCCCTAATATAAAATCAGTTTTGAGTTTTGGTTTGTTTTGCTGATCAAGCTAGAATTTCAGTATGTTTAGGTTACATCTATTATACTATAATTTATACAGCCTTGTAAAATATTGCTCTGCTTTCTCTTTGTTCTTCCTTTACTTCAAGAAGTAAAACAAATAACAAAGGTCAATTTTAAATGAAAAATCTGTTCATGTAACATTTTAGCAGAAAATTGAAGTTCTCATATATAAGGGTATTTATATACCATACCCCCGGCCCCCAGGACAGCACTTTCTAGTGTATTTTACTTAGTGTCTCATAAGGTAGCCCCAGCCTGTAAACTCTGCTCCACCTCCTTTGCCTACCTGTTATTGGCTGGAAACTTCACACAAGGTTCTGTGCTCTCTTTTAGGACATTCTTGCTCCTCTCCTTCTGTCGATGTCTAGCTAGAGTCCTTATCATCAGTGTGATACTGCCCCTGTCATTCATGCATTGCATGGGTTGCTGTCCATTTCATTTCTGCCCTGCTTCTTTGATTGTTAGTATAAATGTCTTATATTCTCTTCCAACCCCTTGTGAGGATCTCTGTCTAGATTGTAAACCCTTGGAGGCTATGGACCAAAAAGGCCACAGTCATGGGATGAGAATCAAGAACCTTCTACAGAATTTACTGAGAGCTGAGCCTCTCTGATAATCCTGGCTCAAAATCATATCATAACTTGGAGCATACTTTGTCTTGAAATATCTCATCTAGAATCACTTTTCTCTTTTTGCCTTTTCTGCAATAATCTCCTTTCCTCCAATCTCCATAGTTACCTATTTCGTCCCTGTTTGTTTTCCTTTGTTCTTTTACAATATGTCCTTGAACTCATGTGTTATCTTCTTAATTTTCAACTCTTCTCTCTCTCCTCAAATTATCTTCAGTTTTCAAATATCTGTTACTAGTTTCTTAATAAACCAGATCTTTTCTCATTCCCCCCAAACTGTAGAGCATTACAAATACTACAATTGCAAATCTTAAATAATTTCAGATGTTCAAATATTTCCCTTTAATAAAAATGCTAGGTGTATTCCTCATTCCTGCCTTTCTTCAGTTCCAGTATTTTTACTTCCTTCTTCAGCAAATAATCTGCTAGTTGCTTTCCTGATCCTTTTCCTTAAAACAAAGGGAAGCATCATCTTTATATATACATTTTCTTTATATAATACCCATTTGATGAGGCCTTATTAGGCACCAGGCACCATTAATCTAGTCCATTCGTTAAGTCTGACTTCAAACTTCTCACCACACCCCAGGCTCAGTGCACGGATTCTGTACTTCTTGGAGGAGGCATCACTCGCCATCCTCTTCCTACCCCCAACCTTCAGCTGTCTTTTAACCGTGAGGTTTAGAATAGCTCCCAGTTGTTTTCTTTTAGAGTATACTACTTGTTTCTTCCTAGCATTTACCCCAATTTTTCATCACATCTTTGTTTACTTGATCTTTCTTTCTTTCGGTCATGTCTTTAGACTATGAGAGCAAAACCATCGTTTTTCAGTTCTGTATGTACGTGTCACACAGTATCTGACACAAAGCAGGCACCCAATTTCTGCTGAATGAATGAATAATCTCACTTAATTGCGACCATATAGGAAAGAGGAAGGTATTGTTAATGTTATTGTTTTACTGATAACAACTTGCCCAAGTCATACACTGTTGTCTGGCAGTTCCAAACCTTAACTACACCCACTTCTGTGTCTTCAAAGCGCATTTTCAATCCAGGACCATACTTGCAATCAGTTTTAATCAAAGCCCACACTTTCAGTCCCTCTTTCCTACTGCCTCTTTAGCAGGAACTCTGGACTTAGACTTTCTGACTTTGATACCGTGGTACGATCACTTCTGTAGGATTCTTTTTAGATCACAGGTTCTCATTTCAGTTAATTTAGCATGCCATCAAATGCCTGTGCTTGGGTTATATTTCCTTCACACCTTTCTTGTCATGCCAGCCCTTTTGCAATGCTACTCATTAGCTTGATCTCTTTCCTGGGAGTTCAAAACCCTTGTCTCCATCACTCTAACAAAAAGCATGTCCTCCTTCTTCCACGGTCTGTGTCTAAATGCTCTCTGGCTTCTTCTGCTTTTCCTCTGGCTTCGAACATTCTAATTATATGTCCTTTACTGTCTCTCTTGCTTCAGCTTTAAAGCACTTCTGTCGTTTTGTTTATTAAGTTTTTATTCCATAATCCGATCAACATGCTTAGCACTTCTTTTTTCATATTTGTAGAATCATACCCCTCTATGGAAATGTTCCAAAAAAATGCCCTAAAAATCTGGTTTACTATATTGGTAATTACTGTTATTAATAACATTGTAAATATAGCTCACTTTAGATGAGAAATAGTTTGTAAATTAATATCATATGTCACCATTTCCCCCATGTTACAAAATATTAATTTTTCTTTTAATAATTCTATTAATAAATCAAATAAATTTAAGCTTTGGAAATATATCTACATCTGTATATTTATATAATTTGAAACCAATTGTGTTTTTTTAATTTGAAGTCAATTGGAAAAAGAAGCTTGACTTTTAATTACTATGGTAACAGAGCAATCTAACATATATAGTCAGATTCTGTATATAAGAAAAATAAATTTAATTCAGCCATCAGTACAAAAAGCCTCTTCCTTGAAAGAAATACGAACACACCTGTTTCTATTAACTCAAATTCTAACTTCTGTCAGTGTCTTAATATTTTTCCAACAAAGATATATGCATTTCTATATTTGGTCAGGTCGGAGTATATATATGCATATGTATTTTACATTTTTTGACAATCATTATTAATAAGAAAACGAGTTTTATTTTTTAAAGCTACCTTTGGCAGGGATGTAGAGAGAAGCTTTGTAATTTAAGGGAAATCACGAAGTTGGAAATAATAAAAACCTTTATGGTTAGCATTCATCTTCTTTGAAATAAATGTTGACTAAAATAGAAGAAAAATAGTTATTTGATTCTCTAAATCGTCTTTACTTTCTCTCACAAGAGTCCAAAGACAGAAAGGTAGGGAAATTGACAAAGTAGCTAGTAAGTGTTACATGTACTAAAACAAGTTAAAAGAAAGGTAAAAGGAACCTGTAAAAAGAGAGTAATTGGAAACAGAATACTTAATCTGGGGCAAACTACAGAAAGATGATTTAATAACCAGTCAGCATTCATTCACAGAAGGTACTTTTCCGTGGTTTGCCTATTTCATTAAAGGCAAGGCTATAAGAAATTGACCTGAGTGCTGGGATAAGAAAGACTTCACTGGAGATTCAACATGAGAAGAGAATCCTGATGGGGTACGTGGAATCTACATTGCTGAAGAAATTTATCGCATAGACTATAAGCTATCTATCTTGGATGTTGCACATTCAAAGAGGTTGAGGCTGCTGACTCCAAATATGACATGCTGAGCAATGATAACGGATGACTTTCCCTGGCCTAAGTGGAATGGAAAGGGTTTGGAAGGCGGCTAGGCTCACCACTGTACCACCAACGCATGGAAAGGGGTTGGAAACCAGGAAAAAGTCGGGTGGGAGGAGGGGACAAGAAAAAGAGGAGGAAAATAATGAAGGACTGAAAAGGCATCATGGTTTCTGAAAAAGTATCAGAGGCAGGGCTACCACGGGTGGCTAATATTTCAGGTGTATAAATGTCTCAAGACAGAACTATTGAAGCCCCTGGGTGGCTCAGTCTTTAAGCGTCTGCCTTCAGCTCAGGTCATGATCCCAGGGTCCTGGGATCAAGCCCCACATCGGGCTCCCTGCTCTGCAATGAACCTGCTTCTCCCTCTCCCACCCCCAAACCCCACTTGTGTTCCCTCTCTCACTCTTTCTCTCTGTCAAATAAATAAATAAATTCTTTAAAAAAAAAGAGAGAGAGAGAGAGAACTATTAGAGGTTGATGAACCTTGACTTGTAGAGACTTTATGAATATGTCGGGTTATCCTCAAACAGGGGAAAGGCATCAAACAAGGTTAAGGATGAAAACCAACACATACGTTTTTCAGTAAAGCATGTTAACACCAGGTGCTTGAAAGAAAATAATGATTATAGAAAAATGATCTTTTTAAAAAGTTCTGAACTTTGCAGTTAAACATTGCTATTTGGAATTAAGTTGCAGTTAACCCACACTATTCATAAATAAGTGATAGCTGTGGTGCAGTTATTAGGTTATATTTAGTTGACAGTTACCTGAAGTTGGGGATCTATTGACTTAATCAATACTTTGCCTCTTCTATTAAGGTTAATTAAATGGTTCATTAATCGTTCCATGTCATCTTTCACTGTAGGAAACATGCCAAACATTTGAAAATTCCTCATTAATGATAACACACATACTGACAGATCAGATATAGGTAAAGGTGGACAGATTTAGGCTAAAGAATTATTAGGTGAACTATAAAACGAGGCAATGCTTTACTGCCAGCACTATGAATCTTTCAGATGGTAATTGGATGCACGTGTTAGCAGCAGTAAAAAGTCACTGTCCAGTTGTCCACCTTACATGGGAATCTACTCGGAGTGTCTTCTTTGATTTATTGTTCCAATTAGAACACAGTGTTCAAAGAAAGAACACAACTGACCTGATTTTAAGGCCAGGGAGCCTTTCAGGCTATTATTTGGTGGATGACCTGACTCCCTTTTAGGTATCTTGAAACTTTCTATTTGTGTCAACTCTGTACTGATTATATGTTTGGTTTTAAACTGATTCTATAAAACATTGACATTTTATATTCATTAATCCTTGGCCAGAGTGTCACTGATGACTTCCCAAGATGCAGGTACATTTTCTTTCACTAAATTTAGAGGCCTAGTTCTAGGCTGCCACTTGACATCCAGACTAACTGGCACAGGTAAAGGGAGCAGGCACTGGGGGCTGCGGCGGGGGAGAGAGGGTTGCGGGGGAAGAAGGCCAGTGATGAAAAGTTAAGTATTTTTGATTGGCAAAACCAAGTAACAACACCACTGGTCACATGGTAAATGTAAATGAATCTAAAATCATTGCAATACACCATAAAAAATGAAGATATTTCTGCATAAAAGACTTGAGACAAAATGAGGTTCATTATCTTCTAGATTGTGATAAAGCTGTATTAAAATTACATAAACATAAATCTTATGTCTCATCATACTGGAAAATTGAAAAAGAACTTAAATTCTGGGAGGGAAATGCTAATGTTTTACTTATATTAAGCAAGTATCAACTCTTAATGCGAACAAATGTTGGAACAGTAATACTAAAAATGTCATCTGAATTACTCTTCATTGCAGAGTTCACAGAATTAATGTTAAGATAGATTAAAATCACTTTGAACTCATACACATGTATTACTCTTCTTTCTGAAGGATAATAAAGAAATATCATTTGTACTACAATTTTGGATAAGTGTCCAGACATTTAAAGCTTAGGAAAGATGTAGATATTCACAGGCAGCTCATAAATGTGAGGAACATTAGCTCCATTTCAAATGAGCTGTCAACTTTTTTTTCCAGCATTTTTGGCTTGTGGGAAGTCAGACATTTGGATAATAAATGGGGTTTGCCTCTGCACATGAAGGTAACTCTGCAGGAATTTAAAGTGCTCATTCATATTCTACTATAAGTTCATTAAACACTAAAAAGATGAACTGGGATAAGCCTTTTTGCTCTAAACCAGACAGTAAAAGTATAGAAGAAAATGTGCATGCAATGGAGTTTCCTTGGCTCTGTGAGACACAATTTTTCTTTTAAATTCTGTGCTTAATCATCATTTTGAAAACACCTGTTCTTAAAGAATGGGCCATACCTTTGCCTAATAGAATCCTAAAATACCCAAGACCTACCTAGAAATTGGCATTTCTCAGTTCTCAGACTCTAATATTGGCATATGATTTCTGCCAACTCTTTTCTTGGGTTTCTTCTAGTAGGTTATAAATCAGGTTTATGAAGAGGAAACTCTGTAACTGTGCATTTTTTAATGGATTTATGATAAAGCCATCAAAGTGGAGGGTCCATATGGTAGGAATGCAGTAAAGGCAACGGGACAGTGTCATGTAAACATTAAATACAGTGCCTTCCACCTTCATAAATCCTCAGTGCGCATGATTAAGTGCTGTCAGCTGTAAATTATGCAACCAAACTCTAGAAATGACCACAACTTAAAGAGGATACCAGTTGTATATAGGTTTTCTTTCCAAAAATCCATTGTATATTTATTAGGAGATGATATTCAAATCCCTATTACTTTCTCGCCCTTACTTAACTTCCTATAATAAGTCCTAGTCCTGATTTAGAAGTAATAAGGCAGACCTTTAATCCTAGACAGTAATTTGTCATTTATATGCGGTAAAATACCTTTTAGATTTGTAGACTCATTTTAAAGCCTTCTTTATATATATATATATAGCTTGAGGTCTCTACGATTTTGCCCTTTTTAGAGTCGTATATCAGAAGTTTCTGCAACAGCCCAATTTCACACTGGTATTTACAAAAAAAACTTACTTTATTACACGTGGGAACAATTAAACATTTTGCCCTCAGCTGTAAACAATTACTATACACAATGACATTCATGGGTTTTTCTTAAATGGTCATGTATTTCTAATGCCCTTTTCAAGAGATGAGATCTGTGTACATGTATTTTGTATTTCCATAAGCAGATATATTCCCAAACAAAATATGGAAAGAGATATTTCACTTAGAGAATGCACTAACTTTGTCTGATACCATGTAGCCACCTGCAGTGAGGACACCTTGAACATGTTTCATTTCTGTTCCTCTCCCAATTTACTACTGTTCCAGTTTGAACCTGAAGAACTGTCGGTGTTCATAGCAAGAAGTGATTACGATTTTAGAATTTGTTGTTTAGACTTCTGAGGCATCTAATTAGAATATTATTGGCATCAATGCTGCCAGTGGTGGAGGTAAAAGAAATAACCAAATAGATTTGGTTTCCAATTGAATGACCTTGGATAATTTCCTTTTTTCAGCTTCATCTTTGAAAAGATATGGATAGTTATACCTTAATTATAGGACCATGATGTGTTAAGTGATCTATATATTTGAAGAAATAGGCACATGCTACACTGATTTCTCTGTTGTTTCCGGAACTCCTTTTCTGCAAAGACTCCCAAGCACTGTGGCTTTCTGTTTTGAGAATAGCCATTCTTGGCAATCTCAAGTTTAGGGATACATTTTCTTTTCACTAGACTCCCCTTTTCTACCAGTGACAACCGTGGGAGAAGCCCACAGTCCACTCACATCCAGAAGTAAGTCCACCCAGTCCCAGTTGCAAGGGTATCTAACAGCTGTATCCAGCCTTTCTAGGAGGCCAGAACTGGAGCTGAGTGGTAATGTTTCAAGGGCAAAGAGCTAGATGTAAAGAATGATAAAACAAACTTAAATGAGCCTAAGCAAACCTAGTGACAGATACACTACAGCTATTCTAAATTATTCAAGCTTTCTTAGACTTCTAGCTGAAAAAACATAATTCATCTTTGCTCCCTTTATTCTATTTTCATATAATGGCATAGAATCAAACCAAAAACCACCCTTCTTCCACAAAAAAAAAAAAAAAAAAAAAAAGTTATAATCACCTAAATTGCGAAGAGTTTCTTTAGGCATATAATATTTTTAGAACCATCCAATTTCTGGGAACCAGCTTTGGAGGTAGAAGTTAAAAACGATTTTGCAATGCTTATGGGTGATTTCCTTACTTCCCTTTTGTTAGTATTTTGCTGGCAAAAAGCCAGTAAAGCAGTTGTTTAATTACCCAGGACATCCCAAACATGTAACCTCTTAGATAAGCTGTTATTGTATTTTAGCAGCAATAATACTAGGGTCAAAAGTAACAAAGAAAATTAAGCTTCAAATAAGCAAACCTCAAAAGAACAGCTTTGTATATTGAGAATAATTAATAACTTGTTTAGGAAAATGTTACTGAAAAGTGGTTTTTGGACAAGGAACTGACACTCTTCAGAAACCCTAATATTTAGCAGGCTACCATTTGGTGGGCTGGCTGGCTGGTTACCCTGTAGGCATGGCAAAAGTTTGTTCACATGTAATTATGCAACATTTAGACAATATCTTAATGATACCATGTAGTTCAGCTGAATCAGTCCAGCTGGAAACTGTAGCAGTGTTCTGATTACCCAGCCACATGTGAAATTAAGACTTTTCCAACCTCTACTTTTCACTTGCTATGTTTTGATACAGATGTTCTTGGAAAGCCTAAATTATTATGGTTTGACATTATTTAGCAGTAAGCCCTACCCCCTTTCATTTTCAACCATTGATTAACATTGTATTACTATATAAGATATGATATTTTAACAAGGGCTGTTGCTACACTTTATCATATGGAAGAGATATTATTATATTTTGGATAAAGTGGAAATTCTCCACACTAGTTTTTATGCAATAAAAATTATATACTCTTCTCTTCACAGATAAGTCTTGTTGTAAAAATATATTTCTATGTGTATCCGGACAATCATTTTATTAAATAAGCACACACAATTATTATTTTGGAAAATATTAATTTCAGTTGTGTAAACAACCTAGTATAGATTGGTCCTTGTATCACATTATAAAGACAGTTAAAATATACCAATAGCAAAATCAAATTAGTTCAGAAGAAACAAATAACAAATGGAATTTTGCTCAAGGTTAACACTTTGAAAATATATTTATCTCCATGAACTAAAAATACAAAGAAAGGTTTCAGTCAATGGGGATTTTTTTTTTTTCTTTTTAAACTCCCATCTCACTCTTTAGCAAGTGTTTAGCTTACTTCTTCCC
The DNA here is from genome assembly GCF_030435805.1 of Mustela lutreola. Lineage (NCBI taxonomy): Eukaryota > Metazoa > Chordata > Mammalia > Carnivora > Mustelidae > Mustela > Mustela lutreola. The sequence continues at coordinate 35,059,514 of NC_081294.1, forward strand.
CTATCATCCTACCTGGATGACACAACTCTTTTGTTTTAGAAGTGAACAAAGGTATTAAATTTTAATCAACAACTATAACATCTATGTACAGTATCTAATGAATTCAGGTAACAAATGACTTTCAAACAAAAAAATCATAAATGACATTATTTCAGCCCCTTTCTATGAATCAGAATGGAAAAAAAATAGGTAATGGACTATTTAAAATCTCTATATTAAACACAAGATGGAATACTTTAAAATACTTTCACAATACTTTTATTACTTCTAAACATACTGCTAATTTTAGTAAACGGAAACAGCTGCTGAAGAGGAACAGAAATTAATGCTGAATATATGTAGATTCCCAAATAAGAAATCTTAAGTCTTAATTCCTATAAATCTTTATTTAAAAAGAAAATGCTAAATTCTGATTAACTGTCTTTCTCCTTAGTACCAGATACTTTTCTGGGCCAAGGTATCTTGGAATGTCCAACCCTTGTATTTAAGTCAGTTGCCAAGAAATTCCCAAACAACTGACACAGAAAGCGTAATTTGGAAGGACCATTGAGATAATGCTAAATGGTCATTAAAGATGTTTAAATGTCATTGTCTACTGTCCTCAGTGTGCCATTACATAGCCTCAGGATCCTTTCAAACAGCAATCAATAGAGAGTGAATAAGTCTCACCACTTGAAAGTAACTAGGAAAGGAAGCCAATGGAATAATCTGGCTTTGCAGGACTGATTCAAGAAGAGACACAATATCTACCCCTCCTCTTCTAGTTCTCCCTCCCTCTACCCAGCCCACAGCCCTGCAAGAAAGAAGTGAAAGAGCTAAAGAAGGAAAGAGAGAGAAGAAAATGGAAAGAAATCCAGGGATGAAGCGGAGGGCGTAATTCGTCCTGAGCAGAAAACCTCATCCAAGGGGACAAACTATAGCCATGGAAACAGACTTATGACTTTTACTTTGAAAATAAAAGAATGACAATGAAATTTGTGTGAGGTCTGTGTGAATCCAGTCCCAGATGTTTACAGAGCTGTAGTAGTATGGCTCTGCAATATGAGAGGTTTCAGAAGAAAGGAGTACAACAGGACACCACAAAGCAGCGCATATGCCATTGACAATGCAGACGTGAGTGAGCGTCATGTTACCAAGAGAGAAGGCAGGCAGAAGACAAATAGCAGCGGTGGTGCCTGAAAAGCTAACTTCGTGGACTGCGATCACTCAAACCAACATGAGGGGGGAAAAAAAATCAGAACCAGAAAAATGTTTGCACTCCTGTTTAGATAGGCAGTGGGGTAAAGACATCGGGGTGGGGAGCCAGCAGAATTGACTTTTCTTTCTTAAATAAAGGTCCCATAAAGCCCCTATAATTGACAGCGGATAATTATTTTCAGCTTGAGGAAACTGTCCCAAAACTCTTAATAAGATTGCCAGCGAAAAGAAACCAAATGTGTTTACTCGAGCCATTTCCAGAAGGGAGGGAGAGGGGACCTTGAGATGGGGTGCGGAAGGGCTATGGAGACGGAAAGGGGGCATCTAGGCACAGCAACAACTCTCCAGCGCCCTGCGTGGTCCTGGGAATGACAAGCCGGAGAGAGGGGGCAGAGAGGGTGGCAAAGAGTCGGGGGGGTGTGGAGGGAGCTGCGCCAAGGAGAGGGGGTGCAGCAGCACAATGTATGGGGGGGGGAGTGATTTAGTGTGAAAGTATTTCACTTAATCATTTTACAGGGGTTGGGGACGTAAATATTTAGCTGGCCACATCTGGAACAGATTTTCCCCCCCTTGTGGGGTGGGGGGTGGATAATTGGAAGGAGGGGAGCGCGCGTTTGTTACTTACTGTACGGGCAGTTCTCCTTCTTGGTACCGCTGACCTTCCCGTTCTTCTCAATCTTAAGAAAGTACTTGGTAAAAGAGAATAGCTTTCTCCAGCGGACGTCTCCTTGGAGGTGATTGTAGCTCCGCACATGCCTCCCCGCACTGGCAGGGGAGGAGAAGGAGGAAGAGGACGAGGAGGAGGAGGAAGAGGAAAAAGAAGAGGAGTTGGTGGCCTCTGGTGACACCATGTCCTGACCAAGGGCTTGGCAGGTGACAGGGATGGAAGACACCAAGAACAGCAACAAGAAGCAGCAGCAGCAGCCAGGCAGGTGGGGAAAGGCTGAGGCACAATGTGTCAGTATCCATTTCCACATTGTACTGAAACTCTCGGCACTGGAAATTGTCTCATCAGAAGGAACATACTGGAAGGGTAAGACCTGGTGCGAGGCAGGGAGACAGCTGGAGGTGGCGGCCGCTGCTTAGCTCCCTCTGGGCGCGGATCTGGCCAGAAGTGAATGCACCAACATCCATAACTCCTCGGAAGGGCCGGCTGCCTCCCCTGGCTCCTTTCTCGGATCCGCTGCCTTGCGTCTCTCGAGTCTCCCGGTGAATGGTGGACGTGGGTGGCCGCAGTAGCAGGAGCTGGTGGTGGCGGTGGTAGTGTTGGTCCCCAGCGATCTTCACTCCCCTAGGAATTACTTTGTTCTCTTCTTCACTCCTTTCTTCACCATGGTAGATGCAAAAAAAAAAAAAAAAAAAAAAAAAAAGGTCTAAAAAACAGATGACAGTACGGTGAAAAAAACCCACAGAGGTTGGGGTGGGAGGCTGGGGGAGAGATCTGCGCCTCTCGGGGCTTGGCACCTTCTCGCCCCTCTCGGCAGAGCCCCCGCCTGCTAGCCGGTTCTAAAAGCGCGTCCCTTTGGAGTTGTCAGAACTGGAGGCGAGCGAGCTGCCGGTCGCCGTTGTTCGCTTCGCCCTCTTGCTTTCTCTTTTTGGTGGTGCCTGTTGACTTGAGGCCTCCAGAAAGTCACTTCTTGTTTGGGGGAGATGGCGGTTGGTGTTTTGTTTGGCCCTGTTTCCCTCCCCCCCACCCCACCACCCCCTTCCTTTGGAAAGCCCGCTTGTAAACAGGTTGAAGCCTGGAGTCTAAATGTCAGTGATTCTAAGCCAGAGGTGGGCTCTGCCTCTGCTGGTCAAACCTCATTTGCAGGGGTGGAGAAGCGGGGGGAGGGGGGTCAAACGGCGGTGGGACATCTGAAACCCTCGGCTGCTGGGAACGCCAGGGAGAGGGAGGGGGAGGGGGCCGAGGCGGGGTGGTGGGGGGAGAGTAGGGGAGCAAGGAGGGGAGAGCCCGATGCCTCCGCGGAGCTGGGGGCTGCCGGGTCCCTTCCCCGTGGCCCCGCGGCCGCAGCCTCCGCCCCGCGCCTCCAGCTCCGGCGCGCTGCTGGGAGCGGCGGCGTGCGGGCTGCGGGGCCACCGGCGCAAGCTGCGTCCTCTGGCTCTCCGAAGTTTGCCGTCCTCCAGCCTGAACCGGTCCCCTCTGGGGAGCCCCCTTCTCACTTGTGAGCCACCTGGAGCTTGCCGCCTGGCCGACTGTTGTCCCCCCTCCCCGGCTCCCAGAAGGAGGGGCGGGCTGGGGGAGAAAGCGGAGGATGCTGTGGATAAACCCTCTGAAGCGGCAGATTATAAACTGGTCGGAGTGAGCACAGAAAAGGGAGACATAATTAGCTTCTTTTCCTCCTCTTCTGCCAGCTTCCAAGGAGGTCTCCGCTTTAATGAATCACTGATTTCTCGCTTCCGTTGCTGAAGTAAAAAGTTCACACTTTGGCCCTCTCTGCCTTTTAAGCTGAGGGAGATTTATCGTCACCCTTAAAAGTCGCCTCTCCCTTGGCGCAAATGAACTAGGGGACCGAAAGGACCAGTTTCTAATTGCTAGCATGAGTCCTTTACTGAATCACGCGTGCACTTCAAAGCGAACGCACTTTACTGAGATTGCGAAGATTTACCCATAGGATTTGGCCGAAAGTTCTGCTGTTTTCCATGCGATTTCCTTTGCACTTGGTCATAATAGGGGCGTCCTTCTTTTTTCTATGATTACATTTAATGTTAAGAGGGCTCTATTTTACGATAGAGCTGCACTACCAGTTCTCCCTCCTCCTCGCCCTCACCGGGTCGCTAGCAATGCTCACAGTCCAGGTATAGATAGAACCAAATCCCTGGCTAGGAAGCCTTGCCAAGAATGAAGAGGCACGAGACGCTGATAACTGTGATAATCGGTTCTGATCCCAGTCAGAGATAGTTCCTAGAGGATCCCTACAAGAATTGCTGTGTACTGGGTAGGGAAGGGTTGACTGGGAGGAGGAACTGAAGATGTCATGGCGTCAAATATTTGTGTTCTGTAAGGCAGTTAAACATTAGTGTTATGATGAAGCATATGAAATTGCTGTATTTTCTATTTTTTTGACCTTCCAAAGCGCCAATTTCATATGCTTCAACTTAATAGTTAGATTGCTGTTCTAAGATGGAGAATCGCTTCAAGGTGAACTTGGGAGTTTGACCTCTGTAACTGTAATTGGAAGGGAGCTAATCAGAGGGGCTGGGGTCTGTATGTACAACAAGCCAGAATCCCTACAATGTGCATTTGACCTTAGTCTTCATTGTAAAGAGGAGAAAATACAGAGAAATAAAAAATCTAACTTTAGCGATGGGCATTAGCAATGATTGCCCAATTATGTTGTTTAGTGACCTGAAAAAAATGACTACTTGCATCTGCTTATATTTTCCTATGCATTCAGAGCCTTTGAAATAGAACCATGTAATGCTAGAATCAGGATTTTAATTGCATTTGTTTATAACCAATTGCAATACTTACTGAAAAGATTTTGACAATGTGGTGAATAGCACAGTAGGTTTATTTTAATTTAATACAATTAGTTTTGATTTTTGTAGCCATTAATTGGAAACTTAAATAAAGAACATACGTCATTCGTATGCTCGAAGTTTTGTTCTTTCATTAAAGTTTGGATGTTTAAAAATGAAATCACTGTGCTAATTTTAATTTTCTAGTTCACAGTTTTATACCTGACCTAACGAATGCTTGAGAGAAAGCGTAGTGTTTCCAAGGGATTTGAGTTTCAGTCCAACTGTTCAGTAGAATCCAAATGTTTGAACTGACAAAACTAATTAAAACTGCATGTTTGTTTTTTCTTTAATGTTTGATGAAACCATACAGTAAAGATTCTGCTGTAAAAAGTTATAAAATAAAGGAAGTTGTAATTTTGAGGTTTCTCTACACTGGACATCAACACGATTGATGTAAGCTTGAGATCCTCTCAATTTTTTTTTTAAGACTCACAAAAGACACCCCCTCCTACCCTGAAGGTAGTTCCTCCCTCTATTCCCCTCACCCCCACATCTACTGACTTTCTGCTCCAGCAGAGAAAGCTGTTGGGATCTTTGTGAGAAGTTTCATATTTTAATTCTGTTTGAAATGGGAAAAAAAACACATCGTCAGACTTCCATATTAAAATCTAGTTGCAGCAGGTGCAGTGTTTAAAACTTCTAGAATCCTTCCGCCGTTCTTCTGTACAGCGTGATGACAGGAAGGGCATTCACAAAACAGCCCAAAGGAAAAGCTGACATAGCTTTTTAGATTATATCTCATTCTTCTTTTTCTTTTCTGTACAGCCTTTCTTTTATAGCACAGTTGAATCCCTAAATACTCCTCTGCTTTGCATTGTTAGGTCACCTCTGAGGTTAGCCCGAGAAAGCCTGAGAAAAGTTCCACAGGAAAGATGCACTATTTAACGGAATTCAATCTCTCCCAATAGATTTGAATCACTAACATAAATGTATGAATGTAGATTATATCTCTGTAATGAGGCCTGAATCATTCTCAGTTACTTCAAAGGACTGAAATTCTACCTTCCTTTTTTAGCAGCAATAATCACGTCTTAATGGGTTCCTTTATTAATTGTTTCTCTGCAGCGATTGAAAAGGACAGTACAAGGTTCAGATTGGAGTGGTGCCTAAACTAATTCTAAAAGGCTGTTTTTCTTTTTTTCCAACCTCTGGAAGGCATGCTTTATTTCTATGTCCTAAACATACCCAGTAATATTGGGCTAGCTCTTTATTGGAAGAAATAGATGTGGCCTTTTGTTTAATGTGATGTCTTAAGAAGCTACTGAAGCTTTTAAAAGCAAGTCCGTGGCAGCAGCCACTGAAGAATCCTAAGCTGTGACTATTTAACCTCAGAGGAGCCGTTTGCGTATGTACTTCCAGATCCTTCGGTAGCTCTTCTGTGTGAGCGGTTTACGCTTTAAGTATGTATTTCCTGGATCCTTTATGTTGCTTGGCACTATCTGTGGTTCGGTGACAAGATGTGTGTTCGATTATGTGTGATGTAATTGGCAGTGTCAGTAAGCCGCTTCAAATAATAAGAAGTCAGGTCAAAAGTCAGCCAGGCTGTTCGACAAAGTAGACATGTGCAGGCCTCATTTTTGAAGTCTGCAAGGGTAGTCCTTGTGACTGTGTGTTCCAGCCATGTTCCCTTTTGGATGTGGGAGAGATGCCAGGGTTTTGTTTTTGTTTTGTTTTGTTTTGTTTTATGCTTTATGTATTCAGTGGAGAGAGAGAGTGTGTGTGTGCATGTGCGCACGAGTGAAGGGGGAGGAGCAGAGGGAGATGGAGAAGCAGGTTCTCCACAGAGCAGGGACCCCGATGCAGGACTCGATCCCAGGATTCTGGGATCATGACCTGAGCTGAAGGCAGATGCTTAACCAACTAAGCCCAGGAAGCCCAGGAAGATGCCAGTTTTAAGGCATCGTTGGAACTTCTGGTCTTTCCAGGATGTAGCTAGAGATGATGCTTGTGGTCAGTGATATTTGGGCCAAAGCAAATAGTGATATCTTGTTTTTTTAAGAGGAGGTTTCAACTGAAAGGAAGAGAGATCTTAAAACACAAGAGAGTGGTATAGAACTTGATAGCCAGGGGAAAACTTAGCAGTAGTTGAATCCAAGCTCATTTACTTTATAGCTGAAGGAACTGATGCCGAAGTCACTCAGTGGTAGAACAGAGTTTAGAACTCAGATGCTGAGTCCGAATTTTAACAACCATAGGCTACTGTCCTAAATTTTTTGGTAACACCTGCCTAGTCTGTTTTCTCTTTCCTGCCTCTTGGCTTCTCTTCTTCTTATCACTGACCACTCATCACTCTAATGTCTGAGTTGCCAGGGTGGAAATGATAAGGGGTTAGGAGGCTTTACTTATGCAAAACTAATAAATCTTTGCTGTAATAGATTAGCCAGAGAAAAGTAATAAAATAAGTTGGTGTCGAATTATTAATTGGGTACCGGTTGACTAGCCGAATAAATTTTGATGTACATATTTGGCAAAGGGGGCTATGTTATCAAAACTTGTAAAATGAACACAATTAGAAAGCAATGCATGCCACATGCTTGCAGAATAATCAAGAATTTTTTTTCTATATAATCTGAATTTATAAGTGCTCCTCCAGGAAATTCATGGCATCTTCTAAAAAAGTGGATTTATCATTTGATTCTGCTTTCTCTATTCCAGGATTAAATTTTCATAAAATTTGATGTTTCAAAGCATAGGTATTAGCTTAAATAATTTTTTTCCCCCCAGGGCTTGACACTAGATTAAATTTTGTATTCCCAGGCTTTCAAACAGGCTTAGCAATCTATTGTTAAGAATGAAAAATGGCCAAGGTAGTGGCAAAGATTTTTTGAAGGAAAAAAAAAATTATGTAAGAATGTTTAAGCTATCCAATAAATCACCAACATTCTTGGAACCTCAACTCTGCCTATTGGCACCAAACACACCAAACATAATTCCACAAAGCTGCTATTTGTCTCCTCCCAGCTGAGGGTAAACAGAACCTTCCCTTGACAAAGCTGTGAAGTATGAAGCGTTCTGTTTGTTTTCTGTGTTTCCAGCTGTCCCTTTGTAGAGCAGTGCCTTCTTCCACTTCAAGCCCTCTAGGTTACCTAGTCCTGTATCCTTGATCAGAATTTTAAACCCTCTGATAAGTCATTTATGTTTATGATTCAATTGGCAGGTCGTCATGTTTTCTTCAAAGTTGCAGTACCTTACAACAAACATTTGTAGTAAGTTTCTTTCTTCATCCATTCATTAACTGGTTTTTATTTAACTGACGTTTTATGGAAACCTATTATGTGCCAGTTGGGTATTGTGTATGGTACGGGATTTTACAAATAAATAAGACAGAGCAGCATTTCTTGTAAAAAGCATGAATGAATGAATGAATGAATGATTAAATGAATGAGTAGAATGACTTCAGGTACTTCATTATTAATGGTGAACAAAATAAAGTTATCTTAGGACTCAGAAAGCAAATGAAGAGATTTGAGAGGAGGAAAAAGAGCCTCTGAAATTTTTTTCTGGTTGTCCTACTGTCTATAAGAAGAGCTGTTTTCTGGCTTCACACAGGATCAAGACTCAATCTTTTCCTGCTATGTGTTCCTCACATAATCCCTCACATATTACAGGTTCTTCTACAGACTAGGCATTTGGGCTGCATCTTTTCTGCCAACTCAACCTAACTTGCTCTCCTTACCTTCTGCTCTCAGACATTTGGATGCTTATTTTATGCTTTCCAGCTTATTTTAATTACTTCCCAGTAAGAGTTCCCCTACCTATATACTCTTCTATGTGCCTCCTATTAAAACTTATGTATTATCAAATATAATTTGACCTGAAACCCATTCTTCCTACATGACAAATTTTGTCTCTGTTAAATGGACTTCAACAAAGATTAATTCTCCAATAATTACTATTAGAAATATTATTGTGTTGGGAGAATGTGATATTCATGGCACTGGATTTTTCTTGGATTTGTCCCCAGATCCATTTCCAGCCCTCTTCTGCTCAGCTCTTGGCTGACATCTGTGCCTCACCAATGTCCCTTGGACAATGACTTGCTGTTGGTTTTGTTGTGAGAGAAAGAAATCGTCAGAAGATCAGGGCCCAGGAGAGAGAGAACTCTGGGTATTTCTTCTCCTCCTCCTCCTTTTCAATTGACCATAACTTTTCTGGCCATGGCCACATTCTTCCAGATCCACATTTCCTACTGGATGACCCTCCTGCAGGGTTCCAACTTTGAATGGAGTCCCTGTAATATTATTTCCTCGCCTTGCCCTATAAGCTTAAGGAGTGGTAAAATTTCCTTTCTGTTGCTGGTCTACCATCATTTTTCCTTGCTTGTCTATTTCACTGACCTGTACCTCTATAACTGGTAACTTTGTTCAAGTCTTTTCATCTGAATCAATTGGGATGAATTCTGTGTCATAGTCAGGACAGTGACAAGAATGTACATCTTTTGCAGTGAGTGACCAGTGTGTGGTAATCCATTTTGTATAGGTACAAGGTAACAGAAGAGTGTAATTTAATACGAAGGGCATTGTGTAACATCTTGTGCTTGCTTGCTATGCTCTATTCTTTGAACTACACAAAAGATAATGACACATGGCATTTGTCCTTAAGAAATATATAATTTAGTATTGAGTTATGATTAATTATTGCAGAGATTTTTTTTTAATTTAGTGAATGTCTTTGAAGTTCAAAATCAAAGGTTGCTAAATGTTCAATAAAATACTCTCACACAAATAACTTCAGAAAATTAATCCACTTAAGTAGAAATTATGTTCATAAATAACATGTATCTGTGGAAAGCTATAGTAAAGTCTCCATATTAAAATTACCTTAAAAAAATTACCTTTCTTCTTTTCAATTTATTATGAACAATATAAATGTTTCCTAATCTTTAAAGTTAATTTTTTGTGAGCAAATTTGTTACATTGAACTTTACTTATAGTTTAGTTAGAAAGGAAGGAGGGAGATAAATAATATTATTTTCTAGCCTACTTAGTTTTCCTCCAAAGACTATTCTTTAAAACTGAAGATGCAGCCTACCTTATGTGTAAAAGCTGAGTACAGTACAAAAACTCCCAAGATAAACTATATATATAGATAATTTTGTGGACTGATCACTGTCCAGATAATTCCATACATTTCACAGACAAATAACTTCTTACAGAAATGAATATAACTCAGGATTTACGGAGCTTGGATCAAGCCTTTGTCTTTTATTCTCTCTCCTTATCAGCCTGAATGATGATAAAACTGTGAACCTTTATAGGGAGAAAAGACTTGAACTTCCCAATTCTGCTGCCCTTACTTCACAGGTTGGGGGTGGGGGAGAAAGAGGAGGAGGTGGAGCAGACGCAGGATAAACTGGAGCGGGGTGGGGGGGGTGGGGGGGTGGGGGGCTGGGGGGGTAGGGTGAGGCGGGTGGACAGGAGGAGAAGGAGGCGGTGGCCTGGGAAGGTGGAGCCAGCTGCCCAGCCTGAATGTTGAACTACCACGCCTGCACTGAACTAGCAGGATGCAGGAAGGCTTCACATACTTAGAAGATGTAATACACTTGCAGGAACAGCAGTGGCCTCTGCTGAAGCTGTAGGACAGGGAGGGAGAACATTTCATAATCTCCAAGGTGTTTAGCATGTTTGGAAAATTCTCAGAGTTTATTCCAGCTTGTGCCTTTAGAAGAGCATGTCCTTGTGGTTGAGAAGATACTAGACTATCCCTAAATTAGGAGAGCATCTCAATAACTCGCTTGAATCCTAGCTAAGGGATAAAGAGCCTGCCCTCAGCATAAGAGTTTTAAAAAATGTCATTTTGAAATGAATTTTTTGCTCAGGTATGTACAGAGGCTGCTCCTTGTCCCTACCGTTCTGGCTTCCACATTTGTTTCAGTTGTCAGTGAGGTTTGGATATTCGGGCTTGATATATTTAAATTTTATAGGCAGAGGGAGAAAGGGCTTAGAAACTTTTTGGCTAACTTGTGAGAAAGAAATATTGTTTTGCCTTAAACCAAAGACATGCTCATTTGTGGATGGATTCGGATATATTCTTCCTACTTTATAGCACTAGAGAGCAATGTTTTTTGGACTTATTTATCTTGCCAGTGTTGTTTTTACTGTTTTATCTATATTTGCTGTGGTTAAAAATAGGGAAGTGTATATAAGAAGTGATTTAATCTTGTATTTTCTGCAATTAGAAACGTAACTGTGAGAAGTTACTTAACCCATTTCTTACACACACACACACACGCACACGCACACCCCTTCAAGTACCTCTTATTAGACATGTAGTCTTTTTTGAATTTTGAAAGTCAAAGCCTGTCAGTTTATCTGGAATTGACTGAAAAAATAATTTTTTTTAACTCCAAAGCATCAATTAGGAAAATGGGCCAAGAGCTAAAATGACCCATTTTCATTCCTCGCCCCCCAGTTTTATTGAGAAATAATTAACATGCATCACTGTATATGTTTAAGGTATGCAGTATGATGGTCTGATCTCCATATATGGTGGATGTTCTCCGTAATAGGTTTAGTTAACATCTATCCTCTCGTATTGATACAAAAAGAAGAAAAGAAAAAATAGATTTCTCCTTGTGAGAGAACTCCTGTTCTCGTAACAGCTTTCTTATATTATCATATCTCAGTGTGAACTGTAGTCATCATGTTGTTCATTACATCCTTGGTAACTACGTATAACAGGAAATTTGTACCTTTTGACTACCTTCCTCCAAATATATAAACAGCTTGTGCACTTGTTTGATATTTACTTATAACAGATGAGTGTTATTTATATCAATTAGTGCTGGTTTCTCTCTGTGCTAGAGGCCAGCTTCTAGATTGACAGAAATAACACCAGTAAAAGTATTACTTAGTACAACAGAGAAGGTAGTCCATTGTAATTGGAAGGCAAATTTGAATACTTGATTTATCAGAGAAACTTCGGTATTAAGAGAGTAGACATGTGAGTTCTTCGTCATTGACAAATAAGAGTGGGAAGCAGAGATGAGTACTGACCTTAGACATAGGTGCTGAAGTCCAAGAACCTGCTCAAGTTGGGGGGCTAGGACTCATCTTCTGCCACTATCCTGTGAATAGAAGAGTTCTGGGTAGGTACCCAGATGGAGTGCTTTGAACTTCAGAAATGTCGATTTCAAAATTTGGGGCTCTCTGTATTGGAAGGATCTCAGGAGTAAGGACAGTGGGCCTTTTTACATTGATGTTTTTGTATCTTTCTCTTTCAGGTGCCTGATTTTATTCCTCCAGAAAGTTCTGGGTTTTGAATACATAGTCAAAAGCATGCCCTCTGCTTCTTTATTCCCTTCCTAAATGCAGACACTTGTTCTGCACAACAGCCTCTTTCCTTTGATTATTGGTACCACCACAGTAACAGTAAAGAGAGCTTTTCTCCCTAACTTGGAGGCTGTGCTCTATGTGTCATGTTACTCTTCCCCTGACTCCTGAGCTAGCTTTGTGCAAAGATAAAATGCGATTTGGTTTTTAGCATAGAAACCTAGGGCTGGATGGATGCACATAGTTTCAACGTAACGGGTGGAGAAAAAACTTTTTTGAGCTACTGGAGGATATTCCCAGTGAGCATTCCGAGCCTCCTTCAGTGAGGATTCTTAACGCCAGATCCCAATCTGCGCACTAAAGACCTGGGGGATGATGCCAAGTCAGTTTTAGAGAACAAAGGGGGTTTTGACAGAAAAAAAGATCCCTATTTACTCACTGCTTTAGTGTTAGAATATGGGGAACAAACTCTGCAGCCATTTTGAACTCCGTTTTTGTGTTTTGCATGTGTCAGTTGAATTTCTGCTAATGCATTTTTAAATTGGATAAAATTTTAAATTGGAACAAACACAGTAAACCTAAGGAGAGGATCACCCATTCTCAAAGTCCAAAATAAAATTGTCTGTGAGGTTAAAAAAATTATAACTAAGCAAAGCCAGGGGGAAAATGTGACTAGTTTATCTTTTGGTAAATAAGCAAGGGAAATGAAATACAGACAGCAAGGAAGCCACATATTTGGTAAAGATAGAAACCTCAGATTTTTTTTTTTTTTTTAAATAAAGCAACTTCCAGATTTAGCAATATAAAGTATAATTAGTTTTGGTACTTAGGAACATTTTATTGATAAACATTACCCTTTTAGGCCTACTGAAAAATACACAAGACTATATCCACATGACAGCCCGCAAATGTTTTAGGAAGAAATTAATTGTGTAGAGTTTTGGGAGCCAGTTTCATTTACATAATTTTTTTGTCTTAAAAAATTTGTTTCTGTCATTTGGAGGGAATGTGTTTTTTGTCCCCCCCCCCCCATTTGACTTGTCTTTACTACCATGTGAATTTTTCAAATCCACCCCACTAAGTGACTATTAGGGAAAATTGGAAATTTGTGGTTGGCCTTATGTTGGTGGAGGATAAAGAGAAAGCTATGTATCCCTCATTTCCCACCAGGAAAGAGCAGGAGCTGGAATTAAATTACAGTTGAGAAGAGGAGGTTAAGGTGAGATATTTTATCACAGAGGCTGTTCCCTACAGGCGCCCACTGGAGGGAGGGAGGGAGCGTGGCATAATATGGAGGGGCTTTCATCTAGTACCCTGTCTTGCACCAAAGTAGCTGTGTAAGACTGAGAGCCAGAGTCCAGGAACTTTCCTCTTTGGTGGAAAGAAGTGGGTGAGGCTCAAGTCTAAGAGTGTGTGAGGTTCCTGGGGAGGGGGCTGGAAGATTAGACAGGAATGGGACAGAGGGGAGTAGTTGTCCCCCCCACCCCCACCGCATACACAGTTTGCAAAAGAGACAGCATCTTAACACCCTTTAGATAAATCATCCCTATTTCCTGATAATGTTTTATTTTTAGCACTACTGAAAGCTAATAAAAAGTAACATGTTTTTATTTGGGAGGGAGGTAAACTTTAACCAGTAGATTTTTAAATGATTTTTCATTTCAAAAGGACTTAAAATTTATAAAAAGGGAAGGTAATGTGTTTTAAATCAAACAATATTTTGAAACTCAAATCAGTTTTTGCCTTAGCAGCTGTGTATACTGTGTGCTATTGAATGTTATTCTGGGTTTATTTTCTGACAATTTCCTGGAGCTGTTTCTTATAGGAAAATATACAATTTTTCAGCCTTTACTTTCAAGATTTTCATACTGTTGGATGCTGAGTCTGTCCAGAAACAAATAAGATATGGAATGACAAATGCTTGATAACCTGTATTTTAATTATCTCCACTGATAGTATCAACTACAGTGTTCACATGGGGAAGGAAATACAATTCAGAATATTTGTCAGTGCATATTTATTACATAATCAGATGAAAAAAGAAGGAATATATGAGACCTGGAAGTTAGGACATCTAGATTATATTTCTGATTCTGACACAAACAGTTGTGAGGCCTAGGACTAATATTTAGGAAAATGGATAAATAACTTTTGGCTTTAAAATGCTCTAACATAGGGCATCTGGTGGTTCAGTCAGTTAAGTGTCTCCCTTGGGACCAAGTCACGATCTCAGGGTCCTAGGATCGAGTCCCACATTGGGCTTTCTGATCAGCGGGGTGTCTGCTTCTCCCTCTCACTCTCCCTCTGTACTCTCTCTCTCTCAAATAAATAAATAAATAAATCTTTTTAAAAAATTCTCTAAAATATGAGACCCAGAATAATGAAGGTTGTATTTTATCAGCACTTCACCATGGCAATAGAAAAATGGATGATACTTAACACTGAACGTGGGATCTTGTTACTCAGCTTATTTTCTAGAATCATGGAATAATGGAACAGAAATGCCCATCTAATACCAAATGGTCTCTTCATTTTTTTCCTATAGTTGCACATGAAGCAACTGTGGTCCATGAATGAAAAATTACTTGCCCAACATTATCCACCAAACTAGTGAGAGAACCTTTAGAAGGTGTGCACCCCAACTTCCCATTACTCTCATTATATTCATCTATGGCAGCAAAAACAGTGTAAAACAGGTTAGTTTGTCTGTTTATTTTAGAAAGATAGTAATAGAGTAAGAAATATAGTGAGTAAATGCAAATGTGAATTAAGGGGTACTCTGACTTAATAGCTTTTTAAAAATCTCATGTAACTTAACTGTAAAAAGACTGGCAAAAATCTAGGTTATTTAGGATGGGAAGGGCTTAGAGGTCAAGTCCCTGATATTTGATTCAAGGTAAGAAATCAAGAGTAACTGTAGACATCCCTGATGAGCTCACTGTGTTTGATTATTTATATTTTTAATATTTTGTAGTTCCCAAAGATACTGGAATGATCAGCAGTTGAAAGTTCTGAGTCAGTAGGATATTTTGAAAAGAAATTGTCAAAAAATTGCATGAATGAGCAGAAAAATGATAAAATCTTTCATCAGGTGATTCTTAGGAATTTATCCCAAGGAAATAATTCTTGGCCTTCCCTTTCGTCTGTGTAGAAAGGTGACTTAATTTTTAATATCAGTCTTACTCTTCAACTAACTAGACTTCATCCCTAACTATTTTGGTCATGTCTTCTCTAGGGTACTTCTTTAAACAGAAAAGATTGCTTTCATTATTACCAGACATTTCTTGTTTTAATATACTTTATTTACTTTTTTTTTTCTTTTTTTGAGAAAACTTACCATAGACTTTTAAAAAAAAAGATTTTATTTATTTATTTGACAGAGATCACAAGTAGGCAGAGAGGCAGGCGGGGGTGGAGGGGTGGGGAGGCAGGCTCCCTGTTGAACAGAAAGCCTGATGCGGGGCTCAATGCGGGGCTTGATCCCAGGAACCTGAGATCATGACCTGAGCCAAAGGCAGAGGCTTCAACCCACTGAGCCACCCAGGTGCCCCTACCATAGACTTCTTAAGAAAATCTTAGTCTAGGGGCACCTGGGTGGCTCATTCATGGGGTGTCTGCCTTCGGCTCAGGTCATGATCCTAGGGTCCTGGGATCAAGCTCCACATTGGGCTTCCTGCTCAGTGGAGAGTCTGCTTCTCCCTCTCCCACTTCATCTGCTTGTGCTCTCTCTCTCACTGTGTCTCTCTCTGTGTCAATAAATAAATAAAATCTTAAAAAAAAATCTTAGTCTAATGATATCCTTTTATCCATATTTTTTCTCAATATGATTATTTATCACTCCATATACTTCCCTAACTATAGTTTTCTCCTTTTTTCTTGTATATCCATACTTAGAGTATTCATACCTTGAATTCCTTTTTTTTTCATACCTTGAATTCTTAACCAACACTAATCTCTGTCATTTAAGTGGCTATGCAGTTAGATGAAAATGAATCAATTTTGACTTTATAAATTTCCCAATACTATTTTCATAAAATTACTTCGTCATTAATTTTAGCAGCACCACATTGCACAATTCTGGAGCCTATCATTCCTCTGTTAGTCTATGTGAAAAATATCTCTTGGTATTTTGCAAGCAGAGGTTTATGTAGCAGACGCTATTGGCTGCTATCCAGGAACGATCACCAGCTTTTCCCGTTATGACCAGCTCTAATTTATTTGGTGAACCCACCCTTCTCCTCAAGGCCATGGAACTCATTGAATCAAACATAATATACCATTATCTTTGTTGGTAATTGGATTTAGGATAGGCATATGACATAGTTCTGGCATAAGGGAAGGCTTCTGGCAATCTTACCGATAAATAAGGAGATCCCTCTTTTCTTCAGCCAGCCATTGTCATAGGTAGATGCAGTCTCTAGAACTGCAGCAGAGTTTGTATCTTGAAGGGAGAAGCAGACAATAGTGAGAACCATGTGGATGACTGAAACTCTGATGGAAAGCCAGAAACATTTTGGTCTGAAACACCAAAATACAGGATAATGACCTTGACCAATGTAAAGTGAAAGGGCAATTCTGGAAGGTGGAGGGCCAGAGAATGGGAACCCCAGATTCTCTGTGTAAGTTTGATATAATTATCTGGCTAAACCCTATAATACACATATGTAGAATAGACCCTAGCTAAAAATAAAATAACTGAGCTGGGATTTGAGCTACTAAAGAATTTGCATCCAACTTGAATCCAATTAAAGTAATCAGTCAGGAATATAATAGAATCCTCAGCCTATCATTCATAATATCTAGTATATAACCCAAATTAACTCAGCAGGTGATTTCTAGGAATTTATCCCAAGGAAATACTCCTTGTCCTTCCCTTTCATCTGTGTGGAAAGATGACTTCATTTTTAATATCAGTCTTACTATTGAACCAACTAGACTTCATCCCTAACTATTTCAGTCATGCCTCCTATACAAGACTTCTTTAAACAGAGATGGTTGCTTTCATTATTACCCAGAAGAATCAGGAAAATGTGACCCTTTCTTAGGAAAACAGACATTCATCAGATACCAATGCTAGGGAGACCCAAATGTTGAAATTAGCATAGGAAGACTCTAAAGAGTTTGTATTCAATGAGGTAAACTGAGATAAAGGAAAATATACTCACAATGATGAAAAAGGTGGGAAATCAAAGTAGAGATAAAAAAAAAATTCAACAGAAGAAACAAATAGAAATTCTGAAGCTGAAAACCGTAACTTTACTAAAAATGTCACTTCATAATAGAATGGAGATTCCAAAGGAAAGAATCAGTGAAACTGAACTAGATCAATGGTAATGATCTGAAGTATATAGAGAAAAACATTTTATTTTTTTAAAGATTTTATTTATTTATTTGACAGAGAGATCACCAGTAGGCAGAGAAACAGGCAGAGAGAGAGAGAGAGGGAAGCAGACTCCCTGCTGAGCAGAGAGCCCGAGGCTCCATCCAAGACCCTGAAATCATGACCTAGGCCGAAGGCAGAGGCTTAACCCACTGAGCCACCCAGGCACCCCGAGAAAAACATTTTAAAAACAAAAAAGATATTCTGGGCCTTATAGCATTATATTGTAAGTTCTAATATATATGTAATTGGTACTCCAAAAGAGAGAAAAGAGAAAATATGGCAAAAAGAAGGAGGAAAGGGAAAAGGAGAAGAAAGAGTGACTAGAATTCTGAAAGACATAGATTTATAGATTTACAGAAGCTCAGTGACTCCCAAACTCACATCAGCAATAGCTGTATATCTCTTAAGTAAATCAAATTATTATAGAAAATTTTACCACAAAATAAACTACAGGCCCAGATGATTTCACAAATGAATTTTAAGCAACACTAATGAAGAAATAATCCCAATGTTACACTAAACATTTCATGAAAAAGAGGACAAATTGCTCCCAAATTATTTTATGAGACTAATAGTCTGAGACATTGCAAAAAAAGCAAACTAAAGACCAATATTTCTTGGGAATATAGACAAATAACTTACCAAATATTAGCATAACAAATAGTAGCACAAAAAACATTCAATCTTGACTACACAGTGTTTTAAATGCCTTTTTAAAAAAAGATTTTATTTATTAGAGATAGAGAGTGTGTGAGCAAAGAGGCTTGGGAGAGGGAGCCTGACTCAGGACTCAAGCCCAGGGTCTCCGGATCATGACCTGAACTGAAGGCAGAGGCTTAACCACCTGGGCCAAGGTGCCCTTAATAAGATAAATATGTAACTAAAATATGTTAAATCTTGACTAGGCAGGGTTTACTTTTAAAATATCCTATTTTAACATTTAAAATAATGATTAAATCACTGTATTAAAGCAAAGAAAAATATTTGAATAAATGCAGAGAAAAAAATTGAGAAAATTCACCCATCTATGATAAAAATTCTCAGCAAAGAATAAAATGAGATTTCCTTAATCTGCTAAATGACATATGTAAAAATAGATAGCTAATATCATACTGGTTGATAGAATAATGATTATTTTTTCCTAGATATTGGAAACAAGGTAAAAATACCTATTGTCACCACTTTTATTTAACAGTGATTGGAAGTCCTGGGTAGTCATTGGAATAAGACAAGATATAATCATTTTAAGATATAAAGATCAGAAAGAAAGAAAATTGTCTGTAATTCACAGGTAATATGATTATTTATATAGAAAATCCTAAGGAATCTATAAAAAGTACTGGAAATTAAATTCGACAATGACATAGGATATTATGTTAATATGGAAAAAAACCTATGTACCTTTACAAACTAGCAGTAAAAAATTGAAAAATAAAGTATAAAAAATTTTTGTTGGCAATCATGTCACAATATGTAGAGTACTTAAGGGTAAATTAAGCAGTAGATATACGAGATAGTGACACTAAAAACAACAAAACATTCTTGAGAGGAATTAAAAAGACCTAAATAAATGGAGCGATATACCTTGTTCATAAATTGAAAGACTCAGTATTTTTAAATGTTAATTGTTTCAAAATTGATCTGTAGATTCCATGTAATCCTAATCATAGTCTTAATAGATTTAATTTGTAAAAATCTAAAATGATTCTGAAATGTGAATAGCCATCTAAAAATCTAAAATATTTAAAGCACTCTTCAAGAAGAATAGAAGATTTAAAGACTTACTGTAATTCTGCATCATCAAGACAGCATGGGACAGGCCAAAAAAAAAAAAAAGTGATAATGGAATAGAAGAGAAATTTGAGAAACAGATCCATACTTGTATGGTGATTTGATTTTCACCAAAGTTACTTAAGCAATCCAGTGGTAAAGGAAAATATTTTCAACAAATGATGTTGTAATAACTGGGTATCCAGATTAAAAATTTTAAAAAAAAAAAAGACTTAATTGAGATTGAGGATTTCCAGGCCAGCATGTAAGCAGCTTAGAAGTCATATCAACTGTCCTAACAACAAAAACTGGAAAAACTGAAAAATCAGCAACTCTTCTTAGATCTTTTTTTAAAGTTTTATTTATTTATTTTTAGAGAGAGTGCAAGTGAGGGGAGTGGCAGAGCGAAAGGGAGAGAAGCAGATTCTCCACTGAATATGGAGCCCCTCACGTCTCTGAGATCATGACCTGAGTTGAAATTAAGGGTTGGACACTTAACCAAATGAGCTACCCAGGCACCCCTCTTAGATCTTTTTAGAGAAATGAGATCATAGATCAAACCACTGACCCAAATATTGGAGAGACAGGCAGATACAAGGAAACAGAACTTGCTAAAGCAGAAATGCATGAGCAGATCTCTCCATAGGAACCAGCACCAGGGCAGGAAAATATGAACTGTTATTGACAAATTGCTGGAGGACAACTCTGAGAGTTAAAAACCATGGGGACCCAGACTTAAAATTCTCCACAGAGATCTTACTTTCAGGAACGCTACCAGGTCCTCACAGTGAATATTGGAGAAAAATCGTCTCCAGCTTCCACAAGGGGAAGAAACAGAAACCATGTTTAAATATTCCAGAGCATTACATTCTTCTTAATGAGGTTTCTATTCAGGAAAAATTATTTTATAGGAGTGTAACCTTCTGAGTTTTATTAGAACCTAATTTAACTATTGGAAAGGAAATGTCCAACTTTGGCAGGCCCTAGCTTTCTATATAGAAGAAGGGAAATACCAAATCTAGTCCCCATGTAGCCATCCTGTTCCATCTAAGGATAGGAAGGTGTACTGAGAAGTCATGGTGAAGTTCATAGTCCAGGGGTGTAGATTCATCAAAAGGCAGACATAATCATAGGTCCACAAAAAGCTTTTCTTCCCCACAGCTTACCATTGCATTATTAAAGGCCTATTTACCACAGTCCCTTTTAACAAGTACATCATGTCTGCCTTTCAGCACAAAATTGCCAGGTATGTTAAAAGGCAAAAAACATTGTTTGAGGAGACTAAACAAGTATCAAAACCAGAGTCAGATAGGAAAGAATGTTGTGTTTATCAGAGATGGAATTTTTAAAAAGCTGTATTAATATGCTAAGAAATTTTATGACATGATAGATTATATGCAAGAACAGACAGGTAATGTAAGTAGAGAGATGGAAATTCTAACAAAATAAAAAATGCTAGAGAACAACAACAATAAAACTGTAATCAAAATGAAGGATACCTTTGATGGACTCATCAATAGACTGGACATGGGTGAGAAAAGCATCACTAAGCTCGAGGACATGACAATAGAAACTTCTAAAACTAAAAAGCAAAGAAAAAAAAAAGAATGAAAAAACAGAAGAATATCTAAAAACAGTGGGATAACTGGAGAAGATATAATGTATGCACATAGGGAATACCAGAAAGGAAAAAAGAGAGAAAGGAACAGAAGTAGTAATTAATTCCCCCCAAATAACGTCAGAAGCCAAATCACAGATTCAGGAGCCTCAAAGTGTACTAAGGCATATTATATTTAAACTTTAGAAAATCGAAGATTAAGAACATTCATTTTGGAAGAAACCAGAGGAAAAAATACCTATAGAGGAACAAAAATAAAAATTACATCTGACATCTCAGAAACTATGTAAGCAAGAAGAGAATAGAGTGAAATATTTTAAAATGTTGAGAGAAAAAAACCTGCCAACATAAAATTATATACCTTGAAAAATTACCATTCAAAAGTGAAGAAGAAAGAGACTTTTTCACACAAATGAAAACTGAGAGAGTTGTTTGTCAGTACATATGCCTTATATGAAATGTTCAAAGAAACTCTTCAGAGAAAAAGAAACTGATGTAGGTAAAAAATTCTGATCTACATTTAAAAAAGGAAGAACATCAGAGAATGAATAAATACAGGTAATTTTTTTATTTTTATTATTCATAATTGATATAACAAATAACAGTCCAAAATAATGGCCCCTCTGTATTTGATTATATGTATGCTAATATATACTATTTATAGGAGAAATTAAAGATAACAATGATACAAAGTATAGGAGGGAGGAATTAGGAATATTTTATTATTAGAAGATATTTGCACTACCTGTGAAGTGGTATATGTTATTTGACATTGGACTTAGATTAGTGGTAATGTATATTTTGAACTATAGGACAATACTAAATATGATTGATATGCTAATGAGAGAAAATGGAATAATATAAAATACTCAAATCCATAAAATATCTGAAAAAATGTGGAGGATAAAAATAGGAACAAAGAACAGAGCCACAAATAAAAACAATAATAAATATCATACATATTAGTCTGCAATATCAGTAAGATCTTACATGGCAATGGTTTGAATGTACCAACTAAAATACAGATGGTCAGATTGGATCAAAAAGCAATATCCAACCATATGTTAACTACAAGACACCCACTTTAAATATTAAAATACACATAGATTAGAAGTAAATTAATGGAGGAAGTTCTACCATGGTAACACTAATCAAAAGAAAGCTGAAGTAGCTATATTAGACTTTAGAGCAAGGAAAGTTATCAGGGATAAAGTTGGACATTTCATAATGATGGAAGGGTCAGTACTCCAAGAAATTATAATAATTTTGAATGTGTGTGTCACTAACAATAGAACATCAAACTACATGAGGCAAAAACTGACATACTACAAGGAGAAATAAATGGATTCACTATCATATTTGGAAGATTTTAAAAACATTCTATCAGAAATGGCAGTTAAGGACAGAGGATCAATAAGGACATAGTTGATCTCAACAGCACCATCATTCAACTAAATATAATTAATATTTATGGATTACTTCATCCAACAACAGCAGACTAAATACTCCTCTCAAGTTCACATAGAACATTAACCAAAATAAGTCACATTCTGGGTGATAAAACACACCTCAACAAATTTAAAAATAGAAATCCTGCAACATTTGCTTTCAGGCTAAAATGAAATTAAACTAGAAGTCAGTAACAATTAAAATAACTGTAAAAATTATCTGTAAAAATTATCCCTAAATACTTGGAGATTAAACCACATACTTCTAAATAAAACATGGTTCAAAAAAGAAATATTAAGAGAAATTTAAAAATATTTTGAATTAATTGAAAATACAACTTACCAAATTTGGGGGATGTAGTAAAAGCAGTGCTTAAGGGAAAATTTGTAGCATGAATGAAGAATAAAAGAATGAAGAATGAAAAGAATAAAGAGCTAAAATTAAGATCTAAGTTCCCACTTTAGGAAACTAAAAAAATGAGCAGATTAAAGAAGAAAAATAATAAATATACTGCAAAAAGCAATGAAATTGAGAATGAGCAAAACCAGAGCTAGTTCTTTGAAAAGATCAATGAAATTGATATGCCTCTAGCCACATTAATTTAAAAAATGAGAACAAGCACAAATTATTGATATCAGAAATAGGAGTCATCACTACAGATCTAATGGATAATAAAAAGATAATCAAGGAATATTATGAATAACTCTCTGCCCCCAAATTTGGTATCCTAGATGAAATGGATCAATTTCCTGAAAGACATAATCTGCCAGAACCCACAGAAGAATAAAGAATCTAAACTTGACTTTATCTATTAAATTGGCTGAGTCAATAATTAATAGCCTTCCAAAATGGAAAGCAGCAGGTCCAGATGGATTCACTGGTGAATTCCATCAAACATTAAAGCAATAAATTATACATATTCTCTACAACCTCTTTTGTAGGCTAGAAACAAAGAGAATATTCTCTAACTCATTTTAGGGGGCAGGCATACCCTAATACCAAACAAGACAAAGATATTACAAGAAAAGAATATTTGCCATGAATGTTCATTCAAATATATTTAACAAAATATTAGCAAATCAAATCCAAAAATGTACAAAAATAATGATATACTGTGAGCAAGTGAGATTTACCCCGGTGTGCAAGACTAGTTGAACATTCAAAAATAATTAATATAATCCATCACATTAGCAGACTATAAAAGAAAAATCATATGGTCATATAAGTAGATGCAGAAAAAGCACTTGACAGAACCCAACATGTATTTAGGGGTATAAACTCTCATCAAACTAGGAAGAGAAGGGAAAACTTTTAAAACTTGACAAAGGACATCTACAAAACACCTTCAGTTAACATCATACTTATTGGTGAGAAACTCAAAGCTTTCCCACTAGATCCAGGAATAAGGCAAAGATGTCTTTTACCTACTGCTTTTCATCATTGTACAATCAATGTAGCTAACAAAATAACCCAAGAAAATAAGATGTATACAGAATAGGAAGAAAGAAACAAACTTTAGCAGATGACATAATTATCTATGTAGAATTTTTTTTTTTTTTTAGTGTTTTTTTGAGATAGAGATAGCAAGAAAAAGCACAAATTGGGTGGAGAGGCAGAGGGAGAGGGAGAAGCAGGCTCCTGGCTTAGCTGGGAGCCTAATACAGAGCTGGATCCCAGGATCCTAGGATCATGACCTGAACTGAAGGCAGACACTTAACCAACTGAGCCACCCAGGTGCCCCTATGTAGAAAAACTTTAAAAACAACAACAACAAACAAACAAACATCTCACAGAGCTGAAGCATTTACAGTAAGGTTGCAGGATATAAGATTAATATACAAAAGTCAATAACTTTTCTGTATACCAGTAATACAGAAGTAGAATTTGAAATTAAAAACACATTTACAGGGTGCTTGGGTAGCTCAGTGGGTTAAGCATCTACCTTTGTCTCAGATCATGATCTCAGGCTCTCTGCTCAGCAGGGAGTCTGCTTCTCCTTCTCCCTCTACCTGCCGCCCCCCACTCATGCTCAAATAAATAAAATCTTAAGAAAAAAACCCCAAAACCCTTTACATTAACATCCCTCAAATGAAATATTTAGCTATAAAACTAATAAAATATGCACAAGATCTATATGAGGAAATCTACAAAACTCCAATGAATGAAATCAATAACTTAATAAATGGAGAAATATTCCATGTTCATGGATAACAAGGCTAAATATTGTTAAGATGTCAGTTTTCTCCAACCTGATCTGTAGACTCCATACAATCCCAATTAAAATCTCAGCAAGTTATTTTGTATAAGCTGGTTTTAAAGTTCATGTAGTTCACAATAATGAAAGAGAAGAACAGTTGGAGGACTGACACTATCTGACTTCAAGACTACTAAATTTACCAGTAATCAAGACCGTCTGGTATTGGTGAAAGGATACACAAAAAGATCAATGAAATAGAATAGAGAGCCCAAAGGTAGACCCAGAAAAATACTGTCAACTGATCCTTGACAAAGGAGCAAAGACAAGACATAGAGCAACGATAGTCTTTTCAACAAAAGGCGCTAGAGAAACTGGACTTGTACATGCAAAAATATTAATCCAGACATATACTTTCCACCTCCACAAAAATTTACTCAAAATGGATCATAGACCTAAATGCAAAACACAAAACTATAAAACTCCTAGAAGACATCATTGGAGAAAACTCAGATGACCTTGGATATGCCAATGACTTTTTAGAAACAACACCAAGGGCATGATCCAGGAAAGGAAGAATTGATAAGCTGGGCTTCATGAAAATTACACACTTAAGCTCTATAAAAGATCATCTCAAGAGAAAAAGTAGACAAGTATAAACTGTGAAAGAATATTTTCAAGACACATCTGGTTAAGAACCATTATCCAAATAGACAAAAACTTTTAAAACTCAACAATAAGAAAATGAACAACTGAATTTAAAAATGGGCAAGTGACTTTGATACCTCACTGAAGAAGATATATAGAGGGCAAGTAAGTATATGAAAAGTTGATCAACATCATGTTACTAGAAAATTCCAAATTAAAACAACAACAACAAAAATACTACTACATGCCTATTAGAATGGCCAAAATTGAGGTTATTGACAGCACTAAATACTGGCTACAATGTGGAACAATGAGAATTCTGATTGATTGCTGATGGGAGTGCAAAATGATATATCCACTTTAGAAGACATGCAGTGTCTTAAAAAACTAAGCCTATGCTTACCATGTGATCCAGCAGTCATATTTCTTGGTATTTACTCAAGTGAATTTAAAAACTTACGTTCATACAAAAACCCACACAGAGATGTTCATAGCAGCTTTATTCATAACTGCCAAAACTGTGGAGCAATCAAGACATACCTCATTGGTAAAGGGGTGAATAAACTGTAGTACATCCAAAAAATGGAATATTACTCATCCCTAAAATGCAATGAGCTATATCAAGCCACGAAAGACATGGAGGAAACTTAAATGCATATTACTAAGAGAATGAAGTCAATCCCAAATGGATTCATATGTACCATATGATTCCAACTATATGACATTCTAGAAAAGGTAATACTATGAAGACACTCAAAATAATTAGGGGTCGCCAGTCTTGAGTGGGAGGAAGAAATGAATGGGCAGGTCACTGAGGTTTTTTGTGATAGCGAAACTACCATGCGGTACTATAAATAGTGGAAACATGTCATTATACATTTGTCAAACTGAGCGTAAATCCAAATATAAACTATGAACTCCGCCTGATAACAATGTGTCAGTTATAACAAATATACCACTCTGGTGCAGGATGTTGATAGTGGGGGGTAGGTTATGCGTGTGTGGGGACAGGCTGTATGTGGGAATTATTGAGGAATGCGGTCTCATGCATTCAGTCTTTCGATCCCCACTCTGCTGTAAAACAAGGATCCTTGAGTCTGCAACAGTAACTCACCAACAGATGAAGAACCTCACAGCCTGTGCGGGCTTTACCACCTTGTCTGCAAGTATCTTTTCCTGTTTCAGGAGCAATGAGTGTTCCTTTGTTCTGCTTTGGCATGGAAGTCATTGGCCCTCAGGCATTCCTCCAGCTTCAAGTATTGCAGACTCCCCAAGAGAGCCCCAAGGCTAGAGAAGGATATAAGTGAGCAAATTGTCCTGTATTGGCTGTGGGGAGAGACCTGTTGGCCATGTGTCACACACAATATGGAAGCTGATTTTGCTGTCTTTTCTCTATGAAGCAAAGTATTAGTTCATCTAGTGCTTGACTGTGTTGTGTTTTCCTATTAAGATCCAGTGGACAGAAATATTTGTAGTTCCACCCCGAGCCTGGTAACTGGTAATGCACAGTACCCTGACTGACAGGAGCTCTCTGTGCTTTCTGCTCAGTTTTGATATGAACCTCAAATTGCTCTAAAAATAAAATATATTAATTAATAAAAATAAATAGCTTAACTCCTACTTTGCTATACACAAAAGTTAATTCAAGATGAGTTATTAACTAAAATGCAAAAGCTTAAATCATCAAACTTTCAGGGGAAAAAAGAAAAACATCAGAAAATGTTCTTTCCCTGTGTGTATAAGCAAAAGTTTCTAAGGTTACAGAAAGCAGCAACTTTAAAATTGATAAATTATACTTTATCAAAAGTTAAAACTTATGCTTGTCAAAATACAAAATGAAGAAAATGAATACGCAAGCCACAGATGGGAAGAAAATACACATAAAGCATACATCTGACAAAGAAGTGGTATCTAGGATATAGAAGGAAACCCTGTAACTCGATGAACCAATAACAACCTAATTAAAAGTAGGGAAAATATTTGAACAGACATTTTATAAAATAAGATATATGAAAGGACAATAATCACGTGAAAAATGTCCAATATCATCAGGCCTCAGTGACATAAAAGTTAAGCCTGATTGCTGCAATTTACTGTGAAGTGCATAAAAAATAAGTTGGCTGTATAGGATGAGGATAGAGAAGGAAACATGATAACACAAATACAGGGAAATGTTACTGGTCCAATGTAGGTGATGCGATTTAGATGTCTGTTGCAAGAATCCCTTCTAGTTTTTAAACATTTTTCACAATCTTGGAAAATATAAAGATAAAAATGCAATGATGAGAACTGAATGTGATTTGCATTAATGTATAAAGTATCCAGCATAATCTAGGATATGTAAATTATTGATTTTATTTAAATGTGATAAACACTACAAAAGAAAGTAGGGGCCATATAGGGACTGGGACATTGGAGATGATTAACAAATTCCAACAGGATTGTTAGAGAATCTTCACTCTGGAGACCTGATATATCTTAAGAATGACTCTGACCCCTGTGTTGAGAATAGATTATAAGGAAACAAAGATAGAAACAGAGAGATCATTTTAGCAGATTGGGCCAGGATCCAGGAAAGAACGATAACTTAGACCAAAGGTTATGACAGTAAAGATAGTGAGAAGTGGTTATATTCTAACATATATTAAAACTAAATGGAAAAATTGAGTTCGTGTGGGAGAGAGAAAGTGCAGAGCATTGCTAGAGTAACAATGTTCTTGGGCAGGAAAGGAGGGAATGAGAGAGTATATGGACAGAGACATTGGATTTAGAGAGGAGAATGAATGGATCATTTGTGACCAGAGGAAATACATGGTACATGATGCAGATCCTGGCCAGTGGGAAATGTATCTGAGGCAATTTGTGAAAATTCTTCTCTGATTGCTTCTATTTTCTCAGGGATATAGGAAACAAGGTCATCAAATGAATTTCTCTTTACCTTTTAAAATTAGAAACCTTCGTACTCTTTGACCCAGATATTCCACTTTTTAGTATCTCCCCTATTGTAATAAAACACTGGCATATAAGGACATAGGTACACAAGTTTTTAGTTTAGCACTATTTACAGCGACATGCTTTCCCCCCTCTCTCTCCCTGCCTCTCTGCATACCTGTGATCTCTCTCTCTGTGTTTAAAAATCAACTAATCAATCAAGAAATCATCTGTGACACTACCACAATTTTCAGTCTTCTGCCCAGATTCCACACCCTACCCTCCCCGCCAAATGTCTTTTATTCCTTCATGGAGTACCAACCCTAGGTGTGTTGCACTTTGGCTTCCAGCAGCCTATACCTTTGACTGTTCAAAAGAAAACTACTTTTGCTTGCCTGTGAAGAGAGCTAGAAGTACCTGGTGTTGATGTCTGCACAGGGTGACTCCTAGCTAATGCTGTCTGGTACAACACAGGGGTGTGAAAGGCACTCCTTCTCTGGGACAGGATAATTCTGAGGTACAGCCTACACTCCAGAGATCCCTGGTGGAATCAGGTTGCTACTGTGCTGCTGGGGCAGGGGGCTTTGCTGAAATTGCATTCTTGTTTGGGTTTCCCCCCTCCCTGGGTCCTCTTCTCCCACTCCTTACTGACTTTTCCTGGGAGCGCTTGCTTCAAAAATCACTTGCACATGAATTCTTGTAGCTGAGTCTATTTCAGGGAAATCCAATCTAAGAAAGTTACACTCAAAAAATACTGCTATTAAATTCTCTCCCTGTCATAATCAAACCTTTACTCTTTAGGCCTCTGCTTTGTTAGGTGACAACAAATTAAACTGTTTCAAAAGAGGATACATGACTTAGTGTTTTGCTGGTGTTCCCAGATTTTATGTAAGTCTACTCTCAGTAATTGATTATTTTCCACCAATGACTTTAGTGGTTAAATTTCAAAAGTCTTTTTGAAAATTGAGTCAATAATGAATATGTTTAGGAAAAGCCAAGATCTATGGGCTTTTCTCAAATCAAGTTACATTTGTTATGATTTATTTCACATCCCTAGAAGTCTTCTCCGGTAGAATTAATTTTTATCCTAATGTTTGAAAGCCAATTTGCTCACTGTCTGCTCTGTCCTATTTAATATACTGGTGTGTTCTACTTTACAAACCACCTAAAAGAAGGATGGCCAAAATCATTAGATCCTGGTCATTACCTCCCAGTTCCCATTTTTGACCCATTGTTTTTTAGTGTAGCCTTGCCTAGATTCTCTTGGCTTTGACTCTAAGGCTTCTTTGGTTTGACAGCACATTTGGACACATTTCTGCAAATTGACCCTTGGCATCTCTTCTTGGAACACAAGTGGTATTTGGATTCTGGAGCCATTAAACCACAGATGTAGGCAAGAGCTTTGCTACCTTCTGAGGAGGCCCCTCAAATTCCAGCCAGCTCAGCCAGGCCTGTCCAGGCTTTCCTTCAGAGAGGGGGATTGGAGAGTTGCCACTTACTGATTTTCCCAAATGTCATTGTTTAACCAGTTTTCTGAAGACTGAGTTTCATGAACATGGATTCTTGCCTATGGTTACAGTTCTAAAATATATTATCCTATTTTCAGCCTTAGTTTTGGTTATTTCCTAAATTTATCTTGAAAATGCCTATTATCTATTTAATTTGTCCTAATTTTCTGATCTTAAGAGAAGATCATCAATGAAATCATAGTGTAAAGCTTCCAGGAATTACTTCTGAACTCTAAGCTAGACTTTTAATTTTTTTGAAGATTTTATTTTTATTTAATTGTCAGAGACAGAGAGCACAAGCAGGGGGAGTGGCAGGCAGAGGGAGAAACAGACTCCCCACTGAGCAAGGAGCCTGATGCAGGACTCAGTTCCAGCCATGCTGGGATCATGACCTGAGGCAAAAGCAGACACTTAACTGACTGAGCCACCCAGGAATCCCTAGACTTGTAAATTTTTAGTGAAATAGGTTTTATAGAAAATTCTATGAAAATTACCAAGAGAATAATAAATAGCACCTATAATAAGGTAGTTTATAGTTTCTGTAAAGAATATTATTTCTGCTTTATAAACTGGAACTTTGGAAGCCACTTGAGAAAGATGGCAGGACCTTCTTCATGTGTCTTTGACCCTGAATGAATGAGTGAATGAATGAGTAAATTCTCATTGGTCTTTGCTCAAATTTTACATCTCATCTAGATTTCTTTCTTTAGTCCCTATTCCTATATATATTCCTACCAATGTTTAGGCTCATCTCAAATTCTTAGGTTCATCTCAAATACTCATCTCAAATCCTACCAATATAAATTCATACCAATGTTTAGACTCATCTCAAATTCCTAACAAAGATCCCAGAAGGGTTGGATTTGAGGTATGAGGTGGGTAATTTTAAACAACATGACTGTCAGAACATATATTTGCTTCTAGTGATTTTCTTTTGAGGGTTGATGAGTTTTTTGGAAGTGGAAAACTACATTTTGTCTTAAATACTAAACCTGCAGATATAATTTATGGTTCATAAGAAAGCTCCAAAAGCCAAGGTACAAGGAGGACCTTGAACCTTTGTAGAAGTGCTTACATTTAGCCACATGGACTAAAGATCCTAGTGAATCCAATCTATTGTAGAAGAATGTGCAGATCCTAGGGACATGAAGTGCCTTTTGTGTGGACTGAAAAGCTGTCTGCTATATTCTGAAACACTAGGCTGTAGCAGGCTTAGCCTATTGTCCTTTAAGAGTTTATGAATTTTTATTGGAAAGTGATTTCCTGTGTTGGTACCACATTTCCAAACTATTCTTGTCATTATGTGTTATTACCATGAACTGAGTTCTATCCCATGGATTCTGATGTGAAGTGATAGTGCTACTTCCTGGACTGGCTTATAAAATCCCACATGGTGCTCCTCTGTGCTCCTTTCTTGTTTTTAATACCTATAATGGAGACATCTCCCAGGGAACTTTGGAAGCTACTTGCAGAAGATGGCAGAACCTTCATACATCCAGGTCCCTGAATGACTATATATGGGAGATGGCTGCCCCACCAACATGTTCTCCTACCTAGTACTATCACATGATCAAGAAATGAACTTTTATTGCTTTGAGCCTTTTAGAATTTTGAATCTACTTGGTGTAATTGTTAAGTCTATCCTTTCTGGTACAGATGCCCAACCCATCCACCTATGGAACCCTATCCTTTTCTAATATAGTAAGCTGGAACACTGCAGTACTGATAGGACTGAAAGCGTTAATGTCGCAGATGAAAGCTAAGAATCGGCACCTTAATGGGTTCAGAAGCTTGTATGAGATAACCAGAGCATCGGTGAGTGTTAAAGGCAGAGCTTGGAGTAGTAGGGAGGGGAGCTATGGTTTAGTTAATGTTGGAGTGCATAGAAGACCCTTGCTGCTGAAATGGGGGAGAGGGTCAAGGCATTTGAGTTCCTGAATAAGCAGATGGGAAGTTGGAAATAACAATATTTGAGTACTAATATTAATGTGATCTAAGATGTTCCATAGGTTGGTGAGGCATATGTGCATTGTATTATGCTATCCTGTAATCAGGCACAAAGCAGACATTCAACAGATGTGTGACTCAATAGATGTATGACAGCTGTGTTGATAACTGAAAATGTTTATTGAAAATGCTCTAGTTAAGTAGATCAGTACTCTGCAATAGAATCTATGCTCTAGGTGATTCTAGGCAATCAGATTATTGTATTACTTAAAGGTGGAGTAAAAGTGTCAAGTACTCGAAGTACTCATTCAATCACTTAGGTATTCAGAAATATTCACTGAGCATTTCTTCTGCTTATGGACAATGCTAGGCATGGGTGATAACACGTATGATAACAGAAATGAGACCTCTGGCTCTGCTTGGGGCTTATTTGCTAATAGGGAAAATAGCATAAAAATTAGTAAGTGAGATCATAAATGTTGAAATTAGTATTATGAGGAAAATAAAAAGGGCCTTTTAATAGAGAAGATCAGGGGATGTGCATGTCAAACATGAGAAGAGTATTGTAGTCAAAGGGAAGAACAAGCCTAAAAACACTGTGGCAAGAAAAAGCTTGGGAAGTTCAGAGAGCTTAGAAAAAGCTGGGGGTGCCTGGGTGGCTCAGTGGGTTAAAGCCTCTGCCTTCGGCTCAGGTCATGATCCCAGGGTCCTGGGATTGAGCCCCACATCGGGGTCTCTGCTCAGCAGGGAGCCTGCTTCCTCCTCTCTCTCTCTGCCTGCTTCTCTGCCTACTTGTGATCTCTGTCTGTCAAATAAATAAATAAAATCTTTAAAAAAAAAAAAAAGAAAGAAAAAAAGCTGGTGTGGTTTAGAACATGGTGTATAAACAGTGGTGTTGCTTGATACAAGACTGCCAGTTTTGGTAGGGGCCAGATCAAACATCTTGTGGGTGATGGTGAGGATTTTGAGTTTTTTGTTTTTGTTGTGTGTGTGTTACTGAATACATTTGACATATAGCATTGTGTAAATTCAAGGTATACAACATCTTAAATTGATAAATTTGTATATTGTAAAATGATTGCCACTGAAGTAATAATTAATGCCTCTATGATATTACATAATTATCCTTTTGTTTTAGGGAATAATTAAGTTCTAGTCTCTTAGCTAGTTTGATGATTATATGAATATAATATTGTCTATATTAATTATGCTATACATTAAGTATCTATGGCTTATTTACTTATTGTAAGTTTAGGATATTGAGTTTTATTCTAAAGATAATGAAAATAAAGTGAGAATTTTAAGTATGGTAGTGAAAAAGAACTGAGAGGAAGTGATGTAACAAGTTAAGGGGCTACAGCCATAAACCAAACAAAAAATGATGGTGGCCTGGGGGGGCGATGGCAGAGATGCAGAAAAGAGAATAGGTTAGAAGAATATTTTAGAGGTGGACACAGCAGGTTTTACTATGCTGATAGAAGGGAAGGGGGGGGGCGGTCTAGGGTTACTCTGAATTTCTTGTGCAGTTGGATGGATATGCAATGATTGGGGATGGGTCAAGTGTAGGACAGAAAATCAAATGGCCTTAACATGTATTCTCTGAAGTATCTTTAATAAAGCAGATGTAAGTAACCACAGAACACAATGACATTATCATCACACCTGTGCTAGCTTACCCAAAGAATATACAGCTTTAGGAAAGCTAATGTTTGTATTAAACAGCTCCGTATAAGTTGGCTATTACATTTGACTCAAGATAAAAGATAAATGTTTCAGCTCTTAATTATAGTCCTTTATATTGATTACTAGTTGTTAACAGTATATTTCTGTGTAATCAACTATCACAAAAATGAGAAGCTTAAAATAATCACTGTTTTATTATATCACATGGGTTCTGTGAGTGAGGAATTCAGGCAGAACTCAGTTCTTTTTCTCCTTACGGTATCAAATAAAGTAATGTAATGATGTTCAGTCAATAGGCTGGTCTGTAGAGTCTACGATGCCTTCATTCATTTGTTTGACACTGCAGCAGTGATATCTAGGACAGCTGGCTTCAGTGGGGACTGTCTGCATTAATGCCTTTGTGTGGCCTCTCCAGCATGGCAATTTCAGACAAGCAGAATAGATTTCTTACATGAAAGCTGGCCTCTCCCAGAGTGATCATCCCAAGAAAACCTGAAAGAAGTTGCAAGGCCTTTTATGACCTTGCCTGAAGTTATGTAATGTCATTCTATTTGTTCAAGCAGACACAGGGCTTCCCAGATTTAAGGAAAGAGGACATACCTTTGGATAGGAGGAATTTCAAAACAAAAACAAAAACAAAAAAAAAAACCCCAAAACAAAAAACTAACCATTTTCGAAAACTGCCACGTTAATATAAACAAACTTCCGAGACTTACACCTTCTAGTTCCATAGTTCTTTAAGTTGTTTTTAACTTCTGAGTGCCTTTAAAAAAAGTGAGTCCATTATTTTCAGGTGAATGTTAATTCAGTAAATGAAAAAATGAAGAGGAAAAGGAAAAAAATAAGTTCTTTAATGCCGGAGACCTTGGATTGAGAGGATTCTCTCAATACGACATCTCCTAAGGGAAGCAAAATATAAAGAAAGGAGCATAGGTCTAGAAATAAAGGAAACCATGGTTTCTTTTTTCAGTTCTTTACTTTGGCTGCTTAGAACACATAGGTAACCAGGAAGCTGAATTTGTAGGAGAATGCAATTCTGTTTGATAAAAAGCAAGTTCTTCCATCCTTCTTTTGTGTTGTAGTTAGTAAAGTAGAACAATTAATTTTATATGTCAACCTACCTAGTCATAGTACCCAGGTGAACTACTCTTCTAAATGTTGCTGTGAAGGTTTTTTTTTTTTAAGATGAGATTAACATTTAAATGAGTAGACTTTGAGTAAAGCGGATCACCCTCCCAAATGTGGGTAGGCTTCATCCAATCAGCTGAAGGCTTAAAAAAAAAAATGCAGAGGTTCCTGATGAAGAGGAAACTATTTCCAATCTGTCTGCAAACTAG
Source organism: Mustela lutreola (assembly GCF_030435805.1). Classification (NCBI taxonomy): domain Eukaryota; kingdom Metazoa; phylum Chordata; class Mammalia; order Carnivora; family Mustelidae; genus Mustela; species Mustela lutreola. The sequence goes on from NC_081294.1 coordinate 35,093,975, forward strand.
AGGGGCAACTTTCCCCTGGGTCTCCAGCCTGCTGGTCTACCTTGCAGATTTTTAGACTTGCCAATCTCTACAATCGCATCAACCATTTCTTAAAATCTTTTCTTCTCTCTCTCTCTTCTTCCTTCTCCCTCTTCCTTCTCCATATGTCAGTGACTTTTCTAGTTTTCAGCTTCAAGGGATAATCCTTAATAGTTTAGTGCATGACATCAGTTTGATTTGAGCATTTGTACTATTTGGATAATTTTAAATGTTGATGGACCCTGACTGTGAAGACTTTTTCCTGTTACTAAATCTTTTTGTTTTGAGGCTGTTGCCATATTTTTCTTGCCCTTTGTATTTGTGTCTGTCTCCTTAAGCTTTTATTGGAAATGTGAATAAGTAGAGAATCACTTGTGTAACTTGCCAAGAAATGCACATTTCAGAGCTTTAAATCTGTAGTTAGTAATTTAAAAAGCCCCAAAATATATAAAAATGTTATGTAGAATATATGTATTTTACAAATACAAATTTATACACATATATATCTTATTTCTATTTCCCTGAAGAACCTTGACTAATACACAGAGCTTACAAAAGTTATGTTCTGGGACTGTTGTCTAACCAATTAATACATGAAAGAAGATGGTGTAGGGGATCCTTTCACTACCACTTGAGAAACAGTGAATTGACTTTATTGTAAATGTGTCTACCAGCCTCTTCCTGACCTATAGAAATTAACATCTCAGCAAAATCAAATTTTTTCATGTAATACAATAAAATACATTATATCTAAAATCTGTTATTTATATCTGAGGTTCTCAACTCTGGTTGACATTAGTATCACCTAGGGAACTTATTAAAAGATACTGTATTCTGAGCCCCACCCCAGACCAACTGACCCAAATTCTGGAATAGGAACCTGGACATGTATAGTTTTGTTTTGTTTTCCCTCATGCAGTGATTCTAATATCCACATAGAGTATCATTTCCTCTGCAAAGAGTGAGAGTTTGACTTCTTCTTTGCCGATTTGGATACCTTTTATTTCTTTTTGTTGTCTGATTGCTGAGGCTAGGACTTCTAGTACTATGTTGAATAGCAGTGGTGATAGTGGACATCCCTGCCATACTCCTGACCTAAGGGGAAAAGTTCTCAGTTTTTCCCAATTGAGAATGATATTCACTGTGGGTTTTTCATAGATGGCTTTGATGATATGGAGGTATGTACCCTCTATCCCTACACTGTGAAGAGTTTTGAACAAAAAAGGATGCTGTACTTTGTCAAATGATTTTTCAGCATCTATTGAGAGTATCATACGGTTCTTGTTCTTTCTTGTATTAATGTATTGTATCACATTGATTGATTTGCAGATGTTGAACCAACCTTGCAGCCCAGGAATAAATTTCACTTGGTCATGATGAAAATCCTTTTAATGTACTGTTGGATCCTATTGACTAGTATTTTGGTGAGAATTTTTGCATCCATGGTCATCAGGGATATTGGTGTGTAATCTTCCTTTTTGATGGGGTCTTTGTCTGATTTAGGGATCAAGGTGATGCTGCCTTCATAAAATGAATTTAGAAGTTTTCCTTCCATTTTTGTTTTTTGGAACAGTTTCAGGAGAATAGGTATTAATTCTTCTTTAAATGTTTGGTAGAATTCCCCTGGGAAGCTGTCTGGCCTAGGGCTCTTGTTTGTTGGGAGAATTTTGATTACCGCTTCAGTCTCCTTACTGGTTATGGGTCTGTTCAAGTTTTCTATTTCTTCCTGATTCAGTTTTGGTAGTTTATACATCTCTAGGAATACATCCCTATCTTCCAGATTGTCAAATTTGCTGACATACAGTTGCTCATAATATGTCCTTATAATTGTATTTCTTTGGTGTCAGTTGTGATCTCTCCTCTTCCATTCATGATTTTATTAATTTCTCTCTCTCTCTTTCTCATTTTTTTTTTCTATGAGTCTGGCCAGGGATTTATCAATCTTACTGATTCTTTCAAAGAACCGGCTTTCATTGATCTGTTCTACTGTTCTTTTCGTTTCTATTTCATTGACTTCTCTGATCTTTATTCTTTCTCTTCTCCCACTGGGTTTAGGCTTTTTTTGCTGTTCTTTCTCCAGCTCTTTTAGGTGTAAGGTTAGGCTGTGTATTTGAGACCTTTCTTGTTTCTTGAGAAAGGCTTGTATTGCTATGTACCTCCCTTTTAACACTGCCTTTGCTGCATCCCAAAGGTTTTGAACAATTGTGTTTTCATTTTCATTTGTTTCCATGAATTTTTTAACTCTTCTTCAATTTCCTGGTTGACCCATTCATTCTTTAGTAGGGTGCTCTTTAGCCTCCATGTATTTGAGTTCTTTCCAAATTTTCTCTTGTGGTTGAGTTCAAGTTTCAAAGCATTATGTTCTGAAAATATGCATGGAATGATCTCAATCTTTTGGTACTGGTTGAGACATGATTTGTGACCCAGTATATGATCTATTCTAGAGATGTTTCATGTGCACTCAAGAAGAATGTGTATTCTATTGTTTTAGGATGTTATGCTCTGATTATATCTGTGAAGTTCATCTGGTCAAGTGTGTCATTCAAAGCCCTTATTTCTTTGTTGATCTTCTGCGTAGATGATCTGTCCATTGCAGTGAGTGGGATGTTAAAATCCCCTACTATTATTGTATTACAATCAATGTGTTTCTTTAATTTTGTCATTAATTGGTTTATATAATTGGCGACTCCCAATAGGGGTATATTTATAATTGTTAGATCTTCTTTTGGATAGATCCTTTAATTATGATATAGTATTCTTCCTCATCTCTTATTTCTTCAGTCTTTGGTTTTAAATCTAATTTGTCTGATATAAGGATGCCACCTTTCTTTTGATGTCCATTAGCATAGTAAAGGTTCTCCTCTTCCTCACTTTTAATCTGGCGTCTAAAGTCTAAGTCTTTGGGTCTAAAATGAGTCTCTGGCAGACAGCAAATTGGTAGGTCTTGCTTTTTTTTTTTTTTTTTTCCAATCAGATACCTTATGACTTTTGATTGAGGCATTTAGCTCATTTACATTCAGAGAAACTATTGAAAGATATGAATCTAGTGCCATTATATTACCTGTAAAGTCACTGTTTTTGTATATTGTCTCTGTTTTTTTCTGATCTATGTTACTTTTGGGCTGTCTCTTCACTTAAAGGATCCCCTGTAATATTTCTTACTGGGCTGGTTTAGGATAAAAAATTCTTTTAGTTTCTATTTGTCCTAGAAGCTTTCTTTCTCTCCTATTGTGAATGACATCCTTGCTGGATAAATACTCTTAGCTACGTATTTCTCTCCTTTAGCAACCTGAATATATCATGCCAATCCTTCTGGCCTGCCAGGTTTCTGTGTTTAGGTCTGTTGCCAGTCTAATGTTTCTACCCTTGTAGGTTACAGACCTCTTCTCCCTAGCTGCTTTCAGGATTTTCTCTTTATCTCCGAGATCTGCAAGTTTCACTGTTGCCTGTCGACGTGTTGAACTATTTTTATTGAATTGAGGGAGTTCTGTGGACTTGAATTCCTGTTTCCTTCTCCTTTCCATTCAAGTCCTTCTCTGGACTTGAATTCCTGGACTTGAATGCCTGTTTTCTTCCCCAGATTAGAGAAATTCTCCATTCTAATTTTCTCCAATATGCCTTCTGCCCCCCCTTCTTCTGTGATCCTAATTATTCTAAAATTGTTTCACTTTATGGTATCCCTTATCTCTCAAATTCTCCCCTTGTGATCCAGTACTTGTTTATCTCTTTCTCAGCTTCTTTATTCTCCATCATTTTATCTTCTATATCACTAATTCTCTTGTCTGCTTCATTTATCCTAGCAGCTAGAGCCTCCATTCTTAATTGCTTCTCATTAATAGCCTTTTTTATTTTAACTTGATTGGATTTAAGTTCTTTAATTTCTCTAGAAAGGGATTCTTTTTTATACTTTTTTTTCCCCTAAAGCCCAGATAGTATCTCTATAATCATTATTCTGAACTCTAGTTCTAACATCTTACTTAGATCCATACTGATGAGGTCCCTGGCAGTCAGTACTGCTTCTTGTTTTCTTTTTTGAGGTGACTTTTTCCATCTTGTCATTCTGCCCTAAGAAGAAACGAACAAGAGAGCAAAATACTGAAATGACAACAACCACCCAAGAGAAATACACTAAGCAATTCAGAAGAGTTCCAGAACCAAAAAAAAAAAAAAAAAAAAAAGAAGAAGAAAAAAAGAGGGGAGAGAGAGAGAGAGAAAGAGAGGAAGAGAATATAATCAGACAGGTGAACAGAACAAAGCAATACACTGAATTCTTTATGTATTTTGATCCCTTTGTTAGAAAACTATATCCTAAAATTGTAAAGAAAAAACCTTATATATGTGCAAAAATAAAATTAAATGCATTGAAAGGATAGAATGTAACTGTAAAGATGAAAATTGAAAAAGACTTTAAAAAAAGAGGTAATAAAATAAGAAATTGGTTGAAAATAAAGAGAAAAAAATTAAAATTTGAAAGACTAAAGAGTTGTGGGGGGGAAAAAACCCCATAGATTCTATATACTATTTTCCCCTAGCTCTGGAGTTTTGCAGTTCTGTGTGATCAGTAAACATGGTCTTGGCCAGATGCAGGGATCTTGCTGATCTTCTCTAGGAAGAGCCTGTTATGCTGATTCTCAGTAGTGTTTGCCCTGGGCAGAATTGTACCACTGTTGCCAGGGGACCAGGCTAAGTAATCTGCTCTGGATTGCTCTATGTGGTTTTTATTCCCTGAAGGCTTTCCTTGCCACTTTAGAGGATAGGAATGAAAATAGTGGCCTCCACTCTCCAGCCCCAGAGCCAAAAGCTCAGGGCCCCACTCCTCAGTGCACCCTCAGGGTAAAGCAGTAAGTTACTCCTGTCTCTCTCATCTCCAGCCCAGCCATACTCTGAGCTCACCCAGCCTGTGATGGTACATTTCTGTCTCAGGCATGCAATCCCATTTGGAGTCTCCAGACCCTGCAGATTCCTGTAGTGCATACCTGAGCTACTCCTACCAGGGGAGGAAGGGAGGTTTTTGCCCTGGTTCTTCCACTTATTGGGCCGCTGCTCAGATAGCCATTGCCCAACCATGCCAGCGTTCATGGTATATGGCAACCCTGAGCTGAGAGAGCATTCCTGGGCTAGGTGATTGCAGCTGGCTTCCCTACTCTGATGCCTAGGAACTCTGCCACACTCAGGCACCCCCAGTGTTTCTGTGACCCTGAGGATCTAGAGACCACTGTCTCACTTGGGATTCTGCCCCTGAGGAGGAATGTCTCTCACCAGAACAGGCTTTTAAAAGTTAAGATTTTGTATTCCACTGCTGTATCCCTTGCTGGTATCCGGTTTTTGGAGACTCCCTCCCCCCACAGTTTGTCTTCAGATTCACTTCTGCACATCTACTGCTCAGAAAATGATCACTTTTCTATTGATAGAGTTGCAGCAATTCTTTTCTTAGGTCTCTGCTTGTGTTCATAGGTGTTCAGAATGATTTGATAGCTCTCTAGCTGAATTCCTGGGACCATATGAAACTAAAGTCTTCTATTCCTCTGCCATTTTAGACTCTCCTGAATTTCTCAATTTTTATATTTTGGCATCAAGTTCAAAATTGTCTATTGTACAGTGGGTTAAATCCTATTATATTCATTACTTATGCCATATTTTAATCCATGGGAAGGGGCAAACAATATTCTTTGGAAAAACTTAAATCATCCTAGAATTTAATGGGTGCAGGACAGCCAAGTCCATGCAATGGCCAGTACTTTGTTTTGGTTTACATGACATCAGAGTTCTTGATATCAAACCCTTCTAGATCTAATGTTTATAAAAATTATATGTTATATTTCACTTCAAACTAAAACCACATGGATATTCTTAAAGAGTTCATTTTATGCTATTGTTCAATAATCCATATAGAATGAGTCTTTGAAATTCTGAAGCATTTTGTTTAGGCTCTTCATTCAATTATAGGTTATTTGCCTTTGTAATCAGTGCCTCCCTTGCATGCTTAAATATCTCATGAGGATTATCATCAATTTCTGGAGCTCTAATATTATCTTGGCCCTAACAGCTATAATAGCCTTTTCAAAACAAAGAAAATAAATAATTCATAAACTGGAAATAGGCCCCTGAATAATTGAGTTAATAACTTATATTTGAATAGATATTAGGAATCAGCAGAACACATTCCACTTTAAGTTATTATGGTACATAGATATTAATGTACATTATGTGACTCAAAGTTATAGTTATTTAAACTGGGAGAACAACCTTTCCAAGAAAGGATATTTTCTCCTACCAAGATATTTCTGAAAGTTTGGCTCTAAAACAACTTGGGAATATATCTGTTTAATCATGTTGAATATTGATTTGCAAATTCTCTGAATTTTTATTAAGATTAAAATGGATAATTGAAGCATCATGATATGATATGTTCTGTCTAGCATTATTTAAAATGTATGCAATATGTTTGGGATTAAGAAAAAGATCCTAAAATGCAGTTATATATTCTATTTTCCTTTAGGCTGCAAATTATTTTGAAAGTATATAAATAAAAATGTATTAAAATTCAAATTTATACATCCTTTCATCACATTACAAATTATTACTAATAATTAACTCAGAGAATCTCATTTACATAATGTGACTGTACATTGGTTGCCCCTTTCATCAACATCAAGTAGGATACTTACACCAACAAAAAGAAAGAAAGAAAGAAAGAAAGAAAGAAAAGAAAGAAAGAAAATAGCATTTGAAGAGGAAAGAATGCTAATGTTGTTCATGTAGAGGGTATTTTGAAGAGTACCACAGGCAGTTTCCCATTACCATTCCACCATTTCTCACCAAAAACCAAGATTTTCCAAGAACAAGGTGTTCCCAATTATAAGATGATATGCTAGGATATCATATAACTGGTATATGCCTTTTTATCATTTAGATTTTGGTTTTATTATTTACTTTTATTATCTTGATTATTATTTTCAATGTGTAATAAGACAATATTACTAGTTTGTTGAATTATTTTTTAATTAGTATGAAATGGGAAGAATCTTATGGCTAAACATCAGCATGTTTTATAAAGCTTATATAAAAAATATATTTCCAACCACAAAAATTTCCATTCACTTCCTAGGAAGGATTCAGCAAAAGCTGCCAAGTCACAGATGAGAGCCACTGAGGTAAGAAAGGCAGTTACATATTTTTATTAAAATAAATTTATTAGCATTGAAATATAATTTATTAAAGTATTTATTTATGGGGAGCCTGGGTGGCTCCATCATTACGCTTCTGCCCTCTGCTCAGGTCATGATCCCAGGGTCCTGGACTCGAGCCCCACATCAGGCTCCCTGCTCAGTGGGGCACCTGCTTCCCCCCCTCCAACTCCCCCTGCTTCTGTTCCTGTCTCATTGTGTCTCTCTCTGTGAAATAAATAAAATCTTTTTTAAAAAGTCTATTAAAAAATATTTATTTACATATATTTGAATATTCATTGCAAAAAAAAATTTTATGTGAAACAAATTAAAGGGTAAGTAAATTTTAAGTGTAGTTGGCCATTTGAGGGTGTGTCACTATCCCTGGATTCCAGAAGCTAGCAAGGAGAGAATCAAACATCAGTTTCTGGCACATTTGGAACATGATCTCATCAAGAAAGCCCAAAAGAAAAGTCTTACATATTTAACCATTATGCAAGGTGACTTAGGAGGGCAATTTTGACAATGTGGGGGAGGGTGATTTTAGCAACTTCATAAAACAACCACAGATTAATGTTGCTAAGAAGAGTTTTATGTTAATTATACTTATCAATACAACACTGGCACAAGAGAACTTGAGAGATATTGTGTGTACAGAAAGAACATTACCTAGTTTAATATACTAGATATTTTAAGCCATAACATATAGTAAACATTTAATCTAGGTCTATTAATTTGGGTCTATTCAAGCAATAGACAATAGGGAGTTCTAATATAACTGTTAAATAATGAACATAGTGTAAAACATGCTATTCTGTGTCAAACAGATCTGGACTGTAAAAGACAGTTTGTACAATCATTCTCTATTTTCAGTTGATGTAGTCTGATTAAAAGCAGCTAAGACAATGACCTTTCCAATAGGCTTTTAGGATGAAAGGAAAAATGGAGGGGCCAGGCAATACAGTCACTATGGTAATCAACAATCACGAGAAGACTGATTGTTAAGTAGAGTTGGTAAGGAAGGATGAACAAACATAGAAGGGAGACATTGCTTTTCAAGGAAACATTTTGGGCCAGGTTCTTCCAGAAGGGGTGATGTTCCTTCTATAATGCCATAGAGGAGTCCATCCAGCCAGAGACCAGACTTCTAACCAGAGGAGTAACCATAGGGACAATAAACTTTCTAATGAAATTCTCATTAGAAAAAGGCCTAGCTTTAAATAAGGCTGCTGCAGCTAGTGATAATGATGATGGTGATGATGATAGATGACATTTATTATGTGCTAACCACGGTCTCAAATACTTTTTTTTTTTTAAGGTTTTATTTATTTATTTGACAGATGGAGATCACAAGTAGGCAGAGAGGCAGGCAGAGAGAGAGGAGGAAGCAGGCTCCCCACCGAGCAGAGAGCCCGACGTGGGGCTCGATCCCAGGACCCTGGGATCATGACCTGAGCCGAAGGCAGAGGCTTTAACCCACTGAGCCACCCAGGTGCCCCCCAAATACTTTTCATATAGTAGCACATTTAATCTTTATAATAACACCATGGGATAGGCACATTTTTATTTTCATTTCACAGATAAAGAAATGGAGTCATCAGAGTTGTCATTTTACCATTATCAATGTTAAGGTATGAGGGAACAGAAAAACATACCAGAATTAAACTAATAAAGATAGAAAATTTGTGTTTTATTTTGTCCTAAAATTTGATTCATTCAATAAACAATCGAACAGCTGTTTATACCACGATCCGTGTTAATCTCTGGGTATGCAAAAGGTAGACAATTCAGATATGTGTTCTGATATTCTTGGAATTTATGCTATTATTAGGGAGACTTGTAATTTAACAAGAAATATTTTCTCACTTTCTTAATTACTAAATTGAGCCTGGAGGATTCAGTAAGTGTCATCAATCTAAGAGCTGAGGGATTGGCATAATATTTAGGAAATTGTCCGTTACCTCAGTGTCAGTGAGTAAAAGAACCCTGTTTGATGTTTTGACATTGTAAATTGATATTTATTTTCCTTAAATGTAATAATTCTTCAAGACCACTTTGAAACCCAAAGAGTAAGGCCATCTTGTAACCTAGTAACAACTCTCTCATAATGACCTTCAGGTAGGGAAGGACAAAGTGCAGGAAACTCTTAAAAGCTGTTTTAGGGTTTATCCCAAAACACACCCACACACACACACAGAATAGTATAGGTCACAACATCTCTTGGAGTCCAACAATATTTTTAAAAACCAAACTGTATTTCTAAAGAAGCTTCACCTTTATATTTTTTGATTCTTTTTAAGTTGTGTTTTAGTTTTTAAACATGTATATTGTGATTTCCTTAAATCTATCAATATAGTCTTGGAAAAAAATATTTCTTCCATTTTTTAGGTAACTATTGATGATTTCACATACTTTTGCTGTTAGGTTTTCTCTTTTCTAAATGTAGAGTTGCCAGATAAAGTTGAAATTCAGATGAACAAGTATTTATTTAATTATTCTAAAAAGTTCTTTTTTTATTTTTTAAATATGGTAAGTTTAAAGTGGTTTTCATGAGCTATCCTTCTACCATCCTTATCAATTTATTCACTTTTATTCATATTTTCAAATATTTGAGAACTAATTATATGTCAGTATTATTCTAGGTACAGGGAAGTATCTCCTTGAACAAACAGGCTTTGCTCTCATAAAGCATATATTCTTATGACAGGAAAAACAAAGAAGCTTCATAATACTGAACATTGTGAGAAGTTAGGAGATAAAAATAATTTCTAAAACATTATCTTTCCCATGGTGAACAAAATACCTGCTGATTAAAAACCTACTTAGAATATATAGCTTATTGCCCAGTTAAGGTTTTTAAAATTATTTCATCCCTAATAGACTTGAAATAGCTAATGTTATATTTAATCAATCAACCCATTGATCTTTTATTTTTCATTCAGTCAATGCCAGAAAAAGTAGAATAAATTACGGTATAAGCCAATTGGCTTTTATGTGAAGGAAATTTGTCTTTCTCACTTAGTTTTGTTATGGCTGTGTAAAATGGGATGATATCTCTTGAGATATCTAAGCAGAGGGTTGTTGACCCCTGTGGAAGGAGGTTATTTGAGCATTAGATGGGCAGGTGGCCTATGAGCTTCCTTTCAATTTTGAGTTTTTGTAATACTATAGAGAAACTCCTCTGCAGAAAAACATCTGTCCATGGTATTCCCTGGACCCAACACCAGCAAACTTCATCTGGATAGTTTTAAATTAACTATTTGTTCCTTTCTAGCTTAAGTCAGCATTTTCTAGTTGCTTGTTCAGATCTTTCAATCATTTCTCACATCTTTCAACATTAAAAAATTGAAAAAAAAGGGGAAAAAAGCCCTGAAAACTAAATAATATTTCATCATGAATCATTTTAATGCTCAGAGTTTTGTGACATAGGTGCTATTGTTATCTCCATTTTTCAGAGGTAGAAGCTGAGATTCGAGAAGTTAAGCAGTTTTCCTAAATTCAGGAACTGAATCTGGAAGCAGTCTGAGCCCACAGTTGGGTTCTCTCAATTCCCAGGACCTATCATCTCCTCCAGTGAATCTTCTAAAAGCTTGCATTTTTCAAAATGTTTTATCATAAAAGCCTAAATATCACACTTAGATAGATAAATGTATAGAGTAGTTAATAGATTATCTGACCACTGAGTTGAACCCTGGCATACATGTATGTGAGATGAAAAATTGGGACTTATGGAGAACAACTGGCAAAGGCATTCTCAAGTTTGGAAAGTCATACTCATTAAACTTTACATTTTATAGTGCTCTATGATCATACACAGGTAATACATACAAATAAACTCCTATCAGGAATAACTTACAAAACGTGATAAGAGAAGCCCCAGACACTGTGTAAGCCTCAGTGACTTTATTCCACGTGGTTTGCTCTCCTTGCTCTTTCTTAAGTACTTGCCTTACCTGCACTCTAGCCTCTTACTCGTACTTGGGAGCACATCCCTACCTGTTCTGGGAAGTTCTTTTTGTAGAGGACTTCCAAAGAAAAGCCTAGAGTGGGAATTTGGCAAACTCGGTTCTAGCCCAGGATCTGCCACTAATAAGTTCTGTGTCTAAAGTCAAATTTTTGTCATTTTTCTGTGCCTAGGTTCTTCATAAAAGGGATAGAGCTCAGGTGCTGTGGGAACCAGCTAGCCTAGCCCTCCCCACTCTTCAGTGCTTCAGCCTCATACTTTTCATCACTCCCAACATTTTCTCTAAATCCTGCTTAAATACTTCTGGGCATTCCATTCTACGTACTCTGAGAAAAGTTTTCTTTTGAACTTAATTCTTCTCCTATGTGGTTTCCGATTTTAGTTTCATTTTTGTTCTCTTGAGTGTCCTAGATCAAGGGTGCTCATTCTTTCATTTTTGAAGGCAGCTATCCCCTCTCTTGTCCCTCTCACCCTTCTCAAATCTCAGTTCCAGCTAACAATTGTAGATATTTTAACCTTCCATATGAAATGGTTTTCAATCTTGTTTCCTTGGTCACCTGTCTCTGGACTGGGTTCCTTACTGATGGTGTTCTGAAAATGCAGGACCCAGAACAAATAACAATGAGAACAATAACTAATGTCTAGTGCTTGTCCTGTGCTAGCTATTGTTTTATGTGTTTAATACATATTGTTTCATTTAATCCTAATAGCAGCGTTATTCAGTAGCACTATTATAATCCACATGAAAACTGGGAGCCAGAGAGGTAAAATGGATTGCCCAAGTACAGATAAGCCTGGTAATGCCAGGAATTCAGGCTTTTCTGGGATATAGAGCCCATGCTCTTAATAATTTGGATAAACTGCATTTTCTGAAATTGGTATTTGAAACCCAATTTGTGCACCACTCGGTTGACCGGGACTTACATCTTCCTTACTCTAGATGTGAAATTTCTACATGCACAGCCTAAAATTCAATGTATATGTTTTATGTGTGAGGACTTCAGTTTTGAAGCCTGTAGGAAACATCTGCTCTGTATCATGTAATGTGCAGACCATAAGGATTTTCGGGATAAAAATAAGCCCTCCTCTGTCTAGTTGGAAAATAGACATTCAAATAAGTAACCCAAATGTAATGCTAAGTATAGTTAAGTTTGAAGTAAAGTAAGAACTTTATTAAGATTAATGAGAACACGGAGAATGTAACTAATTCAATCTAAAAGAAAAAGAGATTACTCCAAGGAAGTTAGATGTGGATAGGTTCTTTAAGGATGAATAGGAGTCCACTGGACAAAGAAGAAAAATATTGGAAAAAATACTTTGTCTTTATTAATTATCTTTGTAAAAAATATGTCTCAAAATCAGCCAAGAATTAGCATCATGTTTATTAGACAATGCTTCACGGAAACAACTATTAAAACAAATAGGACAATGTTTGGTCACTTAGGATCTTCTAGAACTTTTATGTTCATCATGGTTTCGCAAATTCTATTCAGCAATCTTTAATTAGTATGAAATGTAATCTACTCAAACAGAAACATTTGAACTCACTTAGTGAAATTATGTGCTGTAATACAACAGTCCCACCACTAACTAGCTTCTTGTCCTTTGTACCTATTTTAATTTTTTACTTCTGAATCATAGATCATGATTAGAAGCAAGCTAAAAAGTGAGGAGTTTGGTGTTCTTTTTATAATCTGTTGACAAGTTAATATTTTTTATAGATGGCCTATTTCATTGTGTTCTTCCCACTATAAAAATACCTTTAATATTAATTTTAGGTGGCTTTTGAAACCTCAATAAATTCTAGGATTCATTATTCACTTATATGATTTTTTAGAGGTCTAGACCTCTCCACTCTTATTTCTGTTCTTTCTTTCCTTTTCTGTGTATGTAATTGTTTTTTAAGTTGTTGCTTTTGGTTATATAGAAATCCCCTTCAGAATTATATGAAATTATAGAGCTGGAATTTCTTTTTTGAAAACAACATCTCATATCATTGGTTTTGGATTTGAACCATCCTTTCTTAGGGCTTGATCTAGGAAAGACTTCTGCTGCCTCTGAAATTTGCCTTCCTGAAATCCATGTTACATGTCTGACTTCTTGCCATATTTCCTTTCCTTGTTTTCAGGCATTCTACGGCCTTTTTACTCAGTGTGGTATATGGACCAGCAGTGTTAGCATCACTGGGAGTTTGTTAGAAATGAAGAATCTCAGGTCCCCATTCTAGGCCAAGTAAATCAGATGGGCTTATTAAAAACTCATTCAGGTGCCTTATAAGTACACTGAATCAGGGAAGCACTGCTTTGAGATGACAGGGCAAAATAACTTTCTCCAAAGGTCTTCTCATTTCAACCTGTCTAACCAAGTCTTTTTTAAGAATCAGGTTGATGGACCTTTGGTAGAAAAATACAGTATTTCAAGGCAAATAAAAAATTTGTCAGCTACCTTATTTTTAGCTGAATTTTAGTAATAAAAGTAAGCTAGCATTCACAGAGGGATTACTGTGTACTCAGTGCAACTCTTCAAATTTATCCTCTGATTTAATCTTCGTAATAGCACAGAGATGCAGTTAGCATTGCAATTCCCTTTTTACAGGTGAGGAATTTGAAGCCAATGTAGAGATTCAGTTCTTACCCAATATCACAGAGCCCTGCAGAGCCAGGTTTCAAATTAAACCTATTTAAACCTATTTGATTCTAAAATCTATGTTTTAAATAATGTCAAAGCACTGTTACTCATGACAGGATGAAGTTTTTAACAGATTACAGGAAGCTGAAAATTTCCTGCTCCATTATATTTGTTCTCTTTTCCCGGGTCTGTATTCCCTGACCGTTTTAAGCTACTGCCTCTACCACCTGTTAATATTCCTGTCCACACCCATGTCTCATATACTAAACATCCCCTGTGAGGGTAATCCAAACACTCTCTTGCTCTCTTTAATTGTAAATTGTATGTCACAAACTTTTCCATAACATACCAGCTCACCCTTAATCCTTCCGGTTTCTAATCACTCCTATTTTCTGCCTTGTCTTGATCTTTAAATCTGCTATTCAATACTGTTATCCTTTCAACTAAGATCTAGGTTTTTTTTCCAATTATAAGACCTTTAACTCCTTAGGTAAACACTGTTCCTGATGTGACTAGACCTGGACTCCTACCTTCGGGTCAGCTCTAGGCACAATTCCAGAATCTAAGCTTACTCTTGTTCTAAGAGAAAGAACATGAATTTTCTTTCAGTAATTAAGCTGTAGAACATTCTTTCTAACACTTTACCTTGTTCTCTCTCTCCTTGTCCTTCACTGAAATGTTTCCTTTCATGCTATCAAAAGCAGACTTGAGTTCCACACAAGCTTTTATCTTCATGACATGTTAAGTTCATCTACATCATCTTCTTCTAAGGCTTTACTAGAACAAAGTATCATTGTTATGATCAAATAATAAATCTTACTGACTTTCTATCTTGAATTGTACTTTTAATTTTGTTAATGATCTGGGCTTTGAATATACAGTAGAATTCTTGACCCTCATTTTAGTCATTTTTAACTGTGGACTCCTTTGTTTATATAAATTGCATAACTTTTTATTGTAATGGCTGATGTCCTTCATTATATCCAGTTTTATAGTTTTATCTGACGTTTTCCTTCCCTCTAGACTTTGACTTTAAAGTTAACATAAACCTGGCAGACTTCCAGATGATTCTGTACAATGTTATATACATTGTACTATAATGTACTATAGTCAGGTGTTCATCAATCTGGCAGAATAATCCCTGATGCAGGACCAGATACAGTTTTGTATCTCTATTTATTTAGCTAGTCATTATTTTTCCAGTCTTTTTTTCTGTCTACAAAATCCCCAACTCTTCTAAAATGGTAGTGTTGGTAAGACTATGCTTTCAACAAACACTTTCCTTTTTGGCTTAGAGCTCTGATTCCTGGAGATGTTTCCCAAATTTCTTCTGTTTATGTCATTTATCCATATTCAATATTATAAGTAAATGATGGTAAGCCAGAGGATGCATTCGTTTATTTATCCATCTTCAAACTACTTTTATTGGTGGATCTTTGTTCCAGGTATGGTGCTGGGCCAGTAAATTGGTAAGCGCCAGTGGACTCTAAATGGAGATGATGGATTTCATTTCCAAAAGAGGAAACAACTATGATTGTCCATGTGTTTGTACAAAGGGCTACCTCCATTCTTATATTTCTTCTTTGTCTGGTAACTAAGCTCTTCATGTTTCCTAATTCTAGAAGCCCTCTGTCTTTTCATAGAAAGGGAGAATACTGCTTTCTTTCCAGAAATTATACATCTCTTCCCAGAGGATTTCTCCAGTGGATCAAATTTCCTGCTCCTTCCCTTCTTCCTTTGTGTAATAGTCTTCCATTGTACTTGACCTGTTTTAATCCATCTTTGCCCTCTCAAAACCTCTTCCCTTTCCATTTCTTGCTTCAGCTGCTTCTTTATGTTACCCAGGAAGTAGTTTTCTCTTTCAATATAGCAGAAGATAAAAACCCATTAATTTTGGTGTTTTAACTTTATGAATTTAATTTTAATTTTATCACATTGCAGCTACCAACATAATTTTTTATTACTTTTGAAAAGAGGAATAGCAGAGTCTTTTTTTTTTTATCAATTACCGCCTCCCCCATCCCTAGGGAAACTCTATGAGCAGATGTAGAACACTTTTAGGTGGTCTTAGTACCTTCTCACTTTCTGAACTTCCTGTATGAATTTAACTAGTTCTTATTCCTAGTATTATGACTTTTAGACTGTCAAATATTAAATGCAGCCAGTAAGTAGAGGCAGATAACTAAAAAAATATATATGTATTCTTACCTCTTACTTTGTTCTTCCTACTTTGCTGGTCCTTTGCATGAGCTCCTAGTTGACTCCTAAAATTCCTTCCAGTGCTTCAGTGTGCCTTTCTAGTGTATCATATGTGTTTGTGAACCACTGACCTATTCTCTGATACTTAATTATTACTTAGTGAGGACTGATACTTAGTTTTTTAAAAAATAAAAGTTTTATTGGAGAAAAATAGAGCCACCATGTACTCAGGGAGAAGAGCACAAAAAATTAACAGATACAGAACAACTGGAAAGTCACAATTACCCACTGTCGTTTGCAGTTACTTTTCACTTTCTTTAATAGCTCCCGTAGACTTGTTTTTTAATAGTCTTGCCAATTTTTTGGTTGAAACAGCAACAAGTTTTCAAAAAATTAAGAGCATTCAAGATAACAAGTGATACCAAGAGTCTGTTCCTAACAGGCACTGATTCTACCTAAAAATTCCTTAAGAGTTACTACTGAGTCTTATAGAATAGTTTGTAATCTCAGAGACCATCAGGGATGAGTTAGAACATTGACTGATAGTTTAAAGAGAATTTCACATGGTATGGAAAGTGCCATAGGAGCATGTTAAAAATCAACAAAGGTTTAATTACTGAGAGGTGAGTTTACTATAATATTTTGTTTCAAAAGAGGAAAATAATCCCCTAAAAAACTGAAAAAAGATTACCAATGTGTTAAATAAGCTAAACATTTTTATATGCATTTCTGGTGCAAGGTGATTCTTTTCTTTCATATTGCCTTCATAATGTGGAAGCTTTCAACTTTTTAAAGTTATGTGCTATGCACACAACCTGATGTTTGTTGATAGCCCCATGAGCTCAGATGTACCTGTGCTATTCCTAAAGGGTAACCATGATGCCCAAACTAACTTCAACAGGATACATTTAATTTATGAATCTTTGTGTCCATAATCTCCCTCAGACAGTTTTTTTTTTTTTAATGAAAGGAAACGGAAATTACAAAATACCTACATTTAAATGAAATTAAGAATGTAACACTGGCTGAAGTTGGCAAAAGAACTTTTTTTCTTCATCATTTGTGGTTTCAAAGAACTGGACTGAATTTAGAGTTCTCTGAATCTTTTGTGACTTAATTTAAGATCTTTTCTTTATTTTAAATGGGATAGACTTCTTATGACGTGAAAGGAGTAGTTGAGGCTGGAAAATTCTAAAGTATAAGCATTATGGCTTTCACACAATTGGAAGTGCTTTAAAATTGACCTAACAAGGATTCACACGTCAGATTGGTATAGTTGGAGGCAAGTTTCATTTTGTCAGAAATGCCATTCTAGAACGAAGGCAAAAAAATGTTTCAGCGTTTTCTGCTTTATGGAAAGTTCCATCCTTGGTTAGTTAGTAGGATCAAAATGTCCCACCTTTTGTTCAAAGTGCCTCCCCGCTTTTCCTTTTGCTTTTGATACTACTTAGAGTGTTCTACAGTTAAAAGTACTCCTTCCCACATGAGAAAATTACGTCCTATATATGTTAATTTACTTGTCTGTGGTGATGTAAAAAGGATATTAAAGGGTATGTGTGTTTGTCTCTAGATTTCAGCTTAATTCCTAAAGTTATAGATACTAGGCATTAGAAATCTCCATATCCTAAGGAGTTTTGAGGGGATTCCAGACACTACTTCTAGGACTAAAGGAGAGATGGCCAGTGGCATCTTTCCACTCTCATACTCAAGATGACTCTCAGGCTGGAGCTTAATGAAGAATGAATTTATGTATTTCATGAGTGTTTAGCTTAGTGGGGAATGTGGTAATATCCTACCTTTTCTCTTTTTAAAAGAAAAGATGGTGGCTACTCCCTTACATAGGAAAGGATTCAAGAGAATCCCTAATAGTAAACTGAGGGTTTCCTCAGCAAGGAAACACTGACATCTTATTCCTTAGTTGGATGTTTGCTGAGCAGCAGAAACTTTTGGGCCTACCTCCTGGTATACCAGAATAGATCACATCAGAAAGCACTTTGGAGAAATTAATACTTGAGTTCAAGGGCAGAAGGAACACATATCCTGCTTCCTGTTTATTCCTGGGTAATTTTAACTCTGTGAAGCAGGATAAAGCAGCTCCTAATATAAGGAGAAGAGATGGCATCAGAAAAACCAGTATGTGTTCCTGTTACTTGGCATGGAAATAATGTATGACTCCAGAGCCAAGTAGATGGTGTGAACAGATTCCAGGGGCCAAGTAGATGTGAACAGATATCAGGGTGTAAGTCAATGTAGTGAAAGGTTGTCATACGGGAACCATGGCAGGACAGTGTGCGGCTAATTCACTCAAGAGTTGGCGTCTATGCAGTATGTTTCCTGGAACTGAAGATAAATGGGGCCAGAGTGTAAGGGCTACAAAGGGAATGCTTGTTTTATTGAAGATATTTCTTTTCCAAACTTGGGAGCCTATCCAGGCTTCTCTACGTGTCTGGTTTTGCTCGTGGAATGTGAATAGGAAAGGCATGTAATACTTCTCACTTAAAAGTTGAAGAGTCATCATGTGTTCTGTAATGGCGACAACAAGCCCCAGAGAAGGGCCACTACTTCCTTTTCAATCCCAGAGTAAAGAGGCAGGGGGAAATGATGTTAACCAGCAGAGAGCTTGTAATTTAGATAGCAGCTTTTGTTATTTTAAGCCACTAAGATATGGGACTGTTTGTCGCCACTGCACAACCTAGCAAAATACGATAGATATAGCAAAATATGATAGATAGACAGGACATCAGTGGGTGAATAGTACGGATTTTTTCTGTACTGGCCTCTAAAGAATCCACAAGTATATCCCACAAAAGAGTGAATTTGGGTCCATGGGGGTCACTGTGGTTGCCCATCAAGAAAGTAAATATATAAGACCTTTTTTTTTTTTTTTTTTAAATCCAGCCTTCTTTTCCTTCCCCAAAATACAGTGGCAGGGGGCAGTGGGGAAGGGATATATAGAAGTGGGGGAATAAGTAAAAAACAGAATGGAATATCTAGAAAAAGTAAAAGAGTAAAAGAGCATACCTTGTTGTTCCTCTCCTCTGCGATGTGGTTCAGGCTTGAATTTAGAAGGCAGGTACAGATTTTTATTTGGATGGGAGATGAGCATTAACATTTAATGTGGATTGGATGAAATTCTGTAATATAAAAATGAGTCTTAGTGGCCAAAATGAGACTCTACGTATTGCATAAAAACCTATGAAGCCAAAAGAACCTACCAAAATGCCATTAATTAATGTGAAATAGAGATCTCAGCAGAGTAAAAAACAATAATAATAATGATTATACCACACAGGGTATGGATTGTCCAATAAGCTTGTTATGTAGTTTGTTGGTGATGGAATTGGAAACACAATCTAGGAGTCCTAACTTCAACTATAATACTATTTTCGAACACTTATTTCTTAAAGGATATTGTCTGTGGGAATTATATTAATTTTTAAAAATGCAAATTCAGCTTTGGTGAATGATTTGGCAGGCCATACTATGAACTATAGTGGGCAAATTGTAACACATTTTTCTTGGAACTGATACCACCAAAATAATAACTGGTATGCATTATTACTCTAGAGAGCCAGAGTGTACAATTACTGGCAAAGAGGTCTCTATGGGAATTGCCAACAGCTTTTATTTCTAGTGTGTTTATAATATATTCCTTATCTGAATCTAAAAAGGATCTGATGTGTTGTCCTCAGTGTTAACCTTTTAAACCACGCAAATATTTATTGATCATTTCCTATATGTGAAGTAGTCTTCCAGATGCAGGTGATACAAATGTTCTTGCCCTCGACAACATGCTGAGAGTAAATGAATTCATATTTGAGATTAAAAGCAATAGAGAAACAGAAAATTGCAAGTCTTTAGATCTCCCAGCAATGTGGCTCTTTGAACTTCCATACATAACATTTTAATGATGCCTTCACATGTTTATGTTCCGCAGCGGCTGTTTTATACAAGGACAGCCAGTGAAATGGTTTTGTAGTGTCTATTTTCTGTATGAACTTTAATTGAGAAGAAAACACTATGGTTCAAACTACTTTAAATAACTTTTTAAAGAGACATGAATCAACGAAAACATACTTCCCAGTTCCATGTTTGCTGTTCATGATGGATAATATAATTCTAGATTAGTGAAATGTAGGACATGGGACTTATATTTTTATGTAAAAGAAATAGTTTATGGTATATGGGCATCCTTTGTGTAACAAAAGGATAGAGTGTATTTATTGTTAAGTTTTGTGATTATTGGGTTTTTCTTTTCAATTTGGTAGAATGGACAGAACACTTAACAAGAAGTCAGAAGATCTGGGTTCTAGTCTTTCTCCATCCACCAAATATCTGCCTGAACTTGGACATTTTATTGTGCCTACCTGAGCCTTACATCTTAGTCTAAAAATGAAGATTTTAACTAGATAACTGTGTTCTCATTTTTGACTTAGAATTCTGTGATCTTGATTGAAAACTGAGTGGAATGTTAAAATCCACTATAATCAGTTAAGATATTTAATACAAAAAATGGGCAAGTGAGATTATATTAAATTTCTTTCTAAAGAAAGAATATTATTATCCATGTCCAAAATTGTGTCTATTAACTGTCACACTTATATTTGCTAAGACAAATATTTGCTAAACGAGTATTGAATCCTATATTGTATAATTTGTGTCTCTTACTCCTTCCATTTAACAATATTTCTTCGACAGCAGTAGACTTCTAGCCAAGACCATTGTGTGGTCATTGAATTTTATTTTAAACTCCAGGCATTTCCCACTGCTCTAAGGTACAGTTTGGTATTAAGCTCTAAACCAAAGGTCTGAGTTGAAAAGACATTTCCTAGGGTAAAACCATTTTACTTGATTATCTTGACTAATGATGTTCTGTATTGAATGTTAAGAAATTTATGAATCCTATCCAGTAGGACTTTAAAACTGTGTTTATAACATATTCTTTCCTTAGCTTGTAAATAAATACCAGCTTTGAAGAAAACATATCATCTGGTTAGAACAAAATAATGACAAAAATTCAGCCTTTTAAGTATAAAGTAGAATAACTAAAAATGGATGTATAGAACATCTAGGTGCCCTAATAAGAAAGAGAAAGGGTCTCTCAATGAGTGGAGAGTGGGTTGAAGATGTCTGGGCTCACTTGTCTTTTCAAAATATTTGTTTAGTTTCCACTGTGTCAGATGAATGCATCAAAATCTCTTTCTTTAAAGAATTCAAGGTGTGTGGGATGAGTGAGTGGGTGGGCAGAGAAAATCAGTGAAGGTTGAAAATTGTCCTGGTAAGCACCACAAAAGAAGAGTGGTGGAAGAATCCCAGGAAACAGTGAGGATGGAAATCTAACTCTGCCTTGAAGTAATTCACAAAGAATGAGAAACCAAAGATGTGTCATAATGGGTAGTGAATAATTGTACAGTGAATGCACAGTGAATGATGGTGGAAAAACATCAGGCAGACAGGCCATCATATATAAAAATACATAAGGGCATAGCATAACAAAAAAAATGAAGTACAGTAAATAGGAAAGCAATGAGAAGCAAAAGTAAAGGAATAAATTCAGCCAAAATTATATTAAGTAGTATATATAATAGCAAGACATTTGTGTTTGATACCATAGACATTGGGTACCATTGGACAATTTAAAGACCCAAAGTATAGAAGTATATGATTATTGTATTAGTTTGCCAGATCTGCCCTATGAACTGTCTGGATTAAACAACAGAAATTTATTGTCTCGGAGTTTTGGAGACTAGAAATCCGAGATCAAGGTGTTAGCTGTGTTGGTTCTTTTTGAGAACTGTGAGGTGAATCTATTCCAGGCCTTTCCCTAGTTTCCCTAGGAATTTTTGGCATTTCTTGACTATTAGATGTGTAACTTCAATCTCTACCTTCATGTTTTTATGATGTTCTCTCTGTATACGTGTCTCTGTCCAAATTTCCCCTTTCTATAAGAACACCAATCATAATGGATTAGTGACCCGCCCTACTCCAGTATGACCTCATCTTAACTAATCACATCTGCAGTGACCCTGTTGCCAAATAAACTCACAGTCTGAGGTACAGAGGGTTAGAAAGTTCAATGTATGATTTTTGGGGAGACACGATTCAACCCGTAACAACTGTATCATATTAAACATTTTTTAAAGATTATCCTGGTGTCATTACTGCAGCTGCCTTTCTGGGAACAGAATTGGTACCAAGAAGAAGAGTGAGGAATGTCTTGTAATAATCCAAGGAAGAAATCATGTTGGTTTGAACTATGTCAGTAGCCATGGCGAGGGAAAGGATTTTAGAAATATTCAAGAAGTAACACTGACAGAATGTAGAGACTAATTTTATATAGGGTTTGATGCCATAAACAGAACTAGAATTTTATGAATTTAGAGATTGATCAAACTATATAATTATTAATAGAAAAAAGGATGTTGTAGAAGTTTTGAGAAAAGATCATGAGCTCGTTTTTAAGGTGCTTATAGACATGTTAAGTGAACAATAAGACATGAATCAAAAACTTAGATTAAATACTTTACATCTGGGAATCAGGATAATCAAGATGGTTACTGGCACTGAGCAAGTAAGAGCAGTAAAGGAGAAGAGAATCAAGGAAACAAAGAGAATGAAGAGTTGATTTCAGGAAAAGAAAGCCATGATGACTCAGTGTCAATGTTCACCCCGAAGTAGCAGAAGAATCAGAAAAGAATGGTATCCTAGAAACCAAGTCAGTATTATCAACTGTAGCAGTGAGTTCCAGTAATTGAAAATAATACAATGGCCACTTTAGGATAGTCAATTTCAGTGAAGTATGGTGAGAATACACTACATGTGCATTTACTTATTTGAGCTCAGTTATATGCCCTCAGCCAAAATAATAATAGTAATAATAACTACTACCATTATTTAAATAGTGTGGGCAATTCTGCCTGATATTCCTCTTAGTATGTACAAATATCCAGCTATAAACAGAAGGAGATATAAGTGGTTTTGCTGATCTCCCGTTCTGTTCTGGTTTTATATGGTTCTCTAAACTGAAAATCTTGCCATGTTATGAAATTCCAGTGTTAGAAGTTATTTTTATAATTTTTGTATATCATGGCCCCTTGGCTTTAAAATACAGTTAACCTATCAGATATTCAGCTAAAACAAAACACGTAACCTATCAGATATCCAGCTAGAACAAAACAAAAAGTAGTCATCCTTTCAATATTGGAAGAAAAACAGGAGGAGATGGATTTAAAAGACAGCAAAGCAATCTTCAGTGTGGTTTTTTCAGTGTGGTTTTTTTAATGTTCATAGCAGGTTTGCAAAAATCTCTGAGATTTTTACCTTATGTGATGACTTTAGAACTTAATCTTTCTGTATAACTTGATTTTATCTGCAATGGTAGCCCAACTGGTGATATCAGAGGAGACAAAACCAACCAACTTACCCCACTTAGGGTACAAAATGGGAGTAAAACTAATGGAAAAATGTAAAACTGTAATGAAATAAGTAAGACAATTAGTTTATATTAATCAGTTGGGTTGGTTAATTGACTCAATAAAAGAACTAGTTTTCAACTATTGTTGATATGATTTACAGAAGGGAAGTGATGTTATCACCAATAGCGTCCAGTTTTAGGAAACCTAGAAGGCTTTTGGTATTGTCAGAATTGTGTGCCTATATAGTGCAGTGTTGCGATTTTAGGACCCTAACATCCAAAGCTGTAGGAGTACCTTGAACTCCTCACTGCCACATCCTTCCAGAGTTTTGGAATTTGAAGACAAAAAAAAAAAAAAAAAAAAAGGAACTGAAAATGAGTTTCTTTCTTTATTATATATTAAAAAGCATGATAATTAATCACTCTGGTATAGTTTAATTCCAGAGATAAGGACATGGCCTAGGTTGACCTCAGAGGAATCCTTTTGCTTTAATGATTCTATGAGGTGTTAGAATTTTCTAAGGAGGATAAGTAATGGTGAACTAGTGAATATTCATGAATAGAATGTATTGTAATGTTGAAAGCGTGCATTAAATTAATTTCCTTAGAAGAGACATTTGAATGGTGGTTTGTAGCTACAGGGGAAAACATAGAGGTCAAATTATAGATTTTGTCTTGTTATGAAATAAAGAATGAAAAGTGAGAATGAATGGCTAATGATGAGTATAGAAAGATGTTAGAATGGTGTTCCTAGAGGGACAGCTAGGATCATATAAGAAAAATAAACACCAAAAGTAACAGGGGAAAAGAATTTGCTGATGACAAACTATTTAGCCTAACAAAGAGGCAAGGGGAAAAAAAATCCCAGGGAGAATAAAAATAATTGATCGACACAATAACAGTTAAATTCAACACAGAAAAGTACCATGGAGAAATAATCCTAAGAAGAAAATTAGGTAGTTTATATATGCTGATAGTTTTTTAATGTTCTGTAACTTTCCAGCATAAAATTTATGACTTTTTGTGGTCATTAAAAAAAAATCCTACTCTTTAAAGGCGACTTATTGGAAAAATGGATGAAATAGCTGTAAAGTAAGTGGAGTAGAGAAGCTATGGTGGGGTTTGGTAATATGCTAATAAGCTATTTGTGGATTTCTGGTTTAAGGAAGAATGTTGGAGGAAATACTTCATGGATTCATCCCATTTCCAAACTCGATGATTGCTCCTGTTAAGTTTTTTTATTTGTTGCTGAGGAGACATCAGCACCACGGAAGGATCAGGGAAGGAACAGAGGATTAGCTGGTTAGAGATGGATGTTTCCTAGAGAAAAGCTTATAAAAAGGGAGGAGAAGAGATTATGGAGATAAGGAACATTACGTTTTCATTTTACCTTGGTAAGAATATGTTTTTCTTCAGTTTGGGACCCGGTGAAGGAGTGAATACGAGCAACCACAGGCTTACTGGTATACCCACAGCCTTACTCCATCCTTCACACTTATACACAAACATCTCCAGAGACTCTCACAGAATCATGGATATTCGCATACGTTGCTTAAATCCGTGTGTAAGGATGTAAGAGAGTTCTGCATGTAGCTTGGTTCAAGGTGGAAGGTATAACACAAGGTCCCAAGGTTAAGAACTTGGAGATTTCAGGGTCCTGGAATCGAGCCCCGCATCGGGCTCTCTGCTCAGCGAGAAGCCTGCTTCTTTCTCTCTCTCTCTGCTGGCCTCTCTGCCTACTTGTGATCTCTCTCTCTCTCTCTGTCAAATAAATAAATAAAATATTAAAAAAAAAAAAAAAGAGGTTTGGAGATTTGGCTAGAGGAGGAGGGTAAAAGATACAAGCCTTCATTCAATGAAGCAGCCCAGAGGTGCTAGTATGATCACATCGTGTTAGGAAAACATAAAGAAATCGAAACATTCCCTTCATTTTGAAGTGTTGATGCTGCCAGTATCTCCTCACTCAGTTCCACCACCATCTGTGTCCGTGGGCATGGAGAGAGGGGCAGACACTGCAGAGTAGCTAACTTAATGTCCATTGTAATCCACTGACTCATTGTGGCCGCTGCTTTAAAACTTGTTAAAAATAAAGCTAGGTGTCCTGACCTTCCTTGCAGCTATGAGGGAGCCTATAGTCTAGTTCAGATGAATGAGAGGTCATTAGAAGTCTGCCGGAGTTGCCCCTTCCCTCAGGGCACGGCTGCTCTGAAGACCCTGCCAGCATGGAACCACTGACTGTTCCTCCAGAACAGCTTCTCTGCAGAGTGTAAAAATAAAAACTCATTTCCAAGCCTCCGTAGTCAAGTTTTCTGTTAGTACTCTCTGATTGCAAGTCCTAACTGATAGAGGACAATAGGAGCATAAAATGAATAGGAAAGGGAATGAAGAAGGAAGAGGTGAGATGGTGAGAAGGGTGCTCTGGAGTGACGTACATTCAGAAACAGAAATAATTATTTACTTCAAACCCATGTATGAAATACAGTATGCAAGGGATAAGTTCATAATTTGAATGGCTGTTGTATCAGGGCAGAAATAGAGGATTTGATAGTATGTAATTATTTATATAACTCTTTTGAAGTGAGATTAGTTTCAAATGTATGTTTCTTTGAGTTTAGAAAGGTAGTATGTTTAGTACACTGAATTTGATGTTGCATCCCCCTGTAGGGTCTGAATCAAATACCTTAATACTTTTTTGGGGGGAGGGGTAAAGGTTTATTTATTTATTTGAGAGAGAGAGTGCACAGGGGCATGAGCAGGGGGAGGAGCAGGAGAGGAAAAGAATCTCAAGCCAACTCTGTGCTGATTGCGAAAACCGACACGAGACTCTAAATCATGATCCTGAGATCATGACCTGCGCTGAAACCAAGAGTTCGGGGCATAACTGATTGATCCACCCAACAGCCCCCAAATACCTTAATATTTCTGCATAGTAATGTAAGGAGAGTTGCACCGAGAAGGATAAATAAGGACTAAAAATGATCTAATGATACTTAAGCTCAATGTTTGCAAGTAAGTCATGAAAGATCATTTCATTTCAGGGTTTATTTGAGTTTGGATATGTGGACAAAGGACTCTGAAGCTATGATAGTTAAAACGTACATAGCATTTACGTTAGGTACTCTGCATATAATAATTTCATAATCACAGCAATCCTATGAGGTAGATGCTGTGATTTTTCCCATTTTACAGTTAGAAAAACTGAGTGGGAGAGAGGTCAGTAAGAGGCTGTGTTGGAGTTTGAACACTCATGGTATAGCGTCAGAGTCTGTGGTTTAACCAGCAGGCAATATTGTCCACCTAGACACAAACACATACATAATAAAAACAAAACTGTGAGACGGACCAGTTAGAAGCTTTTTCTTTTTCCTATATTGCCTCCAAATAATTTATGATCAACTTTTTTTTTAAAGATTTTATTTATTTATTTGACACAGAGAGAGAGAGATAGCGAGAGAGGGAATACAAGCAGGGGGAGGGGGAAAGGGAGAAGCAGGTTTCCCGCTGAGCAGGGAGCCCAATGCAGGGCTTGACCCTAGGACTTTGGGACCAAGACCTGAGCTGAAGGCAGATGCTTAATGACTGAGTCACCCAGGCACCCCTATGACCAACTTTCATATGTAAGCAAATCAATTTTATAATATCCCCAAATAAAAATTAGATTTGTAATTGGGCAGGTGTTTCTAGAGGTCCTACAGTTCTAGAAATAAGACAGTTTGGAAGGGAGCAAGAGGAGGGACACAAAGAGAGGAAAAAAGAAAAAAGGTAAGAGGATAAAAGAGGAAAAGAGAGGGGAGCCTGGGTGGCTCAGTGGGTTAAGCCTCTGCCTTCAGCTCAGGTCATGATCTCAGGGTCCTGGGATCAAGCCCTACACTGGGCTCTCTGGTCAATGGGGAGCCTGCTCCCCCCTCTCTCTCTGCCTGCCTCTTGCCTACTTGTGTTCTCTCTCTGTGTCAAATAAATAAATAAAATCTTTTAAAAAATGGGAAAAAAGGAGGGAAAGAGAAAAAACATAATTCACACATCAAGCTTGAGGTATAATATACAGAAGTAAAATATATTCAATCAATGTATATGACAATGATTTGAAAATCAGAATTCATAAATTAGATTTTAAATGGAGGAATATAGATAGTAATCAGCTTAAGTAAAGCTAATAAAAGACCCCTTTATGATGATATGTTTCAATGCAGGATTTAAAGGAAATAATAGGGTAGCAGAGAAAAGCATGGAAGTGGCAATTGGAAACTGTGTGAGGGTAAAAAAAATATGTGTGATCGATCAAACAATTGGCCCTTGTCTCTCTCTACCCCTCCCACGTGATAAAAAGTGAAACTTTGTTATGCAAGAACAATAAATATAGAATCAATGAAATAAAAACATTATAATGCCTGAGTTATCTAGTGTTACTAGATAAGAAGAAAATTACTGAGATACTTAGATTAGCCCATACCATAATGCTCTAAAAATTTTGTTTCTATAGAACAACGGGAAAAAGTAAAGGAATCCTAAGAATGGGTAAGCATCTTTATAGAGAATGCCTGTTTCTAATCCTCAAGATTTCAAAACTCAAGGAGAATTTCACAAACATGTCTCAGTAGATTTAGAGAATGACAGTGGGAAAAGGGAGGAGACACATCAGAAGAAATTATCTTTGTGATATAACGAATTTAGAGGGCTTCCTTAAATCTGGGATTAGAAGGCTCACTTTATTCAGAGTTGGCATCTAAAAGACAAGGGATTTTGCTGATTGAAATTTTTAAGCATGAAAAGATGCTCACAATTTTTCTCATTATTTTGGTTTTTAAGTCTCAGAATCCAACCACTATAACTCAAAGCCAGCTTAAGTTTTCAAATGAACATTTGCTACCAATTAGTTCATAATGAGTATTTGTCTGAAATGTTTAATGACCAAAAGAAAGCTTTTAAAATTGAAAAACTTTTATGTTTAGGATTTAGTTACCCTGCCTGACTTGTAAGTGTAACAAGTTTGATCACCCAAAGAGTTCATAAGGTTTTAAACATAAAGGTTTGACTTTCAAACAGGATGACAGAGCTCCTGTCCCTCCTCAATGTCTTTCATAGGAAATCATTAAACAAAGGGTAGATCTCAACTGCTTGTTTTCTACTTAAATCTCACACTAATCCCATTGCCATCAATAGAAAGTCTGTATATGAATTGAGTGTGGGCTGCCCATTCATAGACCTATTGAGAGAAGGAAATGCCCCTTTATTTCATCATTAAGTCCAGTTTTCTTACCTTTTTTTTTTCTTTTCTTTTTTGGTCTAATTAGTACCTCAAAGAATCCTTCCTGACTTTATTGGGAATGCTTCTAAAGTTTCACCATTAAATGCAATGTTTACTCTAAGTGTTTCTGTTCCTGGTTGATTAAGATGTTTTTGTTTGTTAACCACAAATGAGTAATTTTACTGAATTCTATATAGCAAACATCTACAAGGTCATAGGATTTTCCCATCCTAATCCATTCATATAATATCTTAGAATAATGACTTTTCTAATTTAGAATTATCCTTGCCATATTTGGAAAACCTACGTGGTCATGATTTTTTAATTAACATTTCTGAATTAAATTTAACAATATTTTACTTAGAATTTTTGCACCTAAAGAAAGATGACATTTAATTTTGCTTTGAATATCATATTTATACTAATCTCAAAAGTAAATTGAGTAGACCATTGCCATATTTTTTCATTTAAAAATTCAAAATTATTGGCATGAGGTTGGTTGTAGAATTCCTTATACTTTAAAGTATGGTTTTATTTAACTGTAGTTATATTCCTTTTTCTCTATGTAATATTTATTGGTTCTTACTCATTTTTCTTTACTCCATCTTTCCAGAAATTTATTTTATTAATCTTTTCAAAGATTAAGCAAAAAAATTATCTCTAATATTACTTTACTTTTTGCTTTTAGTAATTTCTCCATAGTAGAGGAGATGTTCCTGGTGTCCCAGAGAAGCCAAATTTCTCTAGGCATAAGTGAATGAAAGTTAGCATTCCCCATATCTCTCTCTCTCACACGCAATATCTCTCTCTCACACACGCACGCATGCATGGAACTGGGAATATCAGAACTACTTCGCCAAGGAAATCCTCCTAAAACCTTCCTCCTCACCCATGCACTGACTGGTTTTGTTCCTTTTTTTCTTTTTTATTGAAATACAAGTTACCACCCTGACCCATTTCCTATTTATTATGAATATTGATATATGTAGACTTACTTTGATCATTTAAAAAAATATTTTATTTAATTATTTGAGACAGAGAGGAAATGTGTGGGAGGTGGCCTGAGAGCAGCCCCGGGAGAGGGAGAAGCAGAATCCCCAGTCAAAGTCGGGCCCAGTCCAGGACCCTGATATCATAACCTGAGCTGAAGGTAGACGCTTAACTGACTGAGCCACCGGGTGCCCCTACTTTAATCATTTCGTTTTCATCTATTTATTGACCCTGTCTTTTTTCCCCTTTTTTCTGAAATTTCTGAATTAATAGAGTGTTTGCCATCTTCTTCTTTCTTCTTCTGGTTTCAGTGTTATACATGCTATTTTGTTCATTTTAATGCCTTCTCTAAATATTTCACATATCTTAATCCATACAACCTTATTCTTTTTCCAAAAAGCCTGATGGTGATCAGTTTCTGTCCTTTAAAAAGTATGGGAAATTGAGTGGTTTAGATTCCCTCCAAACTTACCACCTTTTTTTGTTTACTGTCATTGCACCTTGCTTTTAAACCCTAAAAATGTAGTTATGTGTGTGGTTCAACGCTTACTTTCTTTAGTTTGACCACAGATAATTATACCACCTTATATGCTACCCAGCACTTTTCTTGGTTCTGGTGACACATTGTTAGTGGAACGGTCCCTTGCCTTCTCCCAACTTCCATTTAATTTTATTTTCTTAATTCCTTTGCTCACTATTTCTTCTTGTTACTCCTTCCTTTGGGTTCAAATTCTTTCTGTTAAAGTACATCCCAGCAAACATCTTTACCGGCAAGCATTTTTTAGCCTCTGTCTACCTCAAAATGTTTCTCTTTTGTTCTGTTTTTGAATTGAAAAAAAAAAAAAATACAGTAATTGAATTGTAAAAATATATTAAATAGTGCAGTTAAAGGGTTAACTATATAAGGACACCCGGCTGGCTCAGTCAGAAGAGCTCCAGGCTCTTGAGCTTGGGGTCATGAGTTCTAGCCCCAAGTTGTGTGTGGGGATTACTTAAAAATCAATAAGTAAATAAACTTTAGAAGGGGAGGGGGAGCTTAACTAAATACATCGGAATAGTCAATTAGAAGATAAAACCAAAACTATCACCCAGAATACAATTTGTGAAGGAGCACCTAAAACACATTCCAAATGGGATTAGCACCAGTGTATTTCAATAAAATTTGTGGAAGCTGAGAGGACTGAGAAAGAGTAAAGAGATAGTGCCAAAGTATTTTCTGGGATTCAAGAAAATGACATCATTTGCTCTATGAGTGGATCTGTTTATGTTCTCCTGCTGGCTTTGGTGTGCCTTTTCTATTTTTTTCTAAATCAATCTTGTTCTAAAATGATGTCCTTTTCTTGTTTTATGGATCTCATTTCATCATTTACCTTCTTGCTTGTTAATTTTATGAAATTCTTCCCCAGACATGAAGGTTTTTAGTAGTTTAGGACCAGTTTTTATGTTATATTTTCAGTCTGTTGTTTTGTATTGCATTTATGGTGTAAATTTGGACTCCACAATATGCTTATGACTCCGATTTGGAGCCATGATTTCTCATGGGTGACTCTATCTGCACTCATAGTGTGCTGCTGTGGGGAGGGCATTTCTCAGCTCTGGGCTAAATTCCTATGTTGGTGGTGAAGTACTTCCAGTCTCTGTTAATGTGTATCTACTCTCTGGTTCTCAGTGTTATTCAAGTGATCTGTTACAGATCCCAGCCCTGTGCAATGATGGTGTCCTCCACCTCTTTAAGGTTTTCCTGACCCTCCCAACCCCAAAGCATCAAAGATGGTACAGTTACCGACTTGCTAGAGATGCGAAGTTTCTCTTCATTTCTGACACCTAGAAATTATTCTGTATTATCTGCAACTTCTGCTTTATGAAAAATAGTTCTGCTGCATTTTGGCTAACTTGTGTTTGTAGTACTTGCAGTAGGATTTGTACTTGAGGTAGTTGGTACACTTTGCATCTGCAGCCCTCCATATTGCTCTGTAGTAGCCCTAATGACTTAGAACTCAGTAAAATTTTTATCTCCTCACCACAGTAGTAAGCATTATTTATGTTTTTATGAGTCTGTACAAGTCCCTTGATGTGCCTTCATACTTGCCTTTGTAGCTTCATCCACTCCATTTCTTACAGTGTCTTCTCAGTGCTTTCCACTTCCTGCAGACCACCTTGTTTAAGGCCCACTCGGATCTATCTGGGTTACATTTTCCTCTACTTTCCAGCTCAAAGTGATCTCTTCTTCCACAAGATTCAGTTGGCATTAGTCATGTAAAGACATCCTTCTCCACTTACTTCATATCAGGCAATAATTTTCTTTTTATGCATGCATGTGTAGCTACCATTTTGTCTGTGATTGCTTTGATAAGGAATATGGATTTAAATTTTGTAATTCCACTTTTAGCCCCAAACTCTGTATCTTATACAGCTTTGTATAGTAGGCTATCAATAAGTATTAAATTGAATAATTGAATCTCTCATTGTGTTTAAAGGCCAGAGCACATAGTAGCTGTTAATGTTTAATAAAGTAAATAAGCAATTTCTCTTCCATACCATCATGGTGTAGAACAAAGAATGTGGCTTGGAGTTAAGATATTTGGGTTAAAGATCTACTTCTATTACCTTCAGCTTAATGATTCTGGGCAACTCAGTTAACTTTAAGGACTGTCACTTTTCCTAATTAAATGGGAATGATAATAAATATCTCATAGGATTCTTACTAAAATGAGCAAGAATGTATGTGTGAAACACTTTTAAACAATAATACATTAGCAATGACCATGGTTCTCTGAAAAGTCTAAACAACAATGAAAATAATAAGGATGCAGTCTTTTGGGTAAGAAGAACAAATTGAAGGGAGGAAATATACAAATAAGGGGAAATATATATATATATATATATATATATTTAATATATATATTTATATATATTAAAATGAGAAAAACCCCTGGTATGTATGCTCCTGAAAGTCTTCGTGGCAAAAAAAATTTGTGATTGAAACAAACCAGTTACTTGAAAATAGGTTTCAGGGGCTCATTTATAAATACTATTTTATGTTTACAAAAGCAAGTTAAGCAGGAAAACATGGTAAATCAACTATCAATGGCATTTTAAGTCTTACTAATAATGGATGCAGCAATTCCATTTTTCTAGCCTCCATCCATTGAGATAACCTCTCTGTCGAATCCTTGTCGTTACATTTTTCTTTCATTCTTTAAACATACTTTCTTTTAATTACTTAAACATATTTATAACTGCATTGAAATCTTTGCTACATGTAATATGTGAACACACTAAGAGTCAGTGCCTATTGACTCCTCTGAAATCAAGTCCCACTGCTGGGCCTCTCCCAGGTGCCCCGGCTGCTTTTATTTCTGAGTCTCCCTTCCCTGGCACTTTATATGCCTTTTAATATTTTTGTTGAAAAATGAACATTTTAAATAATATCTTATAGTCACTATCAATCCTGATCTCTGTTTCTGAGTTTTTGTCATTGTGTAATAATTTGCCTGGAATTATTAAACTACAGAATCTACACCCCTATATTCAAGGCTGTTTGTTGAAGTGTTTGCTCAGTTTTTTATTCTTTTTTTTTCAGCTGGGCTTCCTAAGGGTCACCTTGCATGTGTATAGGCTGGTGTCTTGGGTTGAGGTTGCGCTCACACCTCAACCGCATAGGGCCTCTACCCTCTGCTAATACCGCCGTGTGCGGTTGAGGAGCACAGTCAATGTTCCATCAGCTCCAGTGTCTGCTTTGGCTTTTATTTTCTTCAGGACTCCTTGGGGTTTCCCTGCCAGTGTGCATAGTTTTCTACTCAGCCAGACGTATTCTGTGGCTCTCTCACTTACAGAATCCCTGATTAAATTTCTCGCGGGTCCAATGTTGATTCCTAACTAGACTGCGGCGTTACAGCTGCAAAGCTGCATGTTTTCCCTGTTTATTTTATGTGGAATTCACACTTCTGTCCCCCAGCCCCAAGCCTGTGTCTGTCCCATCCCCACCCCCCACCCCCCACCCCCCACCCCGCCCCAGGCGTCTTTCTGCATGTTCTGGGACAGATCACTCTGGTAAAACTACCAGTTCTGCAGACTGAACTAGGCTGGGCCAGGGAGGTGGGGGAATTTGTCGGGGTTGGGGGCGTGGGGGGATGGTCATGGCGATGGCAGCATCCCAGGCAAGGATTCAGACTTCTGCTCTCCTTACCTAAAACTCTGGTCGTTTTTTTTGCAGACATAATTTGCCAGCCTCTTCATGCCATTGCCTGAAGGCCCTCTCCTAAGCCTTTACAAAAGCTGGAATATTTTTATAATAATAAAAAATATTACAAATAAAATTAGAAAGGATGGGAAAAATCTGTCTTTTTACTTCAGAGTATAATCTGAATCCTGCCTTAATAAAATTCTGAATCATAAAGGCTTTTTCTTCTAAGAGTTTCTCAGGTTTTTTTTGTTGTTTGTTTTCTTGTACCAGGTTTGGCATGCGGTTCCCTGATTTTCTTTGTTTTGGGGCAAGCTATCTGCCCTTGCTACCTCTTGTATTTTTCCTACAAGTGACAGTAACACCACCCACCTTAGAGAAGGCCATAGAGGGTTAGCAGATACTTATTAGAATGAGTTCTGAAGAAACAGTGCTTGGAATTAACCTTAAAGGCAACACAAATCCTAAATTGTACTTAAGAAGATGACAAAAGAATGCTGCCAGTTTTTGGGCTGGAGGCTCTTGTGAAGGACATGGAAAAAACGTTAGAAGTTGTACAAAACAGTTTTCAGGGATACCTGAGAAATGTTGGCTTCTTTGAGGGACTTTTAAACTTGGTGATTCCAGTGACCTAAATTGAATTTTAATTGCTCTTCCTCTGGAGCAAAACAGTAACACCCAGGTGGGTGGTT
Source organism: Mustela lutreola (assembly GCF_030435805.1). Lineage (NCBI taxonomy): Eukaryota > Metazoa > Chordata > Mammalia > Carnivora > Mustelidae > Mustela > Mustela lutreola. Next base: position 35,128,474 of record NC_081294.1, read on the forward strand.
GTTCTTTATAATGAGAAAGTAAGGTAAGCCAGCTACTCCTTTTAGAAAAACATCCTGTTTTGGTTTTCAGTCGCCCCAGGCAGTGGGCAAAACTATAGTGGATAAATTTGTTTCCGAAGGGCATTTAATTTGAAAGTTCATTCTCTTTTGCTTTTGAAAACACACTCTTCCACGTGTTTTCTTTCCCTGAAGCACACAGTGACCACTGGAGGGAGGGAGCCAACAGATGGTAAAGCTCCCTCAGCATGGATTTAGGCGCTCAGGCTGATAAACTTAAATATTGGCATTTTTCAGCTCTGAAAAGAAGTCGTTGGTCCTCATGGGGGACCAGGGCTACCAGGTGGAAATAGTCCAACCACCACCTAGTGATTTTCTGAAGAAAGACGAAGGTCTGTTGAGTAGATGCACCAGAAGATGATTTGATTCTTTGGTAAAATCTTATTAACTTCAATTTAAGGGAGAGGGCACCTGGATTAGTAAAAAGTCTGAAAAGTGTTCATAAAGCTTGGCAATTAGTTTTGTTTATTTTATTCTTATATTTATAGTCTAGGACCTATTAGTTAACTCTCAGCAACCAGAGATTGGAAATGCTTTAGATAAGATCGGTAAGATGAATTTATCAGCAGTTCTCTATTTGCTTCCAATTAATGTGTTTATGCTTTAAAAAGACTTGGTTCTTTTAAAAACTGGGGAATCTTTTGCAATGTGGTTTTCAGTGTTAATTTTTTTCCTCTTCAGTCAGAGGTTATATGTAACCAAGGTTGAAAGGATTTTCAGAACATTTTAGAGCTGCCAGCAATCTTTCGGGACATCTGGCCCTATCTCCTTTCCTAAGCCATTCCTGGCAGATGGTGATCTAGTTTTCTATAAAGGCTCTTATCAAGAGTTAAGGCTTCCCACACTTAGAAACTTCAGCTTCAGTTTTAACAAATCTGTAAAGCTCCAGTTATGCAATTATCATTCTGTAACTGGAATAAAGAAGCTGGGATAAAGAAACTACCAAATACGGAAGGACTGTCTTATAGCCACAATGACATCTGTCAAATGCGGATCAGAAATACAGTATGCATTCTGCCTATATCAGGCTCTGGGTTGATTTCTCTGTTCTCTCCACTTTCTGGAAGGCTGAACTGGCGAAGGGTTAGGAGCACAGAATGTGGAATCACTCCCTTTGTTAGTTGTGTGACAACTTCCCTTTTTGTCTCAAAATGGTGGTATTGTGGTAGTGCTTCCTTTGAGGTTGAAAATTACATAAGAACAATAACATTTACTGCTTATTATTTATCAGACATTACTTTAAGCTCTCTTTAAATACTTTTAAACTTTAAAAATATTTTAATCATTTTATTTAACCCTCACATCTATCTTAATAGTTGAGTATTGTTATTGTCCCATTTTAGGGATGAATCAAGTAAAAGTATAGAGAGGTCTCATCACCTGCCAACACGATACAACCAGATCATTCAACCAGAAAAAGTCAGATTCAGGACATAAAACTAGGCAACCTTCCTCCAGGACCTGTGCCTTTAAACATTCTGAAATCAACTGCACAAAGATTTTTTTATGGATGTAGGTTTTATTTCCTCCCCACACACCCCCCTTTTACCTCCACGCTTTTCATTATTTTTTTCATAAATGATGCTTATCCAGGTGTCCCTTGTAATTATATTAATTTTGAAAATCTGAGAATTAATTATATTAATTCTGAAAATCTGAAAATCAAAATTTTGAAATTTTGAAAATCTGTTCCTCTATTGTTTTCTTCCTTTTTTCTTGTCCTTCTTCTCTTCTTCCTTTTCTTAAGCCTTTTTATTTCCCATAAAAACTACAGTTCAGAATCCCTTTAGCATATCTTTCTTCAATTTCAAAATTTTTGAGATTAAGTGTCTCACTAATGACTACCTTTTTTAAAGTAATAAATCATTGCATATCCTACATATTTATGAGTAGGTAGAAATTGGTGTCACGGAGTTAAAATAAAGTGCTTTATTATCTTGGTAAGCAAACAAATCAAAGAACAAGAAGCAAAACCAAAATAAAAATAGCAAAACAATGTTTTCCAACGCCCAGTGTGGTATGTAGAATACCAGTCGTCAATAGAAATTTTCAATATTTGCATCTAAAACTTGGAAGAGTTGTTAAAATAATCTCTTAAATTATTATTCGTCATATTCTTTGACATATTTATCATAATGTTTCATTGTTCTGGCTTCACTATAGAAGACCTACAATATAATAGGCTTTCAAGTTATTTTTTTTGCACATTTAAGAGGGTAAGCTTTGGTTTTTAAGCATTTTCACATCAAAACGTTTCTTAGATATACTACAAAGTTTCCTCTGTTTAAAAAAAAAAAAAGTCACTGAAAGTAGATCTTTTCCTGATAATCCAGGTTCATCAATATCAAGAAATATGCAAGAGATTTTCATTCATTAGAATTGTTCACTACAAGACCCAATGCTTCTCTTCTCTCTCTCTTTTTTTAAATTTTTCTTTGTATTTTCAATAAATATTTACTAACTACTTCTGTATGGCAGTTATTATCCTAAGTAAAATTGCCATAGAGGAAGTACAGCCTAATGGAGAAATGTTTATGTGCATATTTTTGAAGTCTTCCATCAAAATATGATAATACTTCATTCTTTCCACAGTTATGCAAAGTTCATAAGTGAAAGAATATATTGTATGTCTTCAGTATGGCTTTGAGCTAGACACATAACCTTTTTGGATTTTAGTTTTTTCATCCATAGAAGGGTAAGTATTGAACCTAAAGAATGTCTCCCCAAAGTCATCAAAACCTGGGTGAGAACAATATCCAGGGTTTCTGTTCTGTTCGTATTCATGAGCAAAGAGTTTGGATTTAGCTTATTTGTCTTTCCTATTTCTAGTATGCACAATCAAAATTTTAGACATTTAGCTTAACTTTTTTTTTTTTAAATATTTATTTCAGAGAGAAAGAGAGAGCACAAACAGAGGGAGAAGGAGAAGCAGACTCCCTGCTGAGCCAGGAGCCTGATATGGGAACCTGGAGATCATGAACTGATTTGAAGGCAGACACTCAATCATCTGAGCCACCCAGGCACCCCTAGCTTGACTTTTGATGGGAAAAATCTAGATGGTTTCTAAGGGCTCTTCCATTATAGAGCATTTCAAAATTTATGATTTTATATTTGTATTAATATATCTATACTTGTATCTTCTGGTAGATTAAATGTTTTAGAAACAAAAAATAACCTGTAGGGGTGCCTGGGTAACTCAGTGGGTTAAAGCCTCTGTCTTCTGCTCAGGTCATGGTCCCAGGGTCCTGGGATTGAGCCCATGGAGCTCTCTGCTCAATGGGAAGCCTGCTTCCTCCTCTCTCTCTCTGCCTGCCTCTCCCTCTCTCTCTGCCTGCCTCTCTGCCTACTTCTGATCTCTGTCTGTCAAATAAATAAAATCTTAACAAAAGAAAGAAAGAAAGAACCTATAGAAGTAACACATGAAGAAAAAAAGAAGCCACTTCCTGTAGAAATTTTGAGAGAAGTGAAATCTGCTATAGGTAAAAGAATTTGATGTAGTTAATTTTAAAAAACCCTCAAGAATAAACCTTTAGATTTTTTTTTTGTAATGCTTTAATTTCTTATCACCATCTCTTAGGTTTTCTGGAGGTAGTGAGAATATAAGAAATAACTGATGTAATTGTCAGATATAGTGGCAAAAAAACAGATATAGGACTGAAAACATTAACCCTTTATGTATTTTTGACATATGAGAATATTAGGTGAGAAGAATAACTTTTAGCTTTTTTAAACTTGAAGCACTAAAATACACACACACAATAGAGTAGACTCTCTAAATTAGCAAAATTGTTGAGAAGTCAGCGTATATTCATGAGAAAGTGTATATAAAAATCTGACAAGTTAAAAAATTTATACTGTCAGAGAATAGAGCATTTATTTTTTTCCTTTAGCTATTTATTCAAAACATTTTCAACTTATTAAAGTTGTTGCTATTGATATTCTGCTTCTTATACATTGTCTTTACTGAAGTATTTATTTCAAGTAATTATTCCTGTTTTTAAATTTTCTTTCTGATACATGTAGGCCAGTTTTTCTTATTGAATGCATGGGATATCTTTGTATTTATGTTAACACTTCCTCTGGAAACACCTAGAATGCTTTTGAAACCTTCTTATATCCTCACCCTATCCCTAAAAGGCATTGTCATGGTATTTTCTGTCCTGAAAAATAAACCAGATAGAATGTAAATGTTAATTCTGATAATTGGTGACTTTGATGAGAAACATGATCATTTTTCTCCTTTAGGACCCAATACAGGATAAGATTTTGTAAAGCGGGAGCTGTCCTTTTTTCTATTATTTACATTCATGTCTGTGATATTTGAATTTTCCTTATGCAAAGAACTAATATACTAAAAACAAAATTTTGGAAGATACCTCACATGTTTGTGATTACCAAGAGATTTTTGAGATAAGCCATAAATGGAAAATTGGTGGATACCAATGATTCTGATGTTTGTTAGCTGCCTTAGAGTAGGACAACATTGTGGACTTAAAAATACAACTCTTATTTTCAGGGAAAAAAATTATCCTCAATCTTGTTTGTAATATTAGATGAGGATATGGAAAAAAAATCAGAATGGATCAAATAACTTTCTCCTTGAGCTGTTAGATCACATCTGATTTTGAAAGTCTAATGTTTCAGAGTATCCTTATGCCTCCATTTCTAGAGTTAAAGATGGATACCAGATGGACGCCATCTGTATCTATCACTAATGGACTAATGTTTCTCTATAATGGGTGAAAAATATGAGAAATAAGAAAGATAAAACAGAAGTTTTTATATTACTGTTCCCTAAATGGACTATTTCTTACTCTTTGGGATAAAGTGTGCAACTTAAAGGTTGAACTAGATGCTAAACTGTCTAGCACTGTTAACTAGCAAGTATTTCATGAAAATAGAATTAATCAGAGAATGTAATTTAATGTCACCTTTATTATGGAGCTCAAAGTCAATTTTTTGAAAAAAAATGTAGGAAAAGTTGTAAGTAAAATATACATTATTTTATTTTGTATTTATGATGTTAAGGCTCTATCTGTAAGAGTATCCAGTAATGGGAAAAGAGAGCCACAAATCTTCCTTAGAGATTTTTTCCTGAAATTATTTGTCTATGACTTCATTGCTTCCCCAAAAAGTAAAAATTATTAAAATGGCTCCATCCAAAAAAAACCTATTCACAGAATAGAAAACCTGTGTTATACAAATACACTGAAATTGTGGTTTCAAAAAAGTATGATTATGGAAAAATAAAATGTTTCAAAACTTGTAGATACACATCTCATGCCTAGATTTCTTCCCTGATAGTCTAATCCAATGGTTATCTATGCTCCATTTAAGTACCTCCACTGATACAAGTTCAGAAAGTCACAATTGCTTTGGAGACTTCTAACTTTTAAAAAGTGTCTGTAAATTATTACTCATGGTTTCTACCAATTCATCCTTGCTTGGTCCTAATGGGCACAATAATAATCAAACTAATAAACATTTTTAAGAGTATCTTACACATTTAAAAATACTTTTATACATTTTTTATATAATTTGATCCACATTTAATTATTATTGTATCTGTTTATGGATAGGAGACAGATTCAGAGACTATTCAAAGTCATGTAGCTAGTAAGTAGAAGATATAAATCATAAACTGGTATTTTCTGATACCACATTATTCTACATCATTTTCATGCTATATATGATACTCTGTTTTAGGGCACTTATAATCTTTTTTAAACCTGTGGTCCCTTAGATATCTGGGGACAATGTATCATAATAACATCATGGTTAGTAATTCAAACTCTAGCATTAGACAGACCTGAGTTTCAAGCTTTAACCCACAACTTTGCAACCTTGAGCAAATTACCAGATATGTTAAGCCTCATTTCTTCATCTGTAAAATAGAAATAAAAATAGAACAAACCTGTAAAATAGAATTACATAATTTTGATGCAGTGATGTGCCTAGTGAATAGATAATAATCAGAGTTAATCATTATTATTATTTTTTCATCCAATTTCTGTTTTGTAAACTAGATATGCCCAGTTCTTTGTATGATATAATTTTACTTCTTATAATTTTGATTGTACCTCTTCTATTGACTTTAGTTTTTCTATATTATGTTCTACGTGAGGGACACAAATAAAATAACCTGCTTAATTTTTTGAAATTATGTTTCTTTTAATATGTACCATGAGCATATTTGATTACTAAAATATTATATCACATTTTTGTCCAATTATTCTCAAAACTGCAAGCTCCTTGAGCACTTAACTTACTATACATCTTACCTCAAAATCTAGCCAGGGGCAGGCTGATAATAGGTATTTGATAGATGTTAAAACTAGCTTTCAGCTAAAATAACTGAATTTTGTTCACATGTGCACTACTAGCTCTCTCTATATTTGTAAATTTGTTTGTTTCTGGACCTATCAGTGAAGTTTTATATTCATTATTCTTAGATTATATCCAGTGTTTCAATTTCCTTCAAGTCAACATTTATCTTTTAATCATTTATTATGGTCCCTAAGATCTTCCTGTTTTGCAGCATCCACAATTTGTAATGACATTGTCTTTCAAGTAACTTTTCAAATAAGAGTTGACAATAAAATCTTACTAAATATCACTAGAAATTTCCCTCTAGCCAGATATAGATCATTTAATAAGTAATATAACTTAAGAAGATATCCATCTACTACCCTCAAACCTTTCCCATTCCATTTTGAAACTTTTCAACTGCCATTTGAATGCCTTATTGAGGAGACAATGTTAAGCAGATAAAAAGTGAGGTGGAATGAAATAATGCTTTTCTTTCAAATTAAAAAATCAATTTTAACTTTATCCCATAGACACTGAAGAAGTCCTTTAAAAATTTTAGACTGAAAATGACTTGGCCACATTTTCCTTTTATAAATACCAATTTTATTGGTAATGTGGAACATTATTAAAAAAATCGTGAGATGGTAGGTCCACAAAATGTTTGGAAGGTTTGTATTAGAAGTTCACAAAAGAGTACATATGGACTAGAACCAAGGCAGTGAGATGTCTGCTTTTTAATTATCCATACAATATCCTGTAAGAAATATGTCTCGAATTCAGTGATACAATAAAGAATATAAAAAGATAAATCCTAAGTATCAGGAAACTTAAAATAGGCTTGCAAAGTATCCAACACAAATAGTATGCTTATAGTAAAAGTTTATTGAATGAATAAAGTTTGGAAAACTGTTAAGGTTATAAATTTTTGAAAACTTATGGAATATTGAAGTTATTCAATATTTAAGGCTTATATCAAATAATTTAATTTAAGCCTTAAGGCTTATATCAAATAAAACTAAATTATTAGTAATCATCAGTTTTTCTTAGGAATTATATTGGTTTCTTGTTTTAAGTTCTTTAGTTTTCCTTAAAAATTACGTATTTGCATAAGTTCCTTATTTGATATTCAACTACCTTTTTATAGTCATCAAAATATTATGTAGTATTACTCAAATTGTATAATTCTAAGATTTAATTAATAAATTCTGATGAATTTTTTAACACAGTGACATCTTCCATAAACATGTAGCATCCTCTGATAAGAGCATCAAATGAAAAGTATCTCAAATTAGAAAAGAATATAATTTTGTACATCTAGGCAATAATGATACTGATAATGATCATATGATTTTGAACATCCTCTAATTTAATGTTTTTATAATGTTAGTGTATTTCTAAAGCAAACTAAAAGAAAGCCTTAATGAACTATTCACTTTGACCTGAATTGTTCCAGCTATAAAGATTCTGATGTTGAAAGTTAAACATGAGAAAAGTGGAGAGAAATCGAAGGACATATACAAAGAGGTTAAAAGATTAGACCTAGGAAACTATGGGGTAAGGTATATTGGTTGGTACTGCTTAACAAACTACTTCAAAACTCTGAGATATGAAATGGCACCCTTTTTTTCCCTCACGTATCTGTGAATCCACAGTATTTGAGCTGATCTTGTTTGGGGTTAGTGAAGTTTGATTGCAATCTATTAGTTGGTCTCAGGTCTCCTTTGTGTGGTCCTCACGCTGTTTGGATTGGCGGCCTCACTTAGCGATGTTCTTATCATGATGACATCATAAGCTCAAGATGTAAAAGAGAATGGTCACTTCTGCCCACATTCCATTGGCCAAAGCGAATCATATGACTGAGCTCAAAAGTCATAGAGTACAAGAATACAGTCGTTTTAGTGTGTGAAATGCAGTGTCACATGTCAAAGTGTGTGGCTAGGGAGGAGAGGAAATGCTGAGGCCAATAATTCAGCCTAGTATCAAAAATTAGCTGGAAGTTGGATTTTAAAACTTGGAGAAGAAAGTTGTGGGCAACCAAATTCAAATTCAGCTACCCCTCAGTTCTACACAAATTGCTTCAAAAGGTTCTAAGAATTAAGTGAACTGTATGAACTAGACACTCATCTAAACTATGCACTCCTGTTTCATGGCTGCCTTCAAAACTTATTCAAATACTTCTGGAGGCATCCAGAATTGCCAGAAGTTGTGCAGGATCATTAAGAACTCAGTCAACACCGCCTTACAAGTTGAATTACTATCAGTGTTTACTACATAGTGCTTTTTGATAGTAGGAAACTGAGGAAGTCCTATTTGATTCTGTAGCTCTTGATTTCAGGCTTATATCCTGGAGCTTTCTTGCTGTTAGATGAAAGGCACATAAACTTCCTAAAGTCTTACCCAAGCAGACCATTCACCCGGACATAAATCTCTTATCCTTCTTTTTATATCTTATCAGCGGGGATAGGAAGAGGTAGAAAAAGACTACAAGGCAAGTGGAACTTCATGAAACCAAATACATCAGCTTTTAAGGCTCTGACTTCCAAAAGCAAGTGCTTCTCATGCTTGTCCTATAAGGGCACAGAAGAAAATCTTGTATTTCAAATGGCTGCAATTATGAAGGCAAAATGTGTTCTAATCTGTCTATATTTCCATTCATATAAGTATCATCACAGGAGAGGGACAGGGTTAGGATGCTGGATTCTCATACTCTAGGAAAGCTGCTGGTGGTGCCTCTTCCTCCCATTCCTGGGGCCCTAAGATGTGTATTGGTAATTTTCAGTCAGTCAAAATCTGGAGTCCAGGAAAAAAGACCACTCATTGTCTCCAAAATTCCTTATTTTGGTTTCTAAAAATGAGATTGTGGCTATACGTAAGAAACCAGAACTAATAAAGTATATTGATATAGCAGATGCTTGAACATCTGGAGGAGAGAGGAAAGGCAGCCGCAGATGCACACGAAGCAAGCCTCACTCCTGGCACGAAGGGAAGGCAGAGCTCTTCCCTTTCCATGATACTTCCGTGCTTGTTTTTCACTTGGAAGTTGCAATATAAAACCTTTCTTTCTATAACTTCATCAGGCTCCTTTCTAATTAGGCTCAGATTCTGGGAAAAGGGAGGACAGATAATCATTGAGTAACAGCAGTCCATTTAGTAACAGTAGTGTATTAACTTAAGCTTGGATTACACATTTGAAATACACCTTCATTTTTGTGACATCAAAACTTGTATTTTGGGCACCTGGGTGGCTCAGTGGGTTAAAGCCTCTGTCTTTGGCTCAGGTCATGATCCCAGGGTCCTGGGATTGAACCCCACATTGCGCTCTCTGCTCAGGAGGGAGCCTGCTTCCCTTCCTCACTCTGCCTGCCTCTCTGCCTACTTGTGATCTGTCAAATAAATAATAAAAATAAAATCTTAAAAAAAAAATCAAAACCTTAAAAAAAAACCTTGTATTTTAAGGGAGAAATTAAAACTAGGGACAGCATTATTCATGACAACTAATGATATCTTGTGTTAAACTGGAATCTAAAGTTTAGAGGCACAAAAATTAAATCTATCACATTTTAATTTAATATATATGAATATTACATAGAAAAATGTGTTAGATTATCATCACTCTATCCATCTATGACAAGTCCTCCTGTATTTATCATAGCAGAGTCTCTTACTAAGTTCTGTTAGGCCAAGAATATCTTTACATTTCCTAGTCATGCTTAATGGGAGCTAAGACCTTGTACCTACAGACTGAGCCTCATCCAGTTCCTGAGATAAATCTAACCAGAGAAGAGAGGAATAGTAATAAAAATAACCACGCATTTGTATTGACATAGTTGATCTTTGAGTACACTAACATTTGTATTCATTTGAATTTCAATATGTTTTCTTAAACTGGAGGGAAAAACAGTGGCATGACAGCTGGCAAAGCAGAAATTACACTTCACTCTTACCTCTCTTCAGTGTATTTTCTGAAAAACACTGTCATTTGTATTATATCGTGTCTTCTCTCTATATAGGTTTGGTGTACATTTCCACCAATTGATGTGTCTAGTTATTTTCACCTGGAAAATGGAGCAAAGACATAGTATATTAACTGATTTGATAAATTTCCCAATGTTTTGTACAGGGGTTGAACAACTTTTTCTTTGTGATGCTAGATGGCACTACTAGTCAACACTTTGTTTTTCACAGATGACTTTCTTATTCTAAAAGTGATAAGTAGGCATATGAAATAAAATTGAACTCTGAAATTTAATGATTAAGTATTAATTATGATGAACTTTCACAGTAAACTTCTCCCTGAAAGTTAAAATCTTTCAAATGAAGGAAATTATGAAGTCCCCTGTAAAAGAAAATAAGGGAAAAGATCAAAAGAACAAACAGTTTTGGCTGTTTATTCGATAGGCAGGAAGCAGTTGTTCTATGAGAGAGAGAAGAAAAAATATCAGTCTGTGGAATTTAGTGTTTTTAGACACAATGCTACTGTTTTAACAACATCGAAAATATTTCTTAGAAGAGTATTATCATGGACCCTTTCTCTCAAATCCTTTAATCAGTAATAAAAGCTGCAACCTTCTCTTCATTGAGGTTTGTTTTTTTTTTTTTTTTTTTAAAAGAAATTACTCTATTTTTAGGTACTTTATATTCTAAGATATTTATGTAAATAAACATATTTTTTGATAAATGACAATAGGTTTACAGCCAAGGACACTTAAAATTCTGTGCTAAAGAAATGTAGGACCCTAGAGTTCTATGCCACATACAGATTTGTGTCTTGAATACATTCATCCAGTGTTACTGTCTGTTCCTTCTCTTATGTTTAGTTAGTATCAAATACCAGTCTTTTGTTTATTGTATAGTAAGCGTACAAAGAAAAGGCAAATTCTCAGCCATTTATGCAGACATTTGAATACTGTGTTTTAACATTTGGGTCATCCAAACAGAACCTGTGGCATTCTGACCATTAGCTCGGTCACTAGCTAGGGACTGAGGGCCTCACCTGAGTAACTTGAGAATGCCTTCAATCTGGCTTTCACAGGCCAGTACGTTTTATTTCTTCTCATCTGCCTGCTATCATGTTAACAAGCTAAGGCGAATCTCTGGGCAGCTCATTGACAACCTAATAAAATGAGATTAGAATTTCACCAGCTAAAGAATGGCTTTTTTTTAGGGCTTTAGGCTTGAGACGAATGTTTGTGTGTGCCTTGGTGATGAAAAAAGAAAAACAAACAAGCAAGTGAAACCATAATGGTTACCTGTAAGGACTTCTTACTTAAGTCTGCTGAGCCTACGTGAAAACCCAGAGGAGGTCCAAACCGAAACCACACAGCAGTTTTCATGGGACTGACATATTACTGGTAGGTTCCCCCCAATGTTGTTTTGGACCGCTAAGAATTATTATCCAATTTACATTTTATAAATATGAACACTGGTTCAAGAAGGGTCCATTGGCCATATTGGAAGCTGCTGGAAGCTGCTGCTTCATCTTAGGGGTTTAGAACAAGTAGGTGGACTGTGTGATCACGGAGTCCCTGAAGTGTTGATTGTGTCAAATACCTTGTGGCTGTTGAAGATTTTGGCAACTTCTAAAGGCATTTTGGACCAACATAAATAAAAATTCCAAAAAAAAAAAAAGAAACTGGAAGGAAGGCAGTGTTGTTTGTTGTGCAAGAACAATCAAGAACACTTAATGGAATATTGTGAGGAAGAGCCACAAATTAATATCTAATCTCAAATACACGCAAGACTTTCATCCTCCTAAGTAGGCTGACCAAAAAGACTAAAACAAATTGTCTTGTGTTTATATTTTCAAGCCACATTTTCCATATACAATTAAGTTACTTAAAATCTTGCAATTGAAGTACTCATCTTTAATAATAAGGTCTGGGTTTATTTGATTAAAATGCGATTTGGCATCGTTAGAGGGCTCAATGTTTTAATTAAGGAAATTAATTGCATTTGCTCCCTTGCTACTTGTCCGAACTCTAACCGGTTTGTGCTGTCAGTTACACGTGACACAGAAATACCTTTTGCAAATGAGTGTGGCGGTTATTCCTTATCCTGCAAAGTTTAGATAGCAGAGGGGTATACGTTATATGTAAATAATATATGTGTGTATTAGCTTGCATGCAGTAGGAAGTTAGGTAAATAAGGCTATTGTCATACGCTCTATTCATTATTGATCAGTGCAACACAAGAACTTAAATAGCCCAGGCCATTTTAGCAGGAATAAAGATGTTTTTAAAAAGAGTGGCACTGTCCTGTAACAAATCCTGTTTCTCAGCTACACTAATTGCTTTCTTTGTGTTTAAAGCCTCTCTCGTGCTGAAAGGTAAAAGCAAGCTAGGAAGCTTCAGGACTGAGAAACCCAAACAACCCTTAAGAAAATGTTCTTTTTCAGTCCCATGCCTTGAGAATTTGCCATCTGGATTGCATACTGTATTCAGTGCTTTAGCTCTTGACGTTTTTAAACCATAGCACTGTAGCATTTCAGCATGTTGTCTCATGATGAAACAAATGTGCCCTGCATTAAGTTCTGCAGGTATACAGTTAAAACGCGTCACGTGACCAAAGGACATAGGGCGCCCAGGCACTTGCTGATTTGGTTTTGCTCTACCACAGCGTAGGGTTGATGATGGAGAAGGCGTTTGGTATCACCTCTGCTTTCACTGAGATTTAGAGAAAAACATGTCAGATTTTGTGTTGCTTTGGGCTTTCTTGAGGTTAATTAGTATCCAAGTGACTAAGACGTTTTATTCCTCAGTACTTCCATCCTGGGGTGATATTTGCCTGAGGTTGAACTGGTTTTGATTAACTCTGTGATAATGAAAGCCATGAGAGTGGCCTTGTGTAGGAGTTCCTTCTTTTCTGATGTTACATATAAAACTGCGGAAGTCTTCCAATCTTTAACACGGGGCTGTCTCCCCTTTCTGCACCGAGACTGCAAACTAATTATGAAAGTGTGAGGAATGATTTTATCTGAAGTCACTGTTTTTTAAGGTGTGCCTAAGTGAAGAGTTCAACTCTCTTTATTGGGGTGAAGAAAACACATTCTGATGAGAGTTCAAGACGATCTTGGTGCTCTCCAAGAACAGGCAGGGGATTAGAGCAGCACTTCTACACAGAAGATTGAGACGATTGGACGATGCCTCCTCTGTTGTCAGAATCTGTATGTTTTGAGCTAATCAACAATGACTTGATATTTCCTCCCTGTTTTGAATTTAGAATAGAGGAATAACTAACTGGATAAAATTGTCAGCGTTGTTTAGGGGGGGGTCTAAAAATAATGTCATTTTTTCCCCTGTAGAAACAAGATTGTGAAAAATGGAGAGTCCCTCCTCATTTATTTTACTTCTGTTTTGGTGAGCTCATTTTGATGCTGCTTTTTATCACGTGAAATACATAATGGGCTCAGTGTGTGTGTTAATTTATTGACCTACTCAAAATGAGGACTGGCCTTATCTAGAGACAGCTATAATCTTTCCACCTTTCAATTTAGTCCTTACAAAGTTATGTCTGAATCCAAAAGGGAAAGATAATTTGTAAACCAATTTGTATGATTATCACACTTTCAAGAGCTTAGTACTTTATATTGTACCTTTGCTTCTACTCAATTGTCATCATTAATTGAAGCAATTAAATTTTTTTAAATCAAGGCTTAGTTGACATAGTTTTGGGTAGATAACATAATGATTTAACGTTGCATGCATTGTGAAACGGTTATCACAATGAGTCTACTTAACATCCATTACCACACATACTTAAAAAAAAGCCATTTTAATCAATGAAAACATATCCAGTGGGCTTCTGTTGTAACCTACCAGCTTGATATTTTTTAAGTTGTAAGAATAAGTTCAGTTTGCCTCAGAAAATGGAGGTTTTGTTGGAAGGATAGCAAGGAAAGACCAGGGAAAGGGTCTTAAATGTCTCACTGAGGCATCACAAACAACTATAGAGTCTTTCCTAGTTTAAAAACAAGATAGGCTGGGGCGCCTGGGTGGTTCCGTGGGTTAAAACCTCTGCCTTCGGCTCAGGTCATGATCCCAGGGTCCTGGGATCGAGCCCCGCATCGAGCTCTCTGCTCAGCAAGGAGCCTGCTTCCTCCTCTCTCTCTGCCTACTTGTGATCTCTGTCTGTGAAATAAATAAAATCTTTAAAAAAAAAAAACAAAAACAAGACAGGCTTTAGGAGCAGGTCTGATTACCCAAAGGCAATTCCGTTAGCTATGGCAAAGCAGTGGCCACTTCCCATCTGTTCACCTTGTTCACTATTGCGAACTAACGGATATGTCTCTCTCTTTCATAAATGGCATAAAGAGGTTCCCGTTGGTCAGACTAGTCACCTCTAGAGTAGGCAGACACATTTGGCCAGAGTTTACCTGACAGCCTCCTTCTAGGATGGTTGCTCTGAGTTAGTTCTTATGTTCACACGTGCCACACATGGGAAATTAAGGGGGGGAAAAAGGCAATTAAAAAAAAAAAGGCAATTCAGGAATAAGAAACACATTGGATTGGGGTTGTGAGCATGTCAGTGAGTCTGAAATTTCTTACAAGACAGTTGTATAAATTGTGGGGCCTGACGAAGTATCTGGGTCCAGAGAAGAGAATATTTGTTTCATGTTACTAAAATTTTACTCTTTGCTCAAAGTACAATTGATGGATAGTTAAAAAAAAAAAAAAAGCCATTTGAAAGAAATGCTATATAATATATGAGATTATGTATTATGACATAAACTAATTATGATGTAAGAAGCTAACATTGGTTTCATAATTAAAGGCAGTTGAAATGCCTCATCCCCTTTCTCATCAGCTGAGTGCGATAGAGTACTTATTCATTAATTCCAGAGAACGTCTAATGAAAATTGACATAGGCCTGCATGGTTGGATCCTTTTAGTTCCCTTAAATACATTTAAAAGAAATTGAATTATGATTGAAAGGAGCTAATTCAAGCAATTAAGCTGTTATTTAATGGACTATTTCCTACATAGCACAACAAATGGAACATTTTTCAAAAGGAAGAAGAGTCATGAAAATGCTTGCAGGCACAAAAGAATCATAAATTTTTTAACTACAAAGCTAATAAACTAGATAAACTGGTGTCATGCTAAGGAAACCCATCCTGGTTCATTAAAGTCTAACATCTGAAACCACTAAGCGATCTGTCCCTTTCCGCTACCATAGCACAAATGTGCTAAATTACAAGCATCAGATTAACTCCTCATACATTTAGACTCAGCTTTGCTTGAAACGCTACCATACATGTTCAAAGACAGTGTTTTCTTCGAATGTGTTTGTGAAGACTATGTGTATAGTTGCATACACATGACTTTACGTACAGATTTTCTTTTAATGAGGCTGTCCTAAGAGAGAAATCAGACGTGATAGCTTTTGACAAATAAAAGTTGCACTCACTGAATCACTCACGAGACCACAAGGAATTCAGTAGATTTATCACTGCTGATACTGTTTCAGGAATACCGAAAACTCTTAATTCTCAGAGCTTAAATGAACTAGTTTATCTTTGGCTTCTTCTGTGTAAAAACACATTGTATGAGTTAGTATTTTGAAATATTTGCTACTGATTTAGCACTGATATTGGAAAAAAAAAAAAACATTGAAATACTCAAATCAGTGATTTGGTGCACTTTTTCCCATAATATCAATGTGATTAATAAACAGCTTCTATCTTATACACCTGACATCTTTAGGTTTATTCTATTTTTTTTCTTTACTTCTTTAGGTTTATTCTAATTTAACCTGATTACTATGAAAACCTTACACTTTAGAATAATCTAGCCAAAAAGTCTTAATTTTTATTGTATTGTTGAATATAAATGCAATATTAGGGACACCTGGGTGGCTCAGGGGGTTAAGCCTCTGCCTTCAGCTCAAGTCATGGTCTCAGGGTCCTGGGTCATGGTCTCAGGGTCCTGGGATAGAGCCCCGCATTGGGCTCTCTGTTTGAGCGGGAAGCCTGATTCCCCCTCTCTCTCTGCCTGCCTCTCTTCCTACTTGTGATCTCTCTCTGTCAAATAAATAAAATCTTAAAAAAAAAAAAAAGAAATGCAATTTTAAAGCTTTATTGGATACATCATTTTATTGGAATTAATTAAATTTTCATCTTTGGACCATAAGCATATCGAATGGAGAAACTACATGGATAAGACATGGTATACAATTTAAATATGAGAAATATACTCTTCAAGAATACGTATTGTTGAGAAAAATAATCAAAAATGACAAAAAGTAAGAGATTTTTTTTATATTTTCTGTTTACTCTTTTCTACAAATATAGTTCTCTGAACTATTGACTTGCCATATAGCACTGTCCAATAGAATGAAATGATGGACGTGCTCTCTGGCTTCATGCCCAGAAACACTAGTCTCTAGCCACTAGCCACTAGTCACATGGGGCTCCTGACTACTTGAAGTATGGCTAGTTCCACTAAGGAGCCTGAATTTTTCATTTTATTTATTTTAATGAATTTTAATGTGAATAGCATGTGGCTAGTGGCTGCTGTATTGGATAGCACAGTATAGACTATAAGCTCAGTGAAACGCTTACTGTCTTTAGCACTGACTTTCATGATCACCAGGGAAAATGAGATTCTACATTATTTTTCAAATCAAATAAACCTTTGAAAACCAAAAAATTAAACCATTATTTCTAGGTAGTGTAAGAAACTCTTCAACCAGACTGTTTTGGCCATTTTGTGTTAATGACAACATTTCTAAGTTCTGAAGTAGAAAGTGACATCTGTAGTTTCCCATAAGATATTGCTGGGGGCACTTTAACTTGCTCTTTGAATGTGTGGGCAATGCATTTTGCAACAACAACAAAAATATGCCCAGTAGGATGCTATGAGCTGACTGTGCAACATCCAATCTGATAGCCAAGGAAAGATTATTCAGTGATTCGTGCAGTTCTAAACCCCAAACTAGGGGCACCTGGGTGGCTCAGTCGGTTAAGCATCTGCCTTCAGCTCAGGTCATGATCCCAGGGTCCCGGGATCGAGCCCCAAATCAGACTCCCTGCTTTGCAGGGAATCTGCTTCTCCCTCTGCCCCTCACCCCACTAATTCTCTCTCTCTCTCTGTGTGTCTCTCTCTCTCAAATAAATAAGTAAAATCTTAAAAAAAAAAAAAAAAGAAAGAAACACCAAACTACATTTTCAACAAGAAGAAAACAAACAAATCTACCTATATCTGTGTACAATCATGCGAAATTAAAGTAGGAGAGTGTTTCTCAACGTTCTGTCTTTATTCCAGTGTGTTAGCTCATTAGCTTATGAATCATAATCAGTGTCAGTACATTACAACCAGTTTTCCTATTGCTGGATTAATACTTACTCCTTCTATAGGTGATCACCTCTCTCTCTTCTCTATCCAGAATGCTGATTTTATGCTCCAGCCCTGTTAAGAGCCTTGCTCTCTGAATACATTACTGCTCCCTGGTTTCCAGTAAAGGCTCCTGGCTTCTGTGTTTCTAATCAGGGCTTCCATTAAACAGTCACAGAGGTTCCTGTTTGGTTATGTTTGCAGTTAGTAGCTCTTCGCTTTATCTGCTTAGGGGTGGTTTGCAAATTCTTGCTAATGCTAAATTAGAACAGTAGTTTCTGGTGGCTCCTACTCTTCTTTTCGCTTTCCCCTTCCCCTGTTGTGAATCAGAGATGGAGGAGGAGGGGGAACCACTGCAAAATGAAGAGCTTTACCACACTCACCCTGTGGGACCGTGAGTGGATAAGGAAGATCGCAGTTGTTTGGCCTGGGATCTGGATCTTATTAATGTCACCCAGCTTCCTCATCCTTAAGTGGCAGAAATTTGGATTCTTCCTGCTGTTAACAGGCCTTAACATGAACTGAAGTTCACTAAACTTTCTGTAACTAAATAAACTCAGGCTTGCTGAAATGTCCCCCTTTCCTGTAACAGTGTAGTGAATGGGACAGGCTTGGTATCGCAGCACCACACAGCTGTTCGATGTCCCCAAACTGACATACGGTTAAGCATGTTATTTGGGCTGTCCCTTCTTTCATCCATGACCTGCTTTCCTACATTCAGAGTTAAAAACATGCAGTTTGTAAAGCATGGGAAGAGAAGGTACAGTAATGTGTTTCCTAAATTGTGCTCCCTTGGAGTTGAAATAGAGCAAATTTCTGCTTTTACAATATAGCTTATAACCCCATATATTACCATAACAAATCCGAAGAAAAGGGTAATAGGAGTGTTAAATGTTACATATGAGAAATGAGCTTTTAATAGCTCTCTCATAAAACATTTAGGGTATTAATAAAAATAATTTCATTCCATTAAAAACAAGATGTCTGTTGATACATTGCAATAAAGTAGCGAGTGTTGGATGACTTAAAAGTCCATATCTCATTTAACAAGATAGCAGGAGTACTTAAAATTATAACAAAAAGTGATGTGAACTTTGAGGCTTTAGCTACATTTTCATTGTCTAGTATTTTACAGAGTAACTATCGGCTTCTATGGTGGAAACTTATTTTAAAGAAAAAAGAAAAGTTCTAATCCAACTTCCAGTTAGTGCAGGTCAATAAAATTAAGATAAGGATGTAACTTATGGGATCAACTTAGAAGGAAAAGCAATATCAGTGAAAGGTCTTATAATTGGTAGGGTTTTTTCCTTTCTCAAAAATTATGGTAATATAGAAAGAACAAATGCAAACACAGTTCAGTAATTCAGTTTATTTTCAAGTGTAGAATGAAGATAATTTAATAAAATGTCACTGACAAACGAGGTATAATATAGTAGCTAAGGCTTACACAGCACATACTTTGTGTCTCCCCCTTTAGATACATTACCTTGTTTCATCCTCATACCAACTTTATGAGGTAGGTACTAGTATTATCTCCATTCTTAAAATGAAGAAACTAAGATACCAATATGTTAGGTATTCATGATCACATAGCTTGTAAGTTGCAGGCTGGGATTGTAGCCCAGGTGGTATGACTGTGGTATCTGTTACAGTATTCTTTATTGTGATGCGACTTTCTCCCTGTTAGAAAAAACCCCAAAACTTAGAGTACCTGGGTAGCTCATTCAGTTTAAGCGTCTGCCTTTGGCTCAGGTCATGATCCCAGGGTCCTAGAATCAAGTCCCACTTTGGGCTCCCTGCTTGGTGGGGGTCTGCTTCTGCCTCTACTCTTGCCCCTGCTGCTTGTGCCTTCTCTCTCTCTCTCTCTCTTTCTTTCTCTCTCTCTCAAATAAATAAATACAATCTTAAAACAAAGACCTATCCTTTTTCTTACCATTGCTTTCAGCTCTTCTACACTGCCACCCCCCAATACCCATAGTGAATTAAGATTTAGTGTATCTTAATATGTTGAATGGCTTCATAACTCTTTGGTGATTTTGGTATCAAAATGAGACTTGATCTTATCCATTTCTTTCTCTTTTTTTAAATTTTATTTATTTGACAGACAGAGATTACAAGTAGGCAGAGAGGCAGGCAGGGGGAGGGGGGGAGGGAAGCAGGCTCCCTGCTGAGCAGAGAGCCTGATGCAGGGCTCAATCCCAGGACCCTGGGACCAGGGCAGAGGCTTTAACCCACTGAGCCACCCAGGTGCCCCGATCTTTCCCATTTCTGATGGAGATTGTGGCTAAGAGTTCTCAGAAGAGAGGAGCCTGTCCCGGCTTGGAGGTATTTTTTCTCTTTCGAAATGTAAGACCTTGATTCTTTGTTGAGGGAGGTGTGGAAGGGATAAAGGGAGACAGAAATCTTCTTTGGAAACTTGTTCCAGGTTAGTGTTATATTTCTGGTCTCTACTTTGTTTTGGTAGTTACTAGTCTCCTAATAGCTGGTATGTGATTTCCTGGGGGTAGTGTTCAGAAGTGTGTCTCCCACTGGCCTCCACCCATGGTTTGTGACAATGAGCCCTTCGTTATCTTGTCTCGTTATTTGCCTTGAGTGTTGATCGGCTAGCTCTCAAGATCTCAGCCCTCTCCAACCTCATGTTCCTTTACCTGGAGCCACAGTAACATCAGAGTTCTCTTCTGTCCTTCCTAAGGGAGACACCTGCCTGAGGTAAAGAGCCTGGCTTTTTTACCAGATCCAGGTCCAGGCTATAAATCAGAAAAATACAAAGGAAGAATGAAGAAACTCATGCTAAACTGATCCTCTGTGTTTGCTGTTAAAATGCAGAAATATGATGGAAAGAGATTTTTGATAGGGGCGGATAGCTACTCTTTAAAGAAAGCTTCCAGGAATGTTTTATGTACTGATTTTTGTACAATGATATATGAAATCTTTTTGGACATTCCTTTTTTTTTTAAGATTTTTAAAATTTATTCACACGAGAGAGGGAGTGAGAGAGAGAGAGAGAACATAAGCAGGAGGAGGTGCAGAGGGAGAGGGAGAAGCAGACTCCCCGCTGAGCAGGGAGCCCGATGTCAGTTGGATCCCAGGACTCTGGGATCATGACTTGAGCTGAAGGCTGACACTTAAACAGACTGAGCCACCCAGGCCTCTCTTTTTTGACATTCCTAATAGTGTAAACAAAAACTTTTAATACATATTGATCAGAGATGTTCACATCACTGAGCTGATGGTCCGCATTCTTTTATATCTCAAGCCATGATCTATGTCAATTCATTTGATTTCTGGGTTACAAATGCACTAAGCAGTGCTGCAGAGACCTTAAAGAATTAGCACCTATTAAGGAGCCCAGGGCTGAAGTAGCATGCAGCCTGGGTTGCCTCTGATAGACAATGGATGCAGTACTTACATTATAACAAGCTGTACTGATGCGAAGTGAACAATTTGAATCAACCTTTTTAAATGAGAAACTGGTAAGGCATAGGCAGAGAAAAATTATTCATTGCTTACCTGGTAACTGAAATTCCATCACCATGGCAGATTTTAAACCATAGAGAGGTATCGTTCTTGTTGTTTTAGTGGATTACTGCTAATGCTAACACTTACTTCAAGAATATATATCTGCCCTGCCTTTTGCCCAGCTGGCCAGAGCAGCCTTGTGACAATGCTGGCTTTACAAAAAGAGAAGTTTTCGGAAGAAGGGCCAATCTATCTTTTCCCTCTTTCACTGATCTTTGATAAAAGCATTGGCTCCCTAAATTCACAAAAATGCAAAACTGGGTGAAGTACCTTGTATTCCTGGAACATCACATAAATTGGGAGAGGTTTAGACTTCACCGACCAGAAAAGTGCCGACTGCTCAGTCATGTTGTCTCCAGGGCCTTCAGTTCCTATGGTAATAGAAGGTTCTGGTGTCCACACGTGGTGTAGCCATTTGAAAACCCTAATGTCTGTGGAATCAGGAGGTGGGGATGGAAGTGATGGTCTTCTGCCTACTGGAAGTGGTGAACGGTAAGGATGGGAGTAAGTGTCTCATCGACCAGGAGGCTGTAGGAGTTGAGAGCACGGTATGGTGCCGTCTGTAGGCCTTCCTTGACACACATATCAGCCACCACAGGCATTGCCTGACAAGGTGAAAGATTGTGCCGGATTCTGCAGGACGGTTGTGAGAATTTTTCTCTTCCACACATTGCTCCTCGTGTCATCTTCATCACAGTATTTTTCAGTGTATTCACGATATCTTCTTTACCGTTGACTTTATTTCTCCCAGGAGTCTCAGAGTGGACCGTCATTGTTCATCATGGGGGGCAGGAAGGCGAAAACCATAGGAATGTAGTTTCTTCAGAGGCATTTTGTCAATTGGGAGCCCAAGGAACTCTTTTCTTGCTTCAGTCTTTCACGGACCCTCAGCAAATATGCTTTCTGGTGGTTTAATACGCAACTGGTGAGGCAAACAAGCATATTCATACTGAAGAAACGGCTTCATGGCAGCTCTTCTTTTTTTCCCTCTGACTCACTGTTTTCTCCCAACCAGTTTGTTCTTTTTCAGACTCTTGCGTCGTTAGTTGTTCTGCTATCTCTTCATACTTGTCAGAGACGCGAGACAGTCAGGAGGCCTTGAATTCTTCTCCCCACTCCATCCTCTTCATAATCAATTACCAAGTCCAGAGGATTTTACCACCCAAATATTTCTCAAATGTATTCTTTCTTCTTCCTCTTTGCTGTTACTGTTGGTCATGTTTTACGTGGTCTTCTGTCCCAGTATCTTTACTTAGTTTTCATACTCTTTCGGCCATAACACAGGAACAGTATTTTTATCTTGAACCACCATACACAACTACGCATGTAACTATGGCCCAGGAACACCACATTAGTTGCAACATACTGTTTCTCACACCTGTATTGTTTCAGCTGAGAGTTTTCCAGCTTGCACACTTTCTACTCTTGTCCTTGATTAATCATATCTCTTTGGTGAAGACTTACCACAGGTGTAGGTTTCTCAGTAAAGTCTTCCTACTTATCTCAGGTTGAGTTAAGGTGCCATTCAATGCTCACGTAATACCTATTGCTTGTTCCATATAATTTTATAATTGTTTCCACACATATCTTTGAGAGCAGAGCAAGTTATTCTAACATCTAGTGGGATAATTGGCATAATACATTTGGATTAGTAAATGATTCTGAAGATATATCTCTGAAGTAAGATTTCTCATTGTTAATATATTAAAATGCAGATGATTTTTGTGTATTGATTTTGCATGCTGCAACTTTGCTGAATTCAGTTATTCTAATAGTTTTTTGTATGTTTTGTTTTTTTGGTGTGTGGCATTTTGAGTTCACTATATGTCATCTGAGGACAGAAAACATTTAACTTTTTTCTTTTCAATTTGGATGACTTCTGTTTCTTTTTCTTGACTAATTGCTATGGCTAGAACTTATAGTACTATGTTGAATAGAAATGATAAAAGTGGGCATCTTTGTCTTGATCCTGATTTTAGAGGATAAGATTTCATTCACCAGTGAGTATGGTGTTAGCCTTACCTTTAGTTATTGTTAGATGTTATTATTTTATGGCTCAGTCTACTTCAAATCTAAGATTATGCTATGGTATTTCCATTCCCAGTAAGACATTTTCCTGTCCCAAGAATGACTTACTGGGATACATCCTCTCTCTTGGTTTGTAGACATCTAAGAAGATATGGGACCAGAGTACATTAGAGTACGTGTGCTTGTTATTATCCCTCAGTCTTACTGTTATGTTTTCTGTACTACCTTCCTAAGCTAATTAATCCCCAGAAGCCCGTGGTTTACTACCATAATTCCCTTCTTCTGGTCCAAATGGGAGTCTCATCTCATCTTCCACCTTTAGATTATTTCAGTCTTCCATTTGTCAACACTTCAGACCTAAATAGTCAGTTTAAATGGCACAAATTTGTCCCCATTGGTATTCAGTAAAAGTAATTTAGCACCTAGGTTTTGTCTCTTCAGTTAGATTAGGCTTTGTTAGTGTTGGGAATTCAGTGCTTTGCAAACAGTAGGTTCCAGTAAATGTTGACTGAAGTTTGCCTGAAGCCTGTGAAGTAATTTCATTATCACAGTAATCACATCTCAACAGTCACCAACAAATGCTGCTACTTAGGACAGTAGCATTTTACAGCTGCTAATAAGTTCCGTGAGAAAGTACAGCTGTTGACTATCATTGAAGATAACAAAAACATCCCAGTAAGAGCAGGAGGCAGGATAAAGTGCATGCACTGAGAAAGAATATATCTATTTTTCTAATTTGAAAAGTATTTCAAAGAAAATATAACTGTATAGCATTACACTTTTTTTAAAAAACAGCAACTAAAACCAAATCAAATTAAAATATAAAAATTGGATTTTACTATTTTAATGTCTGAAATTACTTCTCATTTATTTGTTTTTAAAATAGACTTAAAAAAACCCACTGGGTGGCTCAGTGAGTTAAGCCTCTGCCTTTGGCTCAGGTCATGATGTCAGGGTCCTGGGATCAGTCCCCGCATTGGGCTCTCTGCTCGGCAGGGAACCTGCTTCCCCTTTCTCTCTGCCTGTCTCTCAGCCTACATGTGATCTCTCCCATTCTGTCAAATAAATAAATAAAATCTTAAAAAAAAATCTAAATAATAGAAATGTCACAAAGTAATTTAAGCTAGAACTGAAAAAAAAATTAAGTAGAACTGAGGTTATATGTCATCTAAAACTATAGAACCAGAATATCAAACCTCAACATGTTTTCTAAAAAAAGTAAAATTTCTTTCAAGTCACCACTGAAAAGTAACTTACAATGGCATATAAGAACTAGAGTTTGGATTTCCTTTTGGTAATACGTCATTGATATCATGAATATTTAATTTATTAAACAAAAACACCTTCTTTGAGCTAATTCATTCTACTTTAAACAGTTAAGAACCTGTAAGACAATGGCAGTTACTCCCTGATACTGTTACTATATTCAATAAGGGCTTGAAGTACCTATTTCTAGGAAAAATAAAATGAAAAACAGTCTGTGCGCATGGGTGTCTCAGTGGGTTAAGCCGCTGCCTTCGGCTCAGGTCATGATCTCAGGGTCCTGGGATTGAGTCCCACACCGGCCTCTCTGCTCAGCAGGGAGCCTGCTTCCCCACCACCCCCTCTGCCTGCCTCTCTGCCTACTTGTGATCTCTGTCAAATAAATAAATAAAATCCTTTTAAAAAAATGAAAAACAGTCTGAAAATAAGAGGTGGGGAGAAATTCATGTGACCTGTACATCTTGATAAAGCATTGTTCTAAAGAAATGTTTTTTAATATATTTATGGAAGTATTTGAGAATGTGTTTGATAATATGATAAGCTCTGAAACCTTTTAAGAGCTTGTTATGTGGCTAAAAAGAGGAATTTGTAGTTGTAAGCCATTTTTATAGTAGCATATGATATGGATCCCAAAATTTTAGTGTTTATTAAATGGAGCCATATCAGTAGCCTTGCCTGTATTTAAAAAGATTTGTTCCACGTCAGACAGTCTGGAGAAAGAGGAAAGGAACATGACTCATTAGCAGGTGTTATCTTTATGGGGGAATATTTCATGGAGAAGGGTAAGTAGTTTCATTCACCCACAATTCACAGAAAATTCCAAAATGACCCCAATATTTTCCTCATTCCTTCCAGAAAGAAACCAAAGTTGAACCTCATGAGTTGTCACAGAGGTAGAAGTCATACATTTATATCTTAGTCATCACTGTGCTTGGAAAGAGGACTTTGTGAAACAGGATTAAATCATTCACTGCCTAAAACTGGTCCTCGGGGCATCCTGTATACAAGCAAGGAAATGATGCTTTATTAAAATTTAGCACTTTTATCAATGAGCATTTGTAATTTTTCTGTTTTCTGTTCACTTTTTTTAAAGATTTTATTTATTCATTTGAGAGAGAGAGAATGAGCATGAGTTGGGGGAGGGGCAAGGGAAGGGAGGAAGCCATCGCCCCACAGACTCCCTGGGTCAGCGAGAAGCCTGACCCAGGACTCCATCCCAGGACCCTGGGATCATAACCTGAGCTGAAAGTGACACTTCATTAACTGAGCCATCCAGGTGCCTCCTGTTCACTTTCTTAGGATGAAACTGTCATATAAATAACCACATGGAGTTTTACGTGTCAGTTTCTCAGGGATACTTTCTTTTTGGTCCTTATTTGAGTACAAGGGGAAAGACAAGACGTCATAGAATTGTGAAAGGAGTCCCCCGGCTTTGCTTTGTGCACCACCGTGCTCCTGCTGTTGTTTCCTTGGTTAAGTTACCTAAACATTCCTCCCTCAGATTTCTTACATATAAAACGAGAATAATGCTGTTTGCTCTGAGATCAAAAACAAAAACAAAAAATTATTGTATAATACCATAAATTATTTTGCAGATATATAATTTCCATTTTAAAATTTTTAGAAGTATTGTTTTGATGGAGTTCTGTATGAACAACAATAATTGTGATATTGCACCTTTACTATGAATTAGACTCTCCACTCAGCATGTGATAACCAAACACATGAATTGGGACTATTCGTTTTATAAAGGTAGAACTGAGGCAGAAAAGAGTTAAGAAATTTCTAGTAAATCCCCCTATTACAGTATTCCAACAATTCTTTTTTTTTTTTTTTAAGGTTTTATTTATTTGGCAGAGAGAGATCACAAGTAGGCAGAGAGGAAAGCAGAGAAAGAGAGAGAGGGAAGAGGAAGCAGGCTGCCTGCCCAGCAGAGAGCCCGATGCGAAACAACATCCCAGGACCCTGAGATCATGACCTGAGCCGAGGGCAGAGGCTTAACCCACTGAGCCACCCAGGCAGCCCTCCAGTAATTCTTAATGCTAAAGGTACTATGCAATATCATCTTTGAATGAGAGAAAATATCTGAAGACTTGGCTGAACCAGACAGGGGTCACAACATTACCTGTTTGGTTAAGTTAGGGTTTTATTGCGTCACATAAGTGGCAAACCCAAAAATACAGCCCCCTCCACAAAAACTGGTCATGGCAGGCTATGGCAGACTAATGTTCCAGTTCTGCTCTTCTGTCTTCATTAATTTGGTGCATCTAATTTTCTTTCCTTCTCCCCAAAATACATACATGAACAATTGCATGACGGCTCAATACTAGGTCTGAACTTTTCATTCTGCTGCTAGACATGCTTCCTTTTGTTCCGCTCT
Source organism: Mustela lutreola (assembly GCF_030435805.1). Taxonomy (NCBI): domain Eukaryota; kingdom Metazoa; phylum Chordata; class Mammalia; order Carnivora; family Mustelidae; genus Mustela; species Mustela lutreola. The sequence goes on from NC_081294.1 coordinate 35,155,360, forward strand.
TGCTGTTGAATCCTGCATGAGACAGTTCTGGATTGCCATTGTTTATTTTGAAAATTTCATGGAATTTTCTACTCTTTTTAGTTGTAGAAGTGATTTCATTATTTTGGGGTGGTTATTTCACGTGGCCAACTCTGAAGTGAATCTTGACATTTGGGACAAGTATGTACATATATTGACCAAGGTTATCAAGGAAAATAGAGTTGCCCAGTATTACTTAGGCTATAGAATCCCTTCAGTGCTCCTAAGGTAGACCCTATAGAGGAGAAGGAATTGAAACTGCTGTCTACAGTCTATTAAGCTCCTTATTACGCCAGTTAGATTTTGAAGAGGTACCTGAGTACATGTCTTCTAAATGTCCACTATTTTTTCTCACCAGGACTTCTACACTCAGTTCCTCACTGATTTTCATGGGGGGAAGGGAAACAAATGGCGATAGAAATGCAACCTCCCCCCTTAAAACATAGATTAATACCAGCTAATCTTTGCACTGAGCCACATATCTAGTCCTTCAGAACTTAGAATGCTGAGAAAAACCCTAAATCATCTCATGGGTCTACTCTGAATGGGATTAGCTTCTCTGATCGCATACCTCCCAGCTATTTTCTTGATGGGTCCACCATAATGGGTCTCTCCTCCCCCAGGAGACTGGAGCAAATGGAGCTTTCTTCCAGGCCTTGAGGGGTTACAAATGCCAAACTCCAGAAGGTGGTAGCCAGTGCATGCACAGGTGTAAGTACATCTGAGAGCCCGGAGTGAGTCGGTGGAGACCTTCATGATTGAGGTCAAGTTTAAAGGAAGTTTAAAGTTTAAAGAAAGCAGCAACAACTATTCAAGTCCCAGTAGATTGATGTTAAGGCTCAGTCATAGCAAATCTTCAGTACTTTTCAAGAGAAACCAGAGACTCGGATTTTTTTTTTTTTTAAATTATGAAATCCTCCACTTTTAATAGCTGGCTCATGTGTTATGGGGAGACAAAGCTGTGGCTGAAAAAAATATATATGTGGGGGCGCCTGGGTGGCTCAGTTGTTAAGCAGCTGCCTTCAACTCAGGTCACGATCCTGGGGTCCTCGGATGGAGCCCCACAACGGGCTGCCTGCTCAGCGGGAGGTCTGCTTCTCCCTCTCCCCCTCCCTCTGCTTGTGTTCCCTCTCTTGCTGTGTCTCTCTCTGTCAAATAAATAAATAAATGAAATCTTTAAAAAAAAAAAAAAGGAAGAAAATATGTATATGGACTCAATTTATCTGATGGGCTACAAATTCATGGCTTCTGCAATAAGTAGTAATAATTATTATCTGTTTGATGACAGGGCACTGTGCTCAGTGATTTACATAACTTATCCTGAAATAATTTCTTTTGTATGTATATGTGTTCATATGTATACATGCATGCATATATGCTTATAGGATGTTCTTATATGTTTTCTTGAGAAATTTTCCTTTGTCTTAGGCAGTAATTATCTCTCGTTTTGTACCAATTTGAGCAATTCCCATTAATCTAGTTTAATTGTCAACTGCTCCACACAGACTTCTCTAACAGTGATGTCTCCTATCTCTGAATCCATTTATAAATATGGTCTTGCCACTGATATGCTATTTAACAAATACTGTTTTATGAAATCTCTTCTAGCAACTATAGAACAGTATTTATAAAATCTCTTATAACAGTTATTCAACTTTTCTTGAATCTTGTGTCTTGTTTCCTGATATAGATTATAGGCTTTTTTAGCAAAAGGAATTTAGCCTTTTTTTCTTAGGCTTTTGTTATGAGGTGTATATATATAGGTCAGGCTTATCAAATATTTGGATGAATATGTTTAAAGTCAATAACTCTATGCCACGATAGACAGATATTTAATTTCTTAATTAAATGTAGAAACTTTATTGGGTTTTTGTTAGGCAGTGTGATAAGGGCTTATAAGTCTTATTAGTTGCGTTATTACTGGCTGTATCTTATAGAAGCAAAAAAATTTTGAGGTTCTAAAAGCTAAATATTTTGTTTAAGTCACGTGTATTATAAGTTGCAGAGCTGGTGTACAGTTTAATACTAGAAACACTCATAATAGGCATGAACATGGACATGAAATGTGCAACTGAAAAGACGAAAATGCTCTCAACCACTGTACTCACCCACAACTCAGCAAAAAGCAGCCTGAAAAGAATTTAAAGACATGTGTTGCAACTTTCCATTCTTAGATAACTATGAATACTAATTAAGGCTTATTGTTTAGACTGACACCAACACTGTAGCTATTCTCAACTTTTTAAATAAAATGCTCTGTCTTCTCCACTCACCTATCTTGGAAGGATTCATTTTTTTCAAAAGCTGGTAGCCTGAGTCATAAAAAAGAGACTGTTGGAATTAGATGAGATTTTAGCATCTATAAGTCTAATCTGTTCTTTATCAAATGAGAACTACAGACACGAGAAGAGAGCAACCTACCCAGAAAAGAATTAGTAAAACTAGTGCTGTTTTTCTGTAGAAGAAAGTAATATTTTTTATTCCTAGGAAATTCGAACACTGTCTATTTAATAGCCTGTGTAAGAGCTCTGGAGCCTAATGCCTTGACTGACAGAGAACAAATGCAAATGGATTGCCAGCAGCTAATTCTTTATCTGGATTGACAACAATAGTCCTCTCCATTGATCTGAACCAGCTGGATGGAGGAAGCTGTGGTAGATGAAGCTTGTGACAGATGATCAAATAATACAGAAACTTGCTTAGTTCCTAGACTCAAGTAAATACAACCGAGTTCCTCAAGAGCAGGAATGCTATCTTGCTCATTTTTATTTTCCAGGAAACAGCTCAGTACATGACACTTGGCTTGAAGGAATGGTAAATACTTTCCTTCTGCTTTGATCCAATTACTATTTAACGATTGCTTTCTGTATGCTAGACATTGCACCATAAACTATCACCTATATGAATCTCACTTATTCCTCACTAAAAACAGACAAAAACTTATGAGATAAGTATTATCCCCATTTTGCTGATAAGGTCACAGGTTTAGAGGTAGAAATTGTCCTGAACCTGCAATTAGTAAAACTGATGCTAAAACGTTTGATTCCAAGAACCATACTTTTTCATCTCACACTGTCTGTTAAAAACATTTGTATTTGAAGCTGTCTGAGCAAACATCATACCATTGGAATCAGAGTATTGCACATTCATTACAGTAAATACAATGTTATGCCTATCCCAGCAGGAAGTGACTTGATTATGGTAACTAGGGTAAAAGCTGATTTTTGAACAGACGCATCAGACCTAAGTATTCAAGAAAGTATTGGCCCTCAGCAGGTGGTGGTTCAGTCAGGGAAGAGCCATAGAGTTTGGAAGAAAATAACAAGGTCAAACATTGCTTTCTCCTCTACAGAAAATTATAAATATTTAAAACCTGTCCCAGGAGGCCCAAGATATGTAATATGACAGAAAACACTCGGATCAATGTCTTAGGAAATATGTAATTCTGAAAGGATAAAACAATATCCTCATCTGAGCCTGAACTCATGGACGACAGGACCAATTTTCTTTCTCTCTCTAAAACCAGGTACATGGCAGACACAGAACACAGTGGAGGGTGAATCCTAGAGCTCGTTAGAAAAAAGTCCTCTCCTCCTGTTCCACAGGCTATGCACGTAAGAATACATGAGAAAGACAAGGATTTTTTCCCCCCAAATGATTAGAGTTGCTTATAATTACCAGATTTAATTATTATTATGAACTTGTTTTTGTTTTAAAAAAGAACATAGTTATAACCTTATTTAAGAGTATCAGAAAGATGCATAGAAAAAAAACACCTTGTTTCAATAACCAATAGTTCTAAGAAGTTTTCAGAGACCAGTTAAACACTCACTGAAGTATATGTCAGATCTAAGTGTTCTGTCATTTACATTCCTATGTTTGCAGTGATAAACATCCATTCATCTTATCTTTAAATCACCTAGATATTTAAATAAAGTTTTAATGAAAAATAAAAATAGCTTTATGAAGACACCTGTAGAGTTCTATATAGTGTACTCTGCAGGCCTGACTTTTGAGAGCAGATATAAAAAGCAGCACAAATTGAGTTAATTTAAACTCAAACAAAAGGTCAGCTGGCAAAAAGTAAAGACCTCTCTGACCTCTTGTTCAAATCCTGGAAGCTATAAATCCCACTAAACTACTTAGGGCGTTATTAAGCAAGCCCAACAAAAGATAATCAACAATGTAATTATTGTTCAATTATAGACAGAATAATAAGCCTGGTTTTTATTTGTCAAAGCAACAGGCCTTAAGTTATTTGCAAAACCATTTTAATGAATAGGAGAAGGCTGCAGGTTACATAAGCAATTAAAGAAAAATCATAAAACCAAACACTTAAAATTGGTTGAGAAGCCCTAACAGTATGGATTTTTGAAAGCTTTTTGAAAGTCAAGGTTACAAGGGTAACTAAAATGCAAAACTCAAGGATGAAATCCGTTCAGGTTTCACAATCTCCAGTGTCTCATTTTTATCAAAAAGTTCAGCCAAAGAGAGAAGAAAAATTGAAAAACCTGTAGGACTCCAAACCGCAAGTTAAGTGACCTTGATTTTTTCCTTGTGAAGTGTCTCAAAAACAAGAAGCAGGATGTTCTGTAAACCAATAGCTTAAAATCTGGGGTAATACTTTATGGTGTACTTTATAAGTACTTTAAAAAAAACAATTAATAAATGACTGGAAGAAAATTGTATCCTTAATTATTTTAAGATGTATTTGTGCTTCATCGTTCATGTAACACATAATGCAATGTGTTTTACAAGACCCTTAAAACTGATTATTAAATAATTTTAAAGCACTGTATTATTTCCTCAAAGCCTGCTAAGCTATTCTAATCATTGAGTGAAAATAATTTTGAAAATGTGTTTTTATTGAGCTTTTATATTTAATACTTTGGATATTAATGATCTTAATATTTATAAATAAAAATTACAGAGAGGTATCAGTTAACAATTTTCCTTTTCTAAATATATTTCCGTTATTGATTAAGAAGTTAAAAATGGAAAGATATGATGACACCTTTTAAAAAGAATTGAGTCCCTCTTCAAATGTAAATTGCTTGTTTTTTCTGTCTGAATATACGTTTTAAATTTCAAAAGTCTGTGTTTTTAGCTTTGCATTGTACTTGAACAGCTTTGAGTGAGTGATCTCCAAGGTTATAGAAACCTTGTATAATCATCCTATTGGAGAAGCTTTATAAACACGAAACAAATCTTCAAACCCTTCAGTACATTCCTACAAAAGGAAGAGAAATAATGTCATGATAAAGTGAGAATAGTATCAACCAGCCTCTGGGGTTTGGTCTAGTTTTGTGTTGATCTAAAGAGGAAGCTTTCTGTGGTGAATGGGGACCCCACTGAAACCTCCTGGTTTTGGCATTTCAACCAGGATTCAAACTTCTGGCACCACACAGCATTCTGTTTCTAAGACAAGAGGTTTACAAAGCTCAGAAAACCTTGGACATCAAATAGCTCTTACAAAACAACATTTTGATGATTTAAGTGTAAATGAATCAGAAACATATGGATTGAATTTCTCTTAAAATACACATGGGTTTAAAAATTAAGGGTAAAAGTGTTTGGCAAAATGAGTTTTTAGTTTTACTGAATCCAAAAGGTTTGAAAAATAGTTCATGTTGTTTGAGGAACCCAAAGCACAGATTTGTCAGTGTTTCGATGGTAGTACCAATGGCCTCTGACCTCAGACACAGTGGGTTTCAGATGCTGCCTTCGTCTGTTCCAGCTGCTGTAGCAAAATACGCCAGATTGTGTGGCTTGTAAACAACAAACACTTGTTTCTCATGTGTCTGAGGCTAGGAAGCCCAAGATCAAGGCCACAGCAAATTCAGTGTCTGGTGAGAGCCCACATCCGGGTTTATAGCCTCCGCTTTGTGTCTTCACATGGCAGAGGGGCAAGGGAGCTGTCAAGCATGAGACCTTTCATAAGTGTGGATCCCACTCTTGATACACTCATGAAGGCTCCACCCTCTGACCCATTACCTCCCCCAAAGTCCCACTTCCTGATTTTATCACATCAGGCATTAGGTGTTAATATATGACTTTGGGTGGGGGTGGGGCACAACGATACAGTTTATATCAGAGACATTCTTATCCTTGTGTAATCACCAGCAGGGTGGATACACCAACCACTCAGGTATAATAGTTTAAGTTATACATTCAGTTATGTAATGTTCTATTTACATCTAAATCTTCCAATCATTGTTTAATCATTCCAGGAAACCAGAAAGAGCTTTCAGGAATTTGAAAGCAGGTCTAACTTCTTCCTACTTTTGCAAAGTTCAGAAGTGCTGATTACATCAAATGCTAGTGTTTTCCAAAGTGTGGACTGCAGATTATCTATGTCAGAAATACCTAAATTCTCATTAATTCTGCAGACTCACAGTTCTTTTTTCAGATCTACCATTTCAAAGTCTCTGGAGATGGGGCTGGGCATCTCTGAATTCTACAAGCTCTGATACTTGTGCCCCTCTCAACTCTGGGAATCACCTCTTTACTACAGGAGTTGAATACCATTAGATCTTATGAGGGAAGGACATCACCATTTCCTGAGCTAAATTGAATGTCCTATTGGTTTGATTTCTAGACTGAAAAAAATTCCATAGGCAGGAACTTTCCACTCACACTCACCACGGTATTTACAGCCCCATACGTCATAAAGTAAAAACGAAGATGTTCTAATAAACTCGGTGAACTAAAAGACAGACATTTTTCTTTAAAACTTTGGCCTACAGAATATACTTTGAGATGTTTTTGAAGGGGCCTGACAGGTATGAAATATTGCTCTATCCAACATGTAATTTTATTTTTACAATTGGATCTTAAAATGTAAATGAGAGAACGTTTAAATAATTTTGTATAACAGAATTACAGAGAAATGGCTGAAAACTTACTGAAGCTTTGCTCTAAGTCGTATCAGTTCACCTAAATTGATCCTCCTCTGCTAAGTCTCATGAATAATTCTGTCTTGGGAGTAAATGTTAAATCCAGGATACAGTGTCTTTACAAAGTTACTTGCTTAATGACTCCCTGTCTGTGTCTGGTATCACAGGAACAAGCAGAAAGTTTATCCCTGTAAGGTGATACTACGAAAGAAAAATAAGTGATGAATCACAACCAGTTAAAATATTTATGCCAAAAGATACAAAGAAATGTAATGACAGACTTTAAAAAGTGCTATTTTTAGGTATAGTTATTGCATATGTATTGTTTTTCTTTATTGATAAAAGAATTATTTCATGTTGTGTTAATGTTTGGGGGTGAAAAAAAAAAAAAACCCAGTGTATAAACAAGAAATCTCACAGCCCAAAATCAATACAAATGCTAACTACGATCCCTACTCACCTCACCATGTCAGGTTTTCAAATGAGTTACATACGTACATGCACACTTTTAAAATACACTAAAATTGGGACTTATAATTACAAGTGTGTTTTTCTAATTAATCTGACAATATTTTCTGGTGTCAGAAAATAGCCCTCATTTCAATGACTACAAAATAGCTCATCTAAGCTATTTAACTGTCACCTATTTTATACATCTAGATTATTTGTCAGTTATTATTAGATATTTATTTTCTGTTGACTATTAAAGTGCATTTTATTTTATTACTTGTTTTTAAGGATTTTTATTTATTTGAGAGAGAGAACACAGAGGGGGAGTGAGAGGGAGAAGCAAACTTCCCTCTGAGTGGGGAGCTTAAGAGGGGCTTGATCCCAGGACCCTGGGATCATGACCTGAGCTAAAGGCAGATGCTTAACTGATTGAGCCACCCAGGCACCCCTAAAGTGCAACTTAAAGCACATGCCTCGTAAGGATCTTGAGATGAAGCCTTAATTTAAAATTAATAATTCTGGGGCACCTGGGTGGCTCAGTTGGTTAAGTGTCTGCCTTCTGCTCAGGTCATGTCCCGAGTTCCTGGGATCGAGTCCCGCTCTGGCTCCCTGATGGGTAGGGGGTCTGCTTCTCTCTCTCCCTCTGCTGCTCAATGGAGAGTCTGCTTGGGATTCTCTCTCTCCCTCTGCCCCTCTCCCTGCTCGTGTTCTCTCTCTTTCTAAAGTAAATAAGTAAAATTTTTTTAAAAACCCACAAAACTCTGGACACCAAAGATGAGATGAAATTCTGGGATGACAGTCCTCCATGCATATTGTCATACATCAGTGCTGTAGGGTGATATGTCCTGATGACAATCAAAGCTTTGCATTTGGAACATACCTAGATTCTGCCCTAGGTGTCTCTTTTCTTCACTGATTTTAATGTATCCTTTCCCTATAATAAACTATACATATGAGTTTAATAGTTCTTGGTGAATTCTATGACTTCTAGCAAATTATTGAAGCCAAGTGTGGATTTGGGAGCCCCAAAACTGGGGGTTTTAGAAATCTTGGGCAGACTTGGCAATCTGGAGGACAGGGACCTCAAATCTTATACTTTAGCTACTTCTGGGGAGATAGATATACTTCATTTTAGGTAGCATTTTCTTAGTATTTTTTTTTTTTTTTTTTAGTCTCTTAACTTTCAACACTTCTTTGTCCTTAAATTGTAAATTATGCTAAATTTTATATATAATGCATCCAGAAAATATCTTTCTTTTAATGAGAAAGCTTATTCTATCCATATTTACTGTGATAATTTATACGAGCTTGTTCCTAATAATTTACTTAAAAAATTCTTTTGCCTTACTTTTCTGTTTCCATTTTGCCCTTTATTACTTTTTTCTTCTTTTATAAAAAATTATATTTTAAAGATTTTATGTATTTATTTGAGAGAGTGAGAGAGAGAGAGAGAGAGAGCACAAGCATGGGGAGAGGCAAAGGAAGAAGGAAGAGCAGACTCCCTTGCTGAGCAGGGAGCCCAAAACAGCGCTCGATCCCAGGACCATAGGATCATGACCTTCACTGAAGGCAGACCCTTAACCAACCCTAAGCCACAGAGGTGCCCCTCCTTTAAAAATTATTATATTTTAGTTATTTTTCTTTACCGACTTGGATTTATAACACTTTGGTATTATTATGCTATTTAACTTGAAAGTCTGTCACATACGGATAAAGAATACGGAAAAAAAGACTTTATTTTCATTGAATGCATTCCTGATGCTGAGTTTCTTACCTATGTTATTTCGCTTCACCTTGGGAAACTTCTGATACTGTATCTCTGGTGATGGATTTTCTCTATTCTTGCTTGAAAAAATGTTTTTAAAAAGATTTTATTGGGGCATCTGGGTGGCTCAGTGGGTTAAAGCCTCTGCCTTCAGCTCAGGTCATGATCTCAGGGTCCTGGGATCGAGCCCCACATCACGCTTTCTGCTCAGCAGGGAACCTGCTTCCCCCTCTCTCTCTGCCTGCCTCTCTACCTACTTGTGATCTCTCTCTCTCTCTCTGTCAAATAAATAAAATCTTAAAAAAATATATTTTATTTTTTAAGGTCAGTTTTAGACTCACAGCAAAAATGAGAGGAAGGTACAAGGATTTCCCAAATATAGTGTAGCTACACTACATGCATAGCATCCCCCATATCAACACCTACCATCAGAATGGTACATTTCTTAAAACTGGTGAACCTACGTTGATCCACCATTGTCACCCAAAGACCATAGTTTACTTTAGGGTTCATCCTTGATGTCATAGAATTTGTGTGGTTGGACAAATGTACAATGAAATCTATCCATCATTATAGTGTCATGCATAGTATATTCACTGTCCTGAAAATACTCTGTGCTCTGCCTAGTCATCCCTTGCCCCTTCCTCCCCAAGCCCTGGAACCACCGATCCTTGTACTTATCTTCAGAGTTTTGCCTTTTACAGAATATCATATACTTGAAACCATATAGTATATAGCTAATTGGAATCATACAGTATGTAGCTAATTCAGACTAGTTTCTTTCTCTTAGCAACATGTACGTAAGGTTACTTTATGTCTTTCCACAGCTCGAAAGCTCATTCCTTTTTAACACTGAATAATATTCCATTGTCTGGATATACCACTATTTATTTATCCATTCGCCTTGGTTGCTTCTAAGTTTTGGCAATTATGAATAAAGCTGCTATAAATATCAGTATGCAGATTTTGGTGTGGTTATTTGTTTTCAGCTCCTTTGGGTAAATAACAAGGGGCATGATTGCTGGATCAGATGGTAAGAGCATGTTTAGTTTTGTAAGAAATCACCAACTGTTGCTCAAAGTGGCCGTAGTATTTTGTATTCCTGCCGGCAATAATTAAGTGTTCTTGTTGCTCCACATACCCACCAGACTTTGGTGTTGTCAGTGTCCTGGATTTTGTCAACTCCAATAGGTGTGTGGTAGTAGCTAGTTGTTTTAATTTGTATTTCCCTGATGACATATATTTTTTGGCAAAGTGTCTATTAAGATCTTTTGCCTGTTTTTAAACAAAGTTGTTTGTTTCTTATGCTTGAATTTTAAGAGTTCTTTGTATATTTTGAATAACAGTTTTTGGTTTTTAATTGTATTTTTGAGTAATCTCTACACCCAAGATGGGGCTTGAACTTACAACCCCATGATCAAAAGTCACATGCTCCACTGATTGAGGCAGCCAGGCTCCCCTGGATAATAGTTCTTTATCAAATAAATCTTTTGCAAATATTTTCTCTCAGTCTGTGTCTTATCTTTGTCATTCTCTTGACATTGTCTTTCACATAAGTTTTTAGTTTTAATCAAGTCCAGCTATCAACAATTTCTTTTATGGGTCATGCCTTTGGTTTTATATCTAAAAAGGCATCACCATAACCATGATCTTCTAGATTTTCTTCTGTGCTATCGTCTAGAAATTTTACAGTTTTGTATTTCACATTTAAGTCTATGATCCATTTAGAGTTAATTTTTATGAAGGGTGTAAGATCCATGTCTAGGACTTTTTTGTTTGTTTGTTTGTTTGTTTGTTTGTTTTCTTTTTTTGCATGTGACTTCCTAGCTGTTCCAATACCATTTGTTGAAAATGGTATTTTTGCTCCATTGTATCATCTTGGCTCTTTAAGCAAAGATCAGTTTACTATATTTAGAGGTGTCTATTTCTGTACTCTTAATTTTGTTCTATTGATAGATTTGTCTATTTTTCATCAATATCACCCTGTCTTTTTTTTTTTTTTTTAAGATTTTACTCCCTTTATTTATTTGACAGACAGAGATCACAAGTAGGCATAGAGGCAGGCAGAGAGAGAGAGAGAGAGGGAAGCAGGCTTCCTGCGGAGCAAGGAGCCTGATGCAGGGCTCAATCCCAGGACCCTGAGATCATGACCCAAGCCGAAGGCAGCAGTCCAAACCACTGAGCCACCCAGGCGCCCCAATATCACCCTGTCTTGATTACTGGAGCTTCATAGTAAGTTGGATAACATCAGTCCTCCCACTTTGTTCTTCTTCAAATTTATGTTGACTATTCTGAGTCATTTTCTCCATATAAATATTAAAATCATTTTGCTGATATCCATAAAATAACTGGCTGGGATTTTGGTTGGGATTGCTTTGGATCTATAGATAAAATTGAGAAGGACTGACATTTTAATGAGTCTTTATATCCAGGAACATAGCATATCTCTATTTATTTAGTTCTTTGATTTTTGTTTAGCAGAGTGTGTAATTCTTCTTATATAGATCTTGTGCCTTTTCTGCTAGATTTATAGATAGATATTTTATTTTGTGATGCTAATATAAATGGCATTGTGTTTTTAATTCCTAATTCCATTTTTCCATTACTGATACATAGGAAAACAATTGACTTTTTTTTTTTTTTTAAGATTTTATTTATTTATTTGACAGACAGAGATTGCAAGTAGGCAGAGAGACAGGTGGGGTGGGGGGCGGGGAAGCAGGCTCCTTGCTGAGCAGAGAGCCTGATGTGGGACTTAATCCCGGGACCCTGGGATCATGACCTGAGCCGAAGGCTGTGGCTTAATCCAGTGAGCCACCCAGGCACCCAGCAATTGGCTTTTGTATGTTAACCTTGTGTTCTTCAAACTTGCTGTTATTGCCTGTTAGTTCCAGGGTTTTTGTTATTGTTGTTGTTCATTGAGATTTTCTACACTGATAATTATGCCCTCTATCAACAAAAACATTTTAAATTTATTCCTCCTAATTGGTATATCTTTTATTTCCTGTTATGTTTTATTGGATTATCTAGGACTCTCCTATCCTTTTGAAAGATGGTGTCACAGGATATAGAATTCTAGCTTAGTTTTTATTTTGTTTTCAATAATTTAAATATTTCACTGCACTCTCTTCTTGCTTATAATTGTTTCTGATGCAATGTCTGATATAATTCTTTATTCTTATATCTCTGTGGAAAAGAGTCTCCCCACCCTGGCTTTTTAAAAAATTGTCACTCTCAACTTTTTTTGCAGTTTGAATAGGATATGCCAAGGTGTAGATTTTTGGTATTTATTCTGTTTAGTGTTCTCTGAGCATCCTAAATCTATGATTTGGTTTTTGCCATGAATTTTGAAAATTTCTAAGCCATTATGATTTCAAATGTGTCTTGCTCTATTCTCTTTTTCTTTTTATGGTATTCTAATTAAGCATATGTTACAATTCAAAATTTTCTTGGATGTTTTGTTGTCATTGTCCCCCACCCCAATATTTTCTCTTTGCATTTTTATTAGTTTCCTAGGGTTGTTGTAACAAATTATCGCAAACTTGGGAGCTTAAAACAGCAGAACTATATTTGCTTACAGTTTGGGGACCCAAAAGTCCAAAACTGAAGTGTCAGCCAAGCTACATTGTCTTTAAAAGTTCTAGGGAAGAATCTTGCCTTGCCTCTTCTGTCTTCTGGTGGCTTCTGGCAATCTTTATTATTCTTTGACTTTTTGATGCATTATTCTCATCTTTGCCTCTACCTTAATATCTCCCTCTCTCCTGGGTCTCAATAGACTGCCTTATTTATTTTTTGAATAAGGAAAAGATTTAGGGTCCACTCTACATCCAGGATGATTTCATTTTATTATTTTTAATTACATCTGCAGTGACCCTTTTACCAAATAAGGTCACATTCACAAGTTCTGGGAATTAAGATTTGGAATATCTTTTAGGGCCTCACTCTTCAACCCACTACAGAATTTTATTTTGGGAGGTTTTACTTACCTATTTCCAGGCTCACTGATTCTTTTTTAAGCTGTTTATATGACTGTTCTATGTTGACTTGAAAAGAATATTTGTTCTGCTATTATTGGTCAATGTGTTTTATAAATACTTATTAGATCATGTTGGTTGATAATGTTGTCTGGCTTTTCTACACCCTGTATATTTTCTGTCTACATGTCTACATGTTTTAACTACGGAGAGAAATATAGACGTCTCCAACTATAACTGTGGATTCACATATGCCATGTTGCTATTTGTTTTCTTTTTCTTACCCTTTTTCTCTTTATTTTGTCTTCCAAGCACCTTTTGGTTTAATTGATCACCTTTACAATCATTTCTGTGTCACTCTTTGGCTTATTAGTTGCATTTATTTTTAATTTTTTAAATGATCGCTCTATTGTTTATGATATATATCTTTAATTTATGTGAGTCTACCTTTAATAATGTTATTTTAGTTATAAGAACCATATAAAAGTATACTTTAATTTCCCATATCCTTTGTGCATTTATTACCATAAATTTTACTTCTTTATCTACTTTAAATTCTATAATACTTTTTCCCAATTTTTGCTATAGATAGTATATTATCTTTTTTGTTTGTTTATTTGTTCATTTATTTATTTCATAGAGAGAGAGTACAAGCAGGGGGAGCAGCACAGGGAGAGGGAGAAGCAGGATCTCCACTGAGCAGAGAGCCTGAAAAGAGGCTTGAATCCCAGGACTGTGGAATCACAGCTTGAGCTGAAGGCAGGCAGGCACTTAACCAACTGAACCACCCAAGTGCCCCAATCTATTATTTTTTGAAGTAGCCAAAAATAAGACAAAAACCAGGGGAGCCTGGATGGCTCAGTCTGTTACGCATCTGCCTTTGGCTCAGGTCATGTTCTTGGGGTCCTGGAACTGAGCCCAGCATGCTCAACAGGGAGTCTGCTTCTCCTGCTCCCTCTGCCCCTCCCCCACTGCTCATACTCTCACTCTCTCTCAAAAAAATAAAAGTAAAATCTTAAACTAAAAAGACTAAAACCACATAATTTTTTTGTTTCATTTTTATTTAAATTCTGGTTAGTTAACATATAGTGTAATATTAGCTTCAGGAATAGAATTTAGTGATTCAGCACTTACACAGAACACCCAGTGCTCATCATAAGTGCTCTCCTTAATCCCCAATACCTATTGCACCCATCCCCCCACCCACCTCCTCTTTAGTAACCATCAGTTTGTTCTCCACAGTTAAGAGTCTGTTTTATGGTTTTCTTTTTTTTTTTTTCCCCTTCTCCTACCTTCATCTGTATTTCTTAAATTCCACATATGAGTGAAATGGTATTTGTCTTTCTCTGGCTGACTTATTTCACTTAGCTTAATCACTCTAGCTCCATCTTGTCATTGCAAATATGGCTGAGTAGTGTAATATTCATGTGTGTGTATTTTACATCTTCTTTATCCATTTATTAGTCAGTGGACCTTTGGGCTCTTTCCATAATTTGTCTATTGTTGATAATGCTGCTAAACGTGGGAATGCATGTGTCCCTTTGAATCTGTATTTTTGTGTTCTTTGGGTAAATACCTAGTAGTGCAGCTGGTGGGCCATAGAGTAGCTCTATTTTGAACTTTTTGAGGAACCTCCATACTGTTTTGCAGAGTGACTACACCAGTTCGTTTTTCCACCAGCAGTGTAAGAGGGCTTCCCTTTCTCTGCAACCTCATCAGCATCTGTTATTTCTTATGCTCTTAATTCTAGCTACTCTGGTGTGAGGTGATATCTCATAGTAGTTTTAATTTCTATTACCTTGATGATGGACAAAAATTCTTCACCATTTCTAGTGTTCTTCATTTCTTTGTATAAAACCAAATTTTCTTCTTATACTCTTCTGCATGAAGTACATCTTTTAACCGTTTTTTGTTAGACATATGTGATGACAATGAAATTCTCTCAGCTTTAGTATGCCTAAAAGAGATTTTAATTTTAGTTCACCATCATCATTGAAAGTTCTTTTTTTGGGTATTCATTCTGTTTGGACAAGTTTTCTTTTTCCACTCAGTACTATAAAGTATTGTTTTCTGGCTTACATAGTTTCTCATTTAAGATACACTACAGTTTTTTTTTTTTAATTTGTTCTTCTGTATGTGATGCTATCCTCCCCTACCATGGATGCCTTCAAAATTTTCTCTTTATTTTTTATCTTCAGCTGTTTGACCTCAAAGTGTCAGGTTGTTATTTAAAATTTTTAATTTGGGGGCACCTGGGTGGCTCAGTGGGTTAAAGCCTCTACCTTCAGCTCAGGTCATGGTCTCAGGGTCCTGGGACTGAGCCCCGAGTCAAGCTCTCTGCTCAACAGGGAGCCTGTTTCCTCCTTTCTCTCTGCCTGCCTCTCTGCCTACTTGTGATCTCTGTCTGTCAAATAAATAAGTAAGATCTTTAAAAAAAAAAAAAAAAAACCTTAAAAAAATGAATTTAAAAATTTTAATTTTGTTTGGAGTTCTTGGAGCTATTTTGATCTGTGGCTTATTTCCTATCATTAATATTGAAAATTTCTGGCCAGTAGTCTTCAGATATTTCTGTCCATGTTCTTTCTTCTACTTCTCAGACTTCAATTACATATATATGAAGCTATTTTATGTTTCAGAGCTTTGAGTGATCTCTTCTTTTTTATTCACTCTTCTCTCCTGTTTGCATTTCAATTTAAATATTTTATATTGATTTATCAAACACACCAGTTCTTGGTTGAAATGTGTCCAGTCTTCTGGGTAGTTTGTCAAAGAGTTTCTCTACTTTTAAGACCATATTTTTTTTAATTTCTAGCATTTGCATTGGACTATTTTATACTTAAATCATTATGCTAAAATTCATATATGTTGTACAAATTTCCACTAGATCCTTGAACATATTTAATTATAGCTTTGATAAATTTCCTGTCATCCAAAATTGCAGTTATCTCTAAATTTCATTCTCTTGATTACTTTATCTCTGGATAATTTTTCTTGCCTTTTTTGCTCTCATAACTTTTGATTGACTGCCAAACATTATTTTTAGAAGAATAGTAGAAATGGAGGTATGTGGCACTTATATCCAGTAATTGATATGCCATTTCTTCCATCAGATTTTGAGTTTATCCTGTTAGTTTCTGATCTTTGTTTGGGTTTGTTGTTGTTGCCATAGTTACTTTCCATTTACCAGACTTTAAATTCCTCCAGGGGTGGTCAGCTGTTTCTCTGTGTGAGCCTTGAGATGGTGGAAGGTTTTCTTAGTATCCCTACTGTACCCTCAGCTTTCAGAAATCCCTACATGCCTGCATAATAGAATGGGTCCCTCTTACATGTTTGCCCCTCTCACAGAAGTGTTATTTTGCTTTTTACTCAATGGTTGTCTTGTGTTGAGGGCAGAGGGGTTGTTGGTTCTCCAGGTGCACCCCCAATACTAGGCAGGCTCTGCACATGGCAGAAGGGTTTTCTTAGTATTCATGCCTCCCAGTCCATAGTATTCAAATCCTGTCCATAGCTGTGAGCATCTTGGGTGGTAGATAAGTTCCTGCCCATCCAGCAGCAGCAGCAACAGATCCCAGTTTTGTATCAGAGTAGAGTCTTAGCCTGGAGTGACTTTGTTGCCTCCCTCCCAGGGACAGTGTGCTTTTGCTTCTGCTGCTCCACAGGAAGTAGTAAATCTTTGCCTGAGCCTGGGAGTAGGATATTTTGTGTCCTTCATCCAGAAGCAGAAGAATTTTGCTTCTACCCCTTAACCAGAAGGACTGACTATAGCCTAGGCCCCAGAGGGGGGAGGTCTCCTCTTTCCCAGTGCCCTAGGCTTCTGCTTCATAAGAGAGAAAGGTCCATGGAAGTTTTATGGGTTCATTCTGCTGTATCACTGACTTTTTTTCCTTCTTTTCTCCTGTCATGTTCTCTATTTTTTTCTTGAATCTGAAATAAAGGCCCATGGAAATGAGTTTGTAAAGGAGTATAAACTCCTTTGTGTCTGAGGCTTCCAGTTATTCTAAAGTGTCATATTAACTCACAATTGGCCTTTAAGAAATGTTAGCATTTAGCTATATCTTCTTACCTGTAGTCATCATGGTTATGCTCTGTCAAAGGGAAAACATCTCATTTATCTGGTATCTCCTTGGAGGGGTTTGACATTCTTTTGGATTTAATCAACCTGCTACTTTCTAATGAGGTTGAGAAAAGTTACGATTTTCTGCCTAGCTTGTTTTCATTGTTAGGATGGGAAAAAAGTTCTTTTGTGGTTTTCTGCATCTTAAGCGTAGTTATACTGTGCATATTTGAAATATAAAATCACACCATATGTTGATGTTCCACCCCTATCTTAAATAATAAAAGGATTGTTGGATCATTTACCTCTCATTTTCTGCCTTTCAATTTATATACTGTTACTGCTTAATATTTTAGTTCTATATTCAGTTTTGTATTTGTTCACACCACAAGTTAGGAACTATTTTTAGAAATATTTTTATGCAAACAAAGTTATTTCATCTTTATTTATATGTACACCCTTGTGTTCACCCTTCATTCTGAGTTTCTGACTGTCCTGATTTTGTTTTCCTTTTCTTTCAGAATTTACTTTAGGTAGAACATTTTTGTTGTTGTTTATCCATAAATGTCTTCATTTAACTCTTGTTTTATTTAACTCTTGTTTTTTAAAGATAAAATAGTTGAAAATAAAGTCCTAGGTTGCCATCTATTTTTTTCCTCAAAGCATTGAAAACCACATTTCACTATTGCTGTTGAGAAGAAAACTGCCGTTCATTGAGATTTAATCTATTCAGTGTGTCTGGCTATCTTAAAGTTCTTCTTTTTTTCCTTTTTCTTTTTCAGTTTTCTGCCTTACAGTGGGCCACTGTCTCTCTCTGTCCTCACCTGGTGGGGGAAGTATCTCTTCTTTCTTTGATAAGGGTATTCATCTCATCACATGGGCACCACCCTCATGGCTCTTTTTAAACCCTAATTACCTTCCAAAGGTTGGTCTCCAAATACCATCCCACTGCTGGTAAGGGCGTCAACATAATGAATCTTGGGAGAGTACAGTTCAGTCCATAGCAGGTGTCTAAATATTTTGCATTTTATGTCTCTTCTGTCGTACTCATAATGGTTTGCCTTGAGGAAATTTACTCCAGAGAATTATGCTGGTAGTTAGGAGCACTCCTTATTTCAGCTCTCAAGGGAAGATCAGCTTTTGTAGCTTCCCATCATTCCTCCTCCACAACAGCTATGGTAGGAATCTGCCTTAGGGCACCTCCAATTCTGGCTGCTGACTGGTCCAAGTAGGCTTTGTGCAGCTCTGATTGCTTGCACTCCAGCCGTGGTTCTATCCCGTGTCCCAGCCTCTAAAACCCTGCATAGAGCTCCTCCAGCCATTTTAGAAGTATTCTCATTCAAAAAAGTCCTACAGAGTTACTTAAAATATACATGCTAAAGTACCATTTGTTTATACAGTGTATTTATAAAAGTGACCTGAATGATCTAGATTCTGGATCATTATGTTAATTTCGACATCATTTGCTTTTTTGACTGGATGAGAATTTAAAATCATGTATTGTTATCTTAGACTCTTTATTTTGCCAAGCTGCTGTTGGAGGGAGGTAATCAATAAACTATCAGGTAATTCTGGCTATATACAGAGGAAATTAAATCTCAGGAGGAAAAGTATATTTTTATACTGCTTTTCAGGACTACAGTGCAGCCAGGGAATTACACGGATCTGACTTTTTTTTTTTTTTTTTTTTTACCTAAACAACATTTTCCCTCTCTGAAATATAAGCATATTATGTTTAGTCTGAAGTGAGCTTAGAAATTTGTTCATGATTTGGCACACATGACTAAAAGGGAGGGAATCCAACATTATATAGGAAATACAGACATGGTACAATGGTTAACTTATAGCATACTTTCATCAACTTTTCTCTTCAATGAGCTGAAATTAAACAGGAACTTTTGGTGTTTCTGTATCATTTTATTTACTTATAAAGATACAGATTTGCTTTACCTATACATTCTTTACACTAGTAACAAGGTTTTGAAAGTAGAGAAAAATACTTATGATATAATAGTAATTGAAAGAAAAAAAAAAGAAAAAAAAACCACCAGTATGCATTTCACCTAAATTCAATTTTTGTTAATATTCTATAGTATTTGAGGAACAGAGATCATGATATTTTATTCCTTAACAGTTCAATATATATTTTATAAAAATCAATATGCCTTCTAATAATGAAGACATTCTTTTAAGAAAATGAATAATTCCTTAATCAAATAAGATATCCAATCCATATTCAAATTTTCTCAGTTACCCCCAAATGTCTTTTATTGGTTCTTCTTTTCTTTTTTTTTTTTTTAAAGATTTTATTTATTTATTTGACAGATAGAGATCACAAGTAGGCAGAGAGGCAGGCAGAGAGAGAGAGAGAGGAGGAAGCAAGCTCCCTGCAGAGCAGAGAGCCCGACGTGGGGCTCGATCCCAGGACCCTGAGATCATGACCTGAGCTGAAGGCTTAGGCTTTAACCCACTGAGCCACCCAGGCGCCCTGGTTCTTATTTTCTACCCAGAATCCAATCAAAGATCATGCATTGCAATTGACAGTTATGTCTCCTTAGCCATTTTAGATCTAGAAAAATCCTTCTGCTTTCTTGTTTTATGATAGTAACTTTTCAAAGAGCCCAGGGGAGTTTTCTTTTAGTTGATCAACCTGCTTGATCTCTCTGAGTGTCCTCTTATGAAATGACCTAATTTGGTCCTCTACTTTATTTCCCATAAACTGTAATCCAGATAATTGATTAGAGTCAGGTTAAATATTTTGGGCAGTGATACTTCATGGATAATGCTATTTCTTATTACAGCCCATTACATGATACAATACTAAGTAGCCCCATATTAACAATGCTGTTTGTTCAGTTAGTTAAGGTATCTCCATTTTAAAGGTACACTTTCGGATAGTTTGTAAGTGTTCTGGGTGGTTATACTTTGCCACCAAGTATATTGTTCCCCAGTGATCTTTCCTCTAATGGCTACAACAAATTCATGATCCTTGCCTAAATCATGAACCAACTTCCCATTTTGCATAGGACCAAAATTAAAGCTCATGTCTTCTTGTGGCTGAGAAATCTCAGCTTCTAATCATTAAGACATACATACATGATCCCTACCTCTCCTCTTAATCCTGTATTCTTTACATACAGATACCGAGCAGTCTTGTATACTTAAAACTCTTGCTTTGTGGATCCTTTTCACTTTTCCCAATTTTCTTTCCCTATTTTGAGCTTGGTAATACATATTTATTTTAATCCAGTTATTTCTATGTGTTTTGACACTCGGAGGTCTAGTGAAGTTCATTTTGGTTCCAAGATTATTCCAACAGATGCGTGAGTTCAAAAAGAAAGGAGACAAAAAGAAGAAGGAGGAGAAAGAAAAAGAGGAAGTAGAAGAAGGGAGAAAAGGAGAGAAAGGAAAAAAGAAACAATTTAATGGCCTATTAGAAAGGATTCTTGGACAACAGAATTTTCTTCTTTGCAGTATATGTATACCACCTGTTGTTTTCGGCCATAACTGTGGTGGTTCCCTGATAGTTCCACTAGATGCAGCAAGAATAGATATGCTGTGCTTATGTCAGAAACAGCTGATTGGGTAAGAAGGGTAAGTAAAATGGAGAATTTGAGAGCGACTCTCAGGCTTTTGCCTTTGTGAACTAGAGCTAACTCATATTGAAATGATTAAGTCTTTTAATATAAATCATGACTGTAAAAAATGAGATTTCTTTTATTTTAATAAATTCAATAGAAATTATTTATATAATTGAGTTTTGATTTCTCTACTGTTTTGAACCTCTTCAGTGTTGAAACATTTTCATTTGCTGAAGCGAACTTGATTTTTGAAAACATTTGGAATTTGTGATCTAAGCCTGGTGACTAAGAACTGTGAAATAAACAAAATAATACCAATTTGGTAACATCAAAATTATTTTTGCTGAAAGTTCACAAAATACTAAAATGGATAAGGGGGCAATTTTTGTGCCATAATTCACAACCTATTTATGAATATCATATGCTGATGATACGTAAAGTTGATTGATGTAGTGCTAATTTTAAAATCACATAAACACAAGCATTAGATCTTTTATTATCATTATTTAAAAATTTGAAAAAGCCTTTTCTATGTAATTATCTTGCAGTTGAAATGAAATAGATCATTTCTCTCAATATCTTACTCTGCTACCCTTCCTCCGTACTACCGTTCTTTTGCATTGTGGCATTGCTATTCAAAAACATTTCATGCCCTGATGTAGCCACCAGCATAAGCCTGAAATCTAGCGTTCTGTATGGTCCTATATTATCCATTCCATCATAATCAGTTATACATATTTCCCACATTCTCTCTTGCAGCAGGTTGGCCAGCATCCTCACTTCTTCCCGTATACAAGTTACTAATTCACTAATCATGCATTTATTAAGTACCCATTATATATTAGACACTGTGCTAAGACCTGGAAATACCCTTGAGGCACTCACACCTTTATGAGGTTGCCAGATAATAATTAATAATTTATCACAAGATGAGAAGTGCATCCTGGTTATCAGGCAAGTCTGTGACAGATTGTTCTTCTACCCCCTATTTGCCAGTTTTGTTTTTTCCTTCCAGTCTAAAATAAAACAGAAGATAAAGAATGAAAGCTCCGGGTGCCTGGGTGGCTCCGTGGGTTAAGCCTCTGCCCTCGCCTCAGGTAAAGGTCTCCTGTCCTGGGATCGAGCCCCGAATCGGACTCTCTACTCAGCAGGGAGCCTGCTTTCTCCTCCCTCTCTGCCTGCCTCTCTGGCTGCTTGTGATCTCTGTCTGTCAAATAAATGAATAGAATCTTTAAAAAAAAAAAAAAAAAGAGTGAAAGCTCAGCGGCATTCTACAGCACATATAGCCCAACCCCCTCATTTTTCAAATGAACAAACTGAAGCTTCAGACAGGAAGCTAAGGGTTAGAGGGTTAGAACTCAGTCTCTTAACCTGTAGTGCAGTACCTGTTCCAGATACTAAGCTGGATACGTTGGCAGCCAATGAGAGGGCAACAGAGGAATATTAGGCACATAGCTTGGTTTTCCCCCCAAAATAGATCCTGTGGCAAGGACTTGAATGTAAGAAGCTTTCTGAGCTGGTTCTCACGGAACGTGTAAGTGAAAAAAGGAGAGGAACCTATAAAAGGTATGATTATGAGTGAGTTACCACTGTGAACACCTGGGGCTCAGTCCCGTTAAAGACCCTCAGCCTTCCTCTGTAGAACATGCCTCAGAATTCTATCATGGAAAGACAGGGAAGCTGGGGTCTTCACCAGGGGCTCATGTCCCTCATCATTTTGGAGGTTACTTTGGGACCATTAAGTCCCCAGAACTGCCCAACCTTGAGTAGTCTGACCAAGTTCTCATGGAACCAGAGAAAAGCTTCAGGCAGCGAAGCAGAGAGATTCCCCATCAGCAGTTATAGAAAATGCCCTTCTTAGCTGAAGATGAACTCAGCAGGAAGCCAAGGACATGGAGTAGAGCAGCCGTGGAATCTGCTAATAATTCTGCCAGGGCCAGATCTAACTATGGCCGAACATATCATTTCATAGATCAGCATTAGCAATTACTTATTCAAGGTCATTACTGAAGGGGAAGGGTTTTCTCTATCAAAGAGAGCTTTTCAGTGCACTTTATAGAATGAGATGAGAAAGAGTTACAGTAATTCTCTTTATCCAAAATGTTCTCACATAGAGTTGCTCTTTATACTTTCTGTAATTTGCTTAGAAAATTATGTATCTGGGACTTTTTGACTAGCCCACGCTACAATTATTTTTTCAAATTAAGTGGTCATTTTCATTGTGCTCTAGTATCTTTGAGAGGACAGACTGAGGATGTTGCTGAGAGGTTGAAATAATCAATGAGAGTTTGGTTATTGGCTGCCCAAGTAAGTGTCCAAGTCTTCAGAAATGAATCTGAATATCTTTGGTTTAGGAGTTGTCTCAGGACAGTTTCTTTATTGGAGAATACAGTTTGAGTTAGAAGTCCTGGAAGAACTATTTTGTTTCTTTGTTTGCCTAGTTTTTTGTTTGTTTGGTCTGGTTTTTGTTTGTTATTAGACTGTATTTTGATACTCCTCCTAACTTGTAGATTAGGTGTGGATTCCATGAAATTAGAAGGTGTGTGCTTTTTTGTCCTTTATGGTAAAAAGTCAACCAGGATATTTGAAACATCAGAAACATGATCTGTATTTAAGACTTTAGACATTTGGGTTGATTCTTACTCTGTATGTTAATGTGTAATGGTCTCTAATCTACCTGCCCTCCATTATCTTTGATAGGTGTTAAAAGGAGACAAGGATTTTGAGGACGGCTCTATTTTTCCAAACCTATCTGATTCATAGAGACTTGAAAATCACTAGGGTAAATCAAAATTTAACTGGGTCTTCCTTGGGTTCTTGCTATACCGTGCACAACATTGTGAACAAAATAAAATTTCAAGGACTCAGTTTATTCATCTATGAAACATGCACATTTACGTATCGGTCACTAGATGATCTCATAGATCCTTTAATTCTCTGTGATTCTGCAACTTCTTATAGCTGTTGACAATTTTTACCATTTCCTGTTTCACAATGTGCTTCTCCTCTAGTTTCCTCTAATGGATGAGGGCAGATGAACTTCATATCATAATGAGCAAGAGAACCTTAGACACTCTCTGTAATATTCTTATTTTTATTGTAGTCATCTAAAATTTAAGACCAATTGATCTTATGGTAATGGAAAGGGGTTGGAGATTGGTTCCTATCTTCTAACTAGCACCCCACGATGTCAGGTCTTCTGTGGGTGGGAAATGAGAGAACAGCCACCACAACAAAAAACAATGAAGGGAATATAGGTTAGAAATCTCAAGAAGCTATGTTCCTGGGATTCTCCTGACCCGGGAAACTGAGTCAGGGAAACAGGGGTGATTAATATACTGAAATCACTGACAGTGGCCTAGAATTCCTAGCCAAAGAGGAGCCAGAATCTTCCCCATGGGTATTAGAACTCAATTACATAATGGCCACCAGGTGGCGCCAAACTGCAGCTAAGATCCAGGTGAATTTGAATCATTTTGTCTCTTGGATCTCTTGAATCACACATTCTTCTTGGTCATTTTATAAAACTTGCAATAATTGGACATCAGAATTCTAAATTCTATAGGACTTTTTTTTTTTTTTTTTTTACAAAGCTGATCCCATTATGGATAAATGCTGTCAGTTTTGATAACTTCTCTCCACTGCCTATAGATAAATTTGAAAATCTTCAGCATTGTCTAAAACAGTGTTACCTTACTCTTTGTTCTTGTTCGTTACCTTCCTCTGTCCCCGATCATTTAGTCACAGGAGAATAGCCATTTACTAAATATCCATTTCTCCATGTCTTTGCAAATGCTTTTCCTCGGTCTGACATGTCTTTCCTACCACACTCCTTGTCCTCTAGATCTAACTAAAAGCATTTGCTTTGGAAAATGTCAAACCTAAAATCATCCACCTCAAAGATCTCTTCTGTGAAGTGTCTCAGAGTCCTTCTATCCTTACGAAAAGCAAGATTTTTAATCCCAATTTTTCTGGCCTTCCAAAACATTTTGTTCTTATTTGTTGTTATTGTCATTGCTCACTTAAAAAAAAAAAAAAAATCATTATTTTAATGCCAGTTTGCCCCTTAGAATGTAAGCCATTCAAGCCTATGAACAAACCAAACTTTTCATCTGTATGTCACCAGTGACTAGTACCACGTCTATCACATCCTATTCCTTCAGTAATTGTATCTTGAATAAATAAAACAGTATTTGAATAGAAATAGATGTATATCTACATTTGCAAGTTGGATGAAGTTTAAACAAATTAGGGCAGCTGAGCATTTAAAAGAAGCAACTGATGATCTCCCTGCAAAGCAAATAGTCCTGTTCTAATGTAGATGAGCACTGCTTTCCTTGTTTTTTTGGTCCCTGTGCTGTCTTCCTACAGCAAAATAACCATGTGTATTATATTTGATAAATGGTCTAAAAATATTTATGTCTGTTGTTCTTCCCAGAGTTGGTTGGTTTATAGGACATTGTAAATGTAATTGGTGATGAACACAATTCCTTTCATTGTGCTCTTTTCCTAAGAGAGGCTGGCAGTCTATATATTCCCTAATTCTAACTTTCTTAGTCCAAATCTCAGCTACAGTGATGATTATTGAATGGTCATTAGCATATGTTTTTTTATTGATACCCAAAATGCTCCAGCTGAGTTTGAGATTGGGAGGCAGTTTATTTGAAGAAGTAGAAAGGGTCATAGTCTATAGGTCTCATTTTCACAGATGCAAGAACTATGACATAGTCAAGTGAGAGGAGTTTGCACACAACTTATTCGTGGGAGAATTGCAGCCAAAGCCACGCTTACTCCCACTCTCCCCTGTTACTTTCCTCTGACCCTTAGAGTTAATAGATCATCATGATTTACTTGGCATAGGACTTAGCTTAACAAACAAATCTGAGCAGTGATAGAAGAAGAGCCTACAAATGACACATTTATTGTCCAGCCATTGGCTAATATCTTAATGTTCTTCCACCAGAAGCCATCTCAATATTCAACTCCGGTCCAGTGTTTCGGCTTTTAAATCACATCACTGCTTCTAAGAAGCACTTGATAGATTCTCTAGAACCCTTTCTATATTTGATCTAGTCTGGGATCTTATTTTGGCAGTTAAAGGACTTGGAGTGACCCTCAAGGCACTGTTTGCTTTCTTATCTAATCTTTAGTGCATCTAGCAGCAAAACAGGCCATTTCATGGTATCATCCTGCCAGCAAAAGGTTGTTTAAGGATACACAACTCCTGTCACTTTTATTGTGTGGTCCAGTAAATAATTTGAGGCATTTCCAGCTTCTGACTAGTCATATATTTGTCATTTTCTCTTTGCAGCTCTAGTCTGCTTCCCCTCTTTCGGGTTAGTTTCCAACTCAGAAGATCCGGCAAATGTTTTCTGAATAGGCGTGGCCTTCCTCTGCTTAGGCAACACAGATTAAGAAGCCTCGAAAATGCAATTTGATGTTGTTTTCAGAATTCTCTGCTACCTCCCTAGTTGTGAAATACTTGGAAGCAGTTCCCTTGGCCCCAACTTTTCACCTGCTTCCTCTTTTTCTCATCTCCTCAGTGAATTGTGAAAGCAATTTTAAAGAAAAGGATCCTGTTGCCATGCTATATCCCCTTTCAATCACGAATGAGGTGTTTGGATGAAGCCTTATGCCCTCTGGGCCTGTCTGCCCTGTATAAACATTTTAGTATCCATGAGGCTCTGTAATATGCATCAGGGCTGATACCAATTTTGGAACCTGGGTAAACCCTGGGGGGAATCCAAGACCATGAGTTCTTTCTTGGCAGGCCAGGCCACCTGCTAACAAACCAGAAACACACAGGGAGTTTGCAACCACAAGTCAGAAAGAAAATAAAATTGTTGATGCCAGAAGCTTTATAACTTACAGCACAATCTCAGGAAAGGGGAAATTAAGAGGATAGAAAGTAGACAACGGCAGGAACACCTGAATCTAATAACAAACTAAGGAGTTTTCAATGGATAGAAAACTTGGACGTGGAAAAAGCACCACAGCTCTCTGTTTGCCTCTGGCCAATGAGCAAATGCTACTCTCTGACACAGCTTCTCAGAGTCTGATCTTGACCCCACCCAGACGCCAGCCATGCTCGTTGACGCCTCTGGCAGGGCAGCAGGTGACCCAGGAATAACTGTAGTCATGTTTTTTCCTATTTGAAGGGTGATTTCTGGATGCAGATCCTCGGCAGAGGATGGTCTAGTGTTAGATTTTTATCAGCGGTAAATGAGAAACTCAAAGCTTTTCATATTGTTAATTAAATTTATTCAGTTTTAAAACTGTCTGTTCTGAGAAATTGATTTTCCTACTTTTATTTGCTATTAAAATAGCCAGTCCTTTATGAAGTGGTGGAAAAAGTAGAGAGTACGTGGTATATTTTCCATTTAAATCTCTTTTTTTGGCAAAATTACAAGTTGGCAAGCCTAAGTCATTCTTCCCAGCTTAATGGTCCTGAAAAAACAAACAAATAAAAAACAAGGAATTGTTGAAGTTCATTTTAGCACATTCAGTCCAATGTGGCAGAATTCTTCGTTGACCAGAGTTTGGATGTTACGGTCTCTTCTGCAGTAGTTATGGTCTCTACCAAATCTCCAAGGAAGGGAAGGTGGGTGTCAGACCCAACAGTGGATTATATCTTCCCTAGATGACTAACAAGATCATCACCATTCCTGTACATTTAACACTCCTCAGATGTTGGCACACCTAACGTTAACTATGTTAAAACTGTGCGCAAGCGCTATGAATTGTGTACGATTGATGGATTATGGACCTCCACCCCTGAAACAAGTAATACATTATATGTTAATAAAAAAATAAAAAATAAATAAAAACTATGCTCATGGATTCCCTCATGTCCAAGCTTCATGTGTATTTTCCTATCACATTTATGACTCCTACTGCTAGTGATGCTTTGACCTTCCTCAGCTTAGGCAACACAGATAAAGAATGCTAAAATAAGCTGATGAAACACTACCCTTGTGCCAGGCTTGTTCATACTAACATCAGAGGTGGGGAAATTAAAGCTCAGAGATTCTGAATATTTTCCGAAGATTATTCAGCAAAAACCTACATGTCCCTATTCCAAGTCTGGTGATCTTCAATATCCTCTTATGCTATGGTTGATAGACCAATAATGTAAAAGTCAGATAGAAGATACAACTCTCAAGATTTAAAAAACTATTTAAAAGCATTAAGTGGGAGAAGATGGGAAGAGTATCGTCCCTTTATCCAGCAAAAGGAAAAGAACATAAAAATGACATGACGGGAAGGTCTTTTATATTTCCTTCCTTCCTCACAGATGTCGGCTATAATTTAATCCTGAGAGCCCGCAAGGATATTATGTCAGTCAGATAACCTCACTAACGTGGGGACAGATAAAAATGACTGATTCAGATTGGGTGAGTTAAATCTGTAAATCCAGGTGACTTTCACACTAAAGAACTCAAAGAATTGTCACAGTCATTGCAGAGTCCCCAATGATTATCTTCAATAACTCACAGAGGGCTTTAAATAGCCCCCAACCAGAATACATCCTATTCTTTGGGAAGAGGATTATGGACCACCCAGGATGTGGCTGATTTACCAGAGCAGGGAGAGAGATTAACTCAAATGCTGGTTTTTTAATGTGTAGGAGATAATAGTGTTGTAGTCAATTGGATTTGTGGGAATGGGATCATAAAATTTGGGGCTGGAGGTGGTCTTAGGAATCCCGTAACATATTGCCTTCATTTATAGAGGAGTCAACTGAGTTTTAGAGAAGTGGAATCAGAAATCCTTAAGAGTTCATTTCTAATTCAAAGACAGTGTGACAAGTCTGGAAAGCTGAGCTGATAAATAAATGCAATACCAGTAGACTTTTCTGCCTCATGTAAATGATTTTTTTTTTTTTTTCTTTTGGACAGGTGCCTCCTCTTACATTAGCAAAGGAGGCCATAGGTAGAAATTCTGGCACCACACAAATATGAGAAAGAACATATATGAGAAGATATATGAGAGAACACAAATATGAGAAAGAACCCAGTTACAGTCTGGAAAATAATCAACATCTTGACATACCTAGAGGTTAGGCTACAATAGTTCTACTTCAGAGAGAGAAAAATAAGTCTTCAGAACATTACTGCTACTTTTTCACTTCCCCTTTCAGGTTTATTAAAATTTTAACTCTGAGTGATCTGAGTAAGCAAGAGAAGTCTTACATCAGAGAAATTACCTGAGGTGAACATGGACTGTAAAAATGTGGCCTCAGGACGTCTTTTCAGATTCAGAGCAGTCCTTATAGAATTAGAAGAATTTCAAGTAATCAAGAGAATGGCACTGGATTCCTTTCCTTTGAGTTCAAGTTGGTTTACTTGAACTCCTAATATGCCTTGGATTCCACTCTCTGAAGTTTTTATACCTTCATTCATTGGTGTTGAATACCAATCATTGGTATGGCTGTGCCTGAGGTGGGAAAACAGCAAACTGTACACGGTAAATTCTGTCATCTCAGACACCTGCTGCTGCTTGGAAGATGTGTTCTAGAAAGATTAACCCAAGTCTTCTATGGGCAGCAGGTTTTTTGTCTTTTGTTTTTGTGTCTCCAAATTTCCTTCCCTGTTCAAAAGTCTATTGTTCTGTATTTTACTTACTTGGAATCTTTTTGGGTGACAGATCGTTTATATAATAAAAGAATTCTGACTGTAGGTTAATTCGTACTTATACTCAACTGTATCTAATGTGTTAAGTCCCTCTATTTCTGCTGGAACTCACATTCTGTTACAGGCTGGTGAAGGAGAGTGCTGTAAACTACAGTGGGAGGAGAAGAAAGCCACCCAAGAGCTTATGGAGGGTAAACACAGAAATAGTGTGAAGTCATGAGAGAGAATGCTTTTTTTTTTTTTTTCTACTTCATGTATTCCTATCAGCTCTACTAGAATCCAAGACAGATAGGCTTTCAGGAAACAGATATTTGAGACTAACCTCTCATCTGATTCTTCTTTCTGCTTCAGTGTTTCCAGGGACATAAAGGCACAAGAACAGTCATTCTATTTTCTGGGAACACTAAAATGTAAAAATCCATAGAAAAAATTGTGTTTGTGTCAAAACCAAATTCAAATATATATATATACACACATTTTTTTAACCTATTGCCCCTAATTCTGTCTTCCACATCAGGGTACAACACGTCTCACACCTCTTGCATAGAACATCTCTTCAAATAGATTTTAGTACAACTTTCACATTCTGTTACACATGCCTGATAGAGGTGTCATCAATATTTAATCCTTTTTATCCTGGAAACTTTTCTTGTATTCGGAAAAGCCTACTTGCCAACATTCTGATAAGAGTGAATATTATACAGTCTGGCAGAGGGTTTAAGTTTCTTGTTAATGTCACGGGTATGTAAGCAGCTAATGTCAGCAGCCTTCTGGTTAGAGACTCTGGCTCTTTTAAGTCAATATGCAGAAGTCTTCACTTATATACACCTGCTTGGAGAGACTGTGGGGAGACCACAGACAAGTGATTAAATCTGAGATGTTTCAGGCAAAGCATGCTATTTCTTCTTACTGTAAAAAATAAGGAACATTTCTGAGTCATTGCAGTCTTGGAATGTAATACCAAACAAATGAGAACCAGACCACAAACAGTGGGGCCAAGTACATCATTACTGAGTGAGTAATGTGAACAACTTACATAAACTGTGGCTGAAACTGAGTTTTTAGCAGACAACCATAACCTTTTGATTGCATCAAGAACAGTTAAAAGCTCTTTAATCTGCATGTTGTCCTTCAGGAAACAAAAACTCATCAATCCAATTCATAATGTCTAAGACCTGCAATTCTTCATTAGGATTGAACCCTATTTTTCTCTGATTCCTTTTCTCCTAGCCAGCAGTGGAGGCGACTAAAGAGAATTAGCCGGGGCCCAAATCTGTTGTTTCTTTTCTACTGACCATAACAGGAGAAGCGTGTTGCCAGTTAGCACAGTCTTCTAGCTTCCTTTAAAGCCCTGTAGAGTGCCTTGCTCCAAAACTTTAGCTAATGGAATAGTTTATGTATTTCTTTGCATACCTGTGCTATACACAGAGTTTCTTATCCTTTAGGAAATAGATTTTCACTAGTATCAGAATCATTTCTTCTTAATCATAATGAACCACATCTGTCCACAATCTCCATTTCCTTAAGGTCTATTTTCTTTAAACAAATAAATGAAAAGCAACAAAACTTTTTAGCAGTGACTCTATTTAAAATAGAAGCAAAGAACATCAGTAACTCCTTCTGGGAAGATTACAAATTTTCCTTTCTGGTTTTATGCACCAAATAAAATATTAATTTGCAAAGCACCACTTTTTAAACACACATGTAAAACAGCTTCTCCTTTACCAGGCATAATAATAAATCTCTTGGCTGAGTCAGCTTTAACATTATGGAGTCTCTCTTTTTCTCTGTTCACGTTTGAATGAGAGTCTAACTTGTTCATGTGAACATGAGAAGAAAATAAAAACAAAAAAGGAAGGCAAGAGGAGGTTGAGTTCTGCTGAAGGTGAAGGATGTTTGGTGTTCTCTAAACTTGAGTCTTCATCAGGTCCTTCCCTCTCTCTGTCCTATTCCATTTCCGGTACTGTGATTGCAGAATCTCAACCTCTACCTCAGACCAACTACATCAGATTCTTGAGTTTAATACAATCTCTCATGATCCACATGTATACTGAAATTGGTTAATAGCTCTTCTCCACTCACTGAATATCTAAAATTATGACTGACATCGAATTGTCTCACCTGGAAACTCCTATTGCCTTACTCCACCTGCTGCTTCCTCTTTCTTTGCCCAGACCTTCTTTTTTTTTTTTTTTTTTTTTTTTAAGATTTTATTTATTTATTTGACAGAGAGAGATCACAAGCAGGTAGAGAGGCACACAGAGAGAGAGGAGGAAGCAGGATCCCCACTGAGCAGAGAGCCCGATGCGGGGCTCGATCCCAGGACCCCGAGATCATGACCCGAGCCGAAGGCAGCGGCTTAACCACTGAGCCACCCAGGCGCCCCTTGCCCAGACCTTCTTATATTCATTAATTTTCTTCTATTCTCAACCCTTGGAAAGAACTATGTCATTTCAATTGCCTTGCGTAGAATCCTTTCAATATTCCTTTCAATATTTCGGGGCTTTGGCCTTCTCTTTTCCAATCATCTTATTCTCCTCCCTTACAATTTGGTCCCATGATCTTAATACTCTGAAACTCTGCCACTCCTGAAAACTGCTAACTCATTGCAATACCCATTTTCTTTGTATTGGATTCAACATACAATATAGTGTGGTGTCTCCCATCTCTCTCGTAATGCTCAAACCTGGAAAGCTCTTATCCCATTTTTATCCTCCCTATTATAGGAAAACTCCTTGAAGAAGTTATCTGTATTTGCCTCCAATTTCTTCTCTCCTCTTTATTAAGTCCCCTCCCACAGGGCCTCTGCCTCTAGCTCTTCAATAAAACTTATTTGTGTGTGTCAAAGTCATCAGTGAACTCATTGTTTCTAAATACGATAGTCAATACTATTGATAATAGTCAATTATTTTGCTTGATCTATCAGCAGCATTTGACACAAATTGACAATTTGGTTTATCTTTCTTGAAACAAATTCTTTAGTTGGCTTTCTGGATACTACCCCCTCCTGGATTTCATATTTAATTGGCTCTTCTTTCTCAATCAATCTTACTAGCTTCTTTCTGTTTCCCTCACTTCTAAATTTTGGCATGTCCCATGGCTCAGTCCTTGGTCTTTTCTTTTTCTGTACTCTCATTCTTAGTGATATCATTCATTCCTAATTTTCTATCTCCAGCCTTGGGCTCTTCCTGATCTCTCTCTAAACTTGCATAGGCATCTGACTACTCAGTATCTCCAGTTGGATGCTGAATAGGCTTCATGTACCTAACATGTCCAAAACTGGACTCAGTCTTCCTCCCCAAATCTGCTTCCACCTACAGTCTTGCACATCTCATTAGCTGGCTAAGGCATCTGTTCTGTTGCTTGAGCCAAAGACTAAGTCATTCTTGGCTCATCTACCAGCAGATCTTGTCAGCAATGCCATCAATATGTATCCCAAATCAGACCACTTTTCTGCTGTTACCTCCTACATCCAAGCCTCCACCATTCCTCACTTGTATTACTGCATAAGTCTCCTGACTATTTTGCCTACTTCTGCCCTTGTCAACCTGCCTTTTAGTCTCCTAATACAGCAGTCACAGTGATCCTTTAAAGTGACATTAGATCCTAGATCCCCTCTCTTCACCCCCCAATGTATCTGACACAACCAGAGAAAAGCTAGACTCATTATAA
This sequence comes from Mustela lutreola, assembly GCF_030435805.1. Classification (NCBI taxonomy): domain Eukaryota; kingdom Metazoa; phylum Chordata; class Mammalia; order Carnivora; family Mustelidae; genus Mustela; species Mustela lutreola. The sequence goes on from NC_081294.1 coordinate 35,188,403, forward strand.
TGGCCCCAAATGGACTCTGTCTTGCTATTTTTCACCTCATTCTACTCCTGTTTTTCAGTCTAATCTAGCCACAGATGTCCTGCTTCAGGGCCTTTATACTTCCTATTTTTTCTGCCTCAAACATTTTTCTCTCAAGTTCCCCCAACTTTTTGGAAGCTTCTATTTCTCTATTCTGTCTAATTTCTCTTTATTGTATTGATCACACTAGTATCTATTTTATATGTATCTTGTCTATATCCATATCAATAACTATTCTTCTGGGCGCCTGGGTGGCTCAGTGGGTTAAGCCGCTGCCTTCGGCTCAGGTCATGATCTCAGGTCCTGGGATCGAGTCCCACATCGGGCTCTCTGCTCGGCAGGGAGCCTGCTTCCTCCTCTCTCTCTGCCTGCCTCTCTGCCTACTTGTGATCTCTCTCTGTCAAATAAATAAATAAAATCTTTAAAAAAAAAAAAAAAAAAAAAAAAAAAAAAAAAATAACTATTCTTCTTTAAGATCTCCTCCATTCTCAGAATTCAACCTCCACATGGTAATGGTTTGAGAAAATTTTGTTCACTGCTCTATTCTCAGTCCCTTGTTTAGTGCCAGACATGTATTTGTGCTCAATATATATATATTTAGCTGATAGAATGAATATATAAATAACTTCTTAGTCTAGTTCTGAAGTGCTAGAATTTATTATGGCCCAGACTTTCTGAGTTGTTCCAGAATTTCCCCCTAATCGTAGATATATATTTTTAAAACTTTGTAAGTTATCTAATTCAATACCTCTCAATGATGAAATATTTAAAGGTCTGTTTTCTTTGACTGGACCTTGAACAAAATTGTTGAGCGGCTGCTCACTGGTGGCTGTCCTCTTCGGTGTGCTCTCAGCCTTGATGAGCCACAGGGAGCTCAGAGGTACTTTGGTGGAAAAAAATCTCTGTTATTAATATATGGATTTTTATAAGAACCTAGTAAAGTGCTGTGCACTCTGTGGGTGCTTAATAAATAGTTGAGTAATGACTGCCTACAGTAATTGAATCCACCTGAAATTAATTATGCTTATCTTGATTATTTTTTTCTCCAGTTTGACCACAAGGCAAGCCTGTTGCAATTTGTTTGTGGTTGTTATATACATGCATAATGTTCCCTGGAGATCCCAAATATATGTTAATTGATGATAAGGTGGATAGTACTCTTACTGGCATCTGTTACGGATTTTCAAAGAAATCTCCCTGGTATATTATCATAGAATTTATTAAATCTAGAAACATTTCCAAAACACATGTTTATAGTTTTATATTTTGAACTGTTCCAAGAATGAATTCTCCTCACTAGTGTTCCAACCTCCTGCCCGTCTCCCCTGCAGTCTGTCCTTCCATCTTGTTGAGTTACATTCTCGAGTCTTGGCTTCAATCAGGCCATTTTCCTGCTGGAACAGTGTGGATGGTCCCCTATGAAATGTCAAATAAAGTCCAAATTCATCAATGTATATGTAAAGTGATGAGCCCAGTAGCTACTCCATTGCTTATATCCAATATTGCCCAAACTGTTTTATAAAACACTTGAGTCACATGGGATGTTAATAGCTATTCTGTGAAAAAATGATTAGAAGCCAAATAATTCAGGAGCTGCTGGGTTAACATGAAGCCAGCTTCTTGACTTCAGGACTTTTCATAACCTTTAAAATTCTCAATGTGAATCACTGGAAGGGAGATTATCTTGACTGTAGAAATATTTTTTCCAAGAGAACCTGCTATATTCTGTAGAATTCTAGACTCTTTTTTTTTTTTTAAGATTTTATTTATTTGACAGAGAGAGACACAGCAAGAGGGAATATAAGCAGGAAGAGTGGGAGAGGGAGAAGCAGGCTTCCCGCTGAGCAGGGAGTCTGACGCAGGGCTTGATCCCAGGAGCCTGGGATCATGACCTGAGCCAAAGGTGGACGCTTAACAACTGAGGCCCAAAAGGGGCAGAAGAATTCTAGTCTTCCTCTGTAACACAGTTTGGAAGATGATGCTAACCATAACTTAACTCTGAGCTTATTATCATGCAATACAAGATCCTGTCCATCACATAACCAGCTAGCCCCAACTCCTGGAACTCTTCACAGCCTTTTAGAGATACTAAAAGGCTGGTCATAGAATAGTACTTTACACTTCTATCTGAAATGACTTAAAATCATTGGGCTAATGATTTAGCATTTGGCCAGAGATGAACTGATCATGTAAGCCTTTCCTGAAACCGGTATGTGTCACAATATCTCTTATCAGAGATCTTACCACATTAGATTAACTCCTCTCTAGGTGTTCATTTTCTCCACTACCTCCAGCACACTGGGAGCAGAGATCATGTTTTATTCATGTTCACATACTTATCGCCCAGTATAGTGTCTGAAAAATAGCAGGCACTTACTAATAATTTGTTGAACTAAACTAAAGATAGAAGATGACTTATATATTTGGAAAAGTGGACTATGGAAACTACTTGTAAGTTATACTTTACATACACAAGTACATTCTTCAGTTTTGGTGGTTATATGTATTTGCAAAAATGGAGGGAATTAGAATAAATAAAATTATTGCTAGCAAATGGACTCCTATGTAAGGTAGGCACACTGTATTTCAATAATTTGGTGTATTTCTTTCCTTTTGGGATATGCATTATAGGTATTAATAAAAGACATTAAATGTTATTGAAAAATGTTTTTCTGTGCTTTAGAAACCCTGTCCTTGGACTAAGGTTGCTAGTTTAGTAGGTAGTGATGTCATCATCTCTTTTGCAGCAGTTCCCAAAGATGATTTGGCAGATGGCAGAAGAGAAAAAGACAATGGTGATAGCTAAAGCAGCTACTCTTTCTGTTGTTTCTTGAAGCTTGGCTGAAACTTGAATGCAGAGCATTGATGTAGGAGACCCCAAGATGCAACTCTTTCCTTGCTTGGTGGAATGATTCCCAGTATTCCCAAATGAAGGGTACCCACTGCATTCTAAGAATCTTTCTCCTGTACCAGGAAGGCATCATGATCTGATATTAGAAAACCAAAAAGTAATTGCTTAACTCTATCACGGTTGTTTTTGACTGTGATAATTCTGAAAAGTATTAGTTTTCATACTTTCTAAATAAACCTGTGTCTAATGATGTGGGAGATTCAAAGACGGGCTAAATAATTTCTGCCCTCAAAGAACTTACAATGTGACTGGGGAAATAGGGTAAAACCTCAAATAACTACAAAGCAATGCAGCATAATATACCTGCATTTTGAGTGATACAAAACACTTAAGGATTCAGTGCATGGGAATTGTTTCCATATGGGCTTCTCAGGGAAGTCTTTGTGGAAGGGACTTCATACCAGATTGTGATTCTAGTTGGTTATAGAAATTTCAAGATTGAGGAGGGAATTCATGGCAGAAGTAGAGAGTAGATACAGGCATAAGATGGTAAATGATGGAACACATCTAGGAAATATTCTGTAATCTAGTTCTGTTGAAGTATATATTTTGAATGGGGCATAGTGGAAAATCAGATTAGAAGATGTATTAGATTAACGTTGATTACATGTTACACTTAAACAGGAGACTAAGTTCATGCTTTTTTTTTAATTTTTAAGAATCTTTGAAACCATTAAGATGGAAAAGGGAAATATTTTGATTATCTTAGCAGGTACCAGAGTTTCCTTTAAGGCAAGAATTGTCTGTGATTGGAAAAATGCATGACTTCTGAGAAAGGATGACAGAATAAACATATGCTAAAAATTCTACCTTCCATAGTGAATATACATATATATAGGAATGCCAAATGAAGGTGTTAGGGGAAATGGTGGGCTGTGTTAAGATGTACATTAATGCAAAATTTTCCACATTCTTTTTTCTTTAATAAGGCCACAAACTTTTTTTTTTTTTTTTAAGATTTTATTTATTTACTTGACAGACAGAGATCACAGGTAGGCAGAGAGGCAAGCAGAGAGAGAGGAGGAAGCAGGCCCCCCATTGAGCAGAGAGCCCGATGCGGGGCTCGATCCCAGGACCCTGAGATCATGACCTGAGCCGAAGGCAGAGGCTTTAACCCACTGAGCCACTCAGGCGCCCCAAGGCCACAAACTTTTTTAAAGAAATAAAATATCTTAATCTTCAGGTTTAGAATATCAAAGTAATAATTACTATTTTTCTAAATAGATTGGTAGAGGAAAATATAGTTAATTCAATAGATGCTAGGAAAAGAGTAAAACAAATGCTTATTGGTACCTTTTAAAGTAACAATAAAAATCCATTAAATGTTGATATAACTCTTTTGAAAAGTGACTGCATTTCCAATACAAACAATAGATTAATGTGAAAAGTGGCATTAACTAACATTTTTGAAATCTTTAATTTCTTGGTTTATATAGGACGACTGGATTCTTATAGCTGTGTCTACATTTGATATGTTGTCATGTTACTGGTGATGCAGTCTCTGAAAACCCCACTGTTACTGGTGAGACACTGAGAATAAAAGAGACAAGGAACATCTTAATATTAAGATGTTCACTTTTGACCCCATAGAGACTCTGAGTCTTAGTGACCCCCAGGAATCCCAGGACCACACTTTGGAGTGCTAATTTTAAGAAGGCTGAAAGGCAGTATAAATGGCAGAATCATATTTAATGTGAAGAACATTAAAAAGAACAAAGGGGAAGAATTTTGGTGTGTAAGTGAAGTAATCCACCAATAAGATGAGATCATTACAGACGTTCATGGACCTAACATCAGAAACTAGAAATAAATATATCAATAAATATTTAACAAAATTATAGAGAATTAATTAACACTTCATAATCATTCTAGGAGATTACAATCCCACAGAATCAGCAGGTAAGAAACAAATATTGACATCAGTGACTTAGTGATATACTTGATAACTCTGACCTATAGATACACATAGATATTTACAGGGCCCAAAAAGAACACATATTATGTAAAAACATACCTGGAAAATATTTTATGTGTATACATTTGAAAACCTAGGTAACACTGGCAATTTTCTAGAAAAATGTACTTTACTGAACAGGTTAACATGTTTAAAAAAAAAATACAAAACTTGATGATGTATTAAGCCCTAAAGGGAATCCCAAGAAATTCAAAATATTAGAGTTTTACAGATTACTTTTTCCTGAAAATGATGCTCTAAAATTAAATACCAACAACTGTAAGAATGTAAAGAAACTCCCTATATAAATTTGAAACTTAACAGACTTCTCAGGAATGCATGGTTTAAATAAAAACTCTTTAGAACAATTATGTGATCTTTATATCACTTTAGAGTAAAATTATTACCTTAAATTTATTTCTTAGAAAACGAGAGATGCTGATGATAAGTAAGCCAAACCAACAGCTCAAAAAGTCAGTGGGATTGAAAATAAATACAATTAAATAGAATAAAATAAAGGAGTAAAGATATTAGGGGCTAATGAACAAACTAACAAATACAAAAGCAAATGTTAACAAAACCAAAAGCCCTTTGTTTTTCTTTAAGAGTGAGAGACAAAACTCTGGCAAGATTGCAAAATAAATTAATAAATAAAAGAATGGAGACAAATAATATTAGAAATAAAATGGTTGCATAGGCAAAGTAGTGCCGAAAATTAGAAAAAGAGAATGTTACAAACAACCTTGTATGTGTGAAAAACTAGATGAAATCAATAGTTTTTTGGAAACAGGTAAATTACCAAAATTGATAAACATATTTAAAAAAAAAAAAACTGAATGGACAAAACAACATGTAAGAATTAGTAACCAAAAACCTTTCCATTTTTTGGCCTGCCAAGACCAAATGGTGTTCCAAGTAAGTTTTGGTAAAATTTCAGGAATGGGATTTCGGTTATATCTAATGTATTTTCTAGATAAGGAAAGAAAGGAGAGCTATAAAGTCAATTTAGCAGGACAGCATGAACTTGATAGTTAAACCAGATAATGCCCATTAGCCAATTTCATTTAACAACAGTCCTGACCAAAATGTTAAATTAAATCCATCCGTATGGTAACACACTCCTATACACACGCACATAATACTGTGTTACCTAATAGACTATATCCTAGGAGTACATGCATGACACAGAATTATTTAAAAAGTCCATCAATATAATTCACTATATTCGAAGATGATCAGAGAAAAACATACAATGATAATAGACCAAGACTTTGAAAAAGTTAATAATTTCTTATTGCAAAAACTGCTAAGAAATAAGAGCTATATGGGAACATCTTAGCCTTATAAAAGGTAGTAACTAATAACCTATACTAAAAGACACACTTTCTGGTGAAGCTCTGGAAAAATTTCTATTAAACTCAAGAATGATAAAATTACACCTTTTCTGACTGAAACAGGTCCACTAATACATGGGGCATGAAGAGGAAAGAAAATGAAAGAGATAAGCAAAACTGATATTATTTGAGATCCACTTTCATAGAAAATCCAAGATCATCAATGATTGAAACCGGAAATTATAAGAGAATTTGGAAAAGTGACCTGGTATAAAATCAACATAAAAATAAAAATAATACCACTTCTATATGAACATCAGTACTGCTCACTGCTTTTCCTTACCTTCTTAGATGACATAAAGAATTATATTTCCCCAGTTTTCCTGTAGTTAAACAGATGCATTTGACTAAATCTTTCAGGTGTTATTTTTTCACAGAAATAACCTCCCAGAAACGGGACTTGTTTTATTTTTGACTGACAAATCCACACTGTACTCAATCCCCCTACTCTAATGACAAAGACCATCTCATCTCTGGCTCATCACTTTAGGAACCATTTCTCTCCTGGGAGGCTTTTCAAACCTAGTGCCGAAGGAATTCTGTAGAACTTTTGCGGGCCCCACCAGTTAATGTCCTGTCATAGTTAACCCTAGCAATGGATATAGTTTAAGTTCCATCAGGTAAACTTGGTTTTGACCCATTTCAACATTTCCACCTAAACAGAGTTAAAGATTCTAAACACAAGCAACAAACTGATGGTTAATCTGGGAGTTTTCCTTAAGAAGCTTTCCAGTAAAATCACTTAGAAATTTGAATGCAAAAATCTATCGTGAGGTCAAGCATGCAGCCTATGCCCTTAAATGACAAACACATGTTTACCTTTAATGGGTATAAGTGGCCATGGCACAGTGTCAACCACAGAAAAAAGTGTATTTTAAAATCTCAGCATTATTCAAGGTCAGCATATTCATAATACCTGGTGTTGGTTTGCGTTTCTCTCCTAATTCTATTCCTAGTTGTAATTTGCTTTCTTTCTGTATTCTGTAGCTTTTCAAGACGTTTGGTTGTGCAAGTTAGTTGAGATTCCTTAGGGGAGCCGAGGCAGAGTCAAGGTTTATTTTCTTAATCACTGTGGAAAAGATGACTACTGGTTTTACAAAGATGCCCCCTGCGGCTGTATTTGAACTACTCGTGATGTGGCCATTAGTTAGCATGGGGGCAGAACGCTACAAATGTCCCCCCAGTTATTCAATCCATATCTAGGCAAGAGACTTTGCTGATGGAATTACGATTACTAATCAGCTCATTTTAAAATAGATTATCCTGGATTATCTGTGTGAACCAATGTCTCATAGGAGCTTTTAAAAGCAGAAGAGGATGGCAGTCAGTGAGAAATGCACAAGAGAGACTCCAGGCAGGAGAAGGACTGAGTGTACTGTCACTGGTCCGAGGCAGAGATGCCTCTAGGAGCTGAAGGCGGCCCCAGCCAACAATGAGCAAAGAAATGGCATCTCAGTTCTATAACCACAAGGACCTGGATACTGACAACGACCTGAATGGGCTTAGAAGCAGATTTTGAGACAATGAGCTGACACAACTGATAATATCCTCATGGGATCCAGAGCAGAGAGACCCGTGGAGCCAGCCCAGATTCTGACCTATGAAACCATGAAAATTAATGGGAAGTTGATTTCGCCCTTACCTTTGTGCTGTGGTAAACAGCAGTAGGAAACTAACACAATAAGCATCCCATCACTTTGAGGCAGAGTGTGAGAAAAGGTATATGGTAGTCGATGTTGCTACAGGAAAAATTATGATAAACCTTCCTTTTACTGAACAAAACCTCAAGTGAGAATGCACTTAATATATATCATTTAACTAAGTACATAAGTATATAAGTTGTGTATCAGTTTGATATATGAAAACCCAGAAAAAAAAATTAGAGAAGAGATTTTTGTTTTGTTTTGTTTTGTTTTCCCCTGTTTAACCTTTTCAATTTGGGGGCTCCTGGGTGGCTCAGTCGCTTAAGTGTCTGGCTTTGGCTCAGGTCATGATCCCAGGGTCCTGGGGTCAAGCCCCTCATCAGGCTCCCTGCTCAGTGGACAGTCTTCTTCTCCCTTTACCTCCCCCACCCCTGGCTTGCACTCTCTCTTGCTCACTCTCTCAGATAAATAAATAAAATCTTTAAAAGTAAATAAAAATATAATATTTGCTTTCCCTAAGAATCATCTTGGATTCCCTGTACCACTGAATATCCTTAATGCATTGAATATGATTCTTTTTTAAAATTTATATTATTCATAACCTTTTGAAACATTATCTATTGGATATGATTTGACAGTTTGTAAGTGTCTAGTTGTAATATTTCATTATTTTTCAAAGTACTTGCCTTTTGAAAATCAGTTACAAAAAAGGAAGAAGAAAGCAAATACACTAATTTCAGTGATTGCTGAACGTTGTGGCATTATATCTAGAATTAATGGTTAAAATAAAATGTAAATATCCATTTTTATTTTTATCTAAAAGAGAAAGTACTTGCTTTACCTATGTTTTAAAGAAGTATGAACCATTTATAAATTGATTGCACAGATGAAAGACTCTACGTGAATCTTTTATGTTAAAAATGCAAATGAAAGGAAGTATTTGCTCGTACAGCTTAGTGACTATTTCAGTTAGGTACTTAAGTCAACTTGACTGAAGCAAATGCTTGTGTCACTAGTAATTATATGGGCAGACTCTTTCAGGGGTGCTGGACTACCCCCGGGAGTAATTGGCAGAATTGTTTGCTGGCCTGTGGAGTAACCTGTACTCTTTGACTTTACTCCATTTCCTGTACCTCTAAAGAAAATATGACTTGACGTGCTTAGAAACTCTGTCTACTGATTATGACCTTGTATAATTTGAGTTTGCTGGGCCTGCTTTGAAGAGGTGGCCTGACTCTGAGCAGATCCCCTGGACTTAAAAAAGAAAGCTAATTAGGTCCTAAGAAAAGTCTCATTCTTTTGAGCCTGAAAGCAATCTATTTAGTTTGTTCGCTTTCAGCAGTCTGACCTAATAGTGGTTTTGGTTGTTTTTTCCCCCCCCTAAAGAATGTCTCATTGAAAACTAATAAAGATTTTGCATTATTAGAGAAATAAATTTAAATTCTATTTTCCTAGTACATACTCAAATTTTAGGATAACCTACTCTATCTAGGACAGCTAGCTTGACATCAATTACTCTCTTAGTAAGTGCTTTAGCTTTTTTCATTTGAACTAAAATGTGAATGAGTTCATGATTCAGTTAAGAGGTAGAGCTTTGTTTTTGCTTTGCATACCAAAACATTACTTAGAAAAGTTAGGTTAAATTCTCTGCCTAAAGGCATGGAGGTAGGGGAGCTTTTCAGATATTATGTTATAAAGCAGATCAACAACAAATAGTCTTCTAACTTTAACAATGTCTTCTATTTCCTTCTGTTTTCCTTCAAAGGAACTTAACAGATATCAGAGGAAGTATCTTATTAAAATGTCTCTATGGGAATTGCAAAAGAAGAAGACCATTTATCTCATTTTAAAGCTAAGGAAACTTAGATGCTGGTAAGTTTCTGTTATATGAAGTATATATTAGATACTTTTTTGGTCCACTCTGAGAGAAACTGTTGGTCTGATTGTAAATTTTAGCCTGTTTCTGCATGAGATGACCTAATGAAATCTGATCAAAGCTTCCCATTTGACCAGTCAGCCTGCCCTTCCTCTACAGCTCTCTGTTTACTTCCAATTAAAACTGGTGTCAAGCTCTCCCTGGCTGATGACACAGATATTTCTACACTTAATCTTGCCTGAAATGGATGAGGATGAAGTTTCTATTCTGTCCTTCTTGGCCTGTTTCCTTGATGAGCAATGGGCCCTGGTTCTAATTATCACGGAGGTCCTCCATCTTTATCCACAGTGGAGGGCCAGAGCCTGGACAGACAAACATAGGAAGGCCCATTTCTCCTTTATTTGATTTGTTTTCAACTTTTCATAAATGTTTTATCACTATCACTTTTTCTAGTTTTATTGAGAAATCATTGACATATCACTGTATAAATTTAAAGTGTAAAGCATGATGATTTGATTTATATGTAGTGTGAAATGGTTAACACAATATGTTGAGCTAATATCTGTCTTCTCATATAGATACAATGAAAAGAAAAAGGGAAAAAACAAGGAAAACATTTCTCCTTGTTTTCTTTAAAGATTTGATTGATTGATTGATTGATTGATTTGAGAGAGAGAAAGTGCGAGCTAGAGAGCCCAGTCAGGGGGAACAGCAGAGGGGGAGGGAGAAGCAGGCTCCCTGCTAAGCAGAGAGCCCCACCACTGGCTCCATCCCAGGACCTGAGCTAAAAGCAGCCTCTTAACCGATTGAGCCATGTAGGCACCCCAACATTTCTCCTTGTAATGAGAATTCTTAAGATTCACTCTTGTAGGTCAAGGTGGCAAGTAGCTTAGACTGGAAATCTGCAGTAGAACATTAAGGCACTATGTAAGTTACCAAAGAAGGTAGAGTGTACTATACAGTCTATTACAAAAGGACCGTCCTGTTAACTGGTTAAGCTTATACATGGAATCCTGAAGAAGGGTTAGTCCTTTCTTCTCTCAGTGTTCAAGTTCCTTCTCTTTATGGTTCACCTGTTACGAGTCCCAAGCTTCTCAGAGGTTAATTGGAGAACTCTCTGTACTATATTCCTTGCTCCTGAACTGCATCAAGACATCAGGCTTAGTCTTACTCTCTTCAGGAGCCACAAATTGCCACTCTTGTTTGACAAGAAACATTGCTTCTTCTAGACCTTCTCTCCTTCATCCTGCCCATAGTTGCTATAGTTCAGACTTCTATCATTCTGCCTCCATTTGCTGCTTTGTGTATGGCAATTGTTGGATCAAGGGAGTGGGAGATGGAAGAAGGTAAGCTAGAAGGGAAAAGGTCAGATTCTAAGGAAGTGGAAGGGAAGAAAAAGACTTTGAGATGGTTTGACCTCAGGAAGGAGTACCTACAGCAATCCAGACTTCAACTCTCAGAAAAAAACACCAGGCTCAATCTTATGATAAAAAAGCATGTCTGTGGAGCATCTTTCCTGGCTTTAACTTAGATAACAGAAGGATGTGTTACATATGAATGCAAACATTTGAAATAGGCCATACATTTGTAGGCATGTTCTTTACTCTGAATCATTAAGGGCCAAGTGATATACTTGACTAAAATTGTAAAATAAAAGGAAGAGCTGAGACCTCTGAAGAGACCTCTGTGTTTTGCCACAGTAGAGTGTTTCCAGAACACTTCTGGGTGCTGGAAGTCTAAGATCAACATGTCCATAGGTTTGGTTCTCCTGAGGCCTTTTTGGCTTATAGCTGGCCTCTTTCTTGCTATGTCTTCACATGGCCTTTTCTCTGTTGCCTGCCTACTGGTGTCTCTTCTTATAAGGATACCAGTCATACTGGCTTAGGGCTCGCTTCTTAAAGAACCTATATCAAATACAGTCATGCTGAGAGTTAGGGCTTCAACATACGAATCTGAGGGGGATGACACAACTCAGTTCATACAGCCCCTCACTTTCTCATTATACACTGCTAGATTACTGTTTCTGTGATGCTCAGAATAATTCATGCCTGTACCTTACTTCCTGAGTCTTGCCATCTAATACTTATAAAAGAAATCCTCTGATTCCTACTGATGACAACAACAATCATGACTGGAGACAAATTTAACCTAGAAGGGAATTCTGTAGTCTTGAATCAGAGCCAGCTTGGGCAACCCTGTGACAATGGAATATTTCCTTTTGTGAAGTTTGCAGGTTTCTAAAAATGACCAGTTACTACCCAAATTCATATATGGCACATTTGAAGAGTCAGAATGTCAAAGGAATCTCTATTGGGATTTCTCTCATTCTGTGGGAAAATGTGGTAGAGAAGCTCAAATGTGATTTGGGAAAAAGTGACTATTGACAAGAATCTATTCTCATAGAAAATGCTATTGTAGTGTTACTATGTCTTATCACCAGGAATATTTCAGAGATTAAAAAAAAAAATCTATCTGGATGTAATCAGAATAGGTTAATATGGAAATCAGTAGAAAGCCACATTTTATCACTTAGAAGTTGTTGGACGCTGAGATTTGAGCCAGGCCACAATATAGAAAAGTGAGCCAGCTGGATGAAATCCTAACTTCTTGTTGTGCTTTCTTTACTAGTATTGCTTCACATAGGTAAAAATATAAAATCATATTTGGTAAAAAGTACTCAGTGATATTTTCCATTTGTAAATTGTAAAAGAAACATGATGATACACAAAGAGGTAAAGATCCAGAGTGATGTTGAAGTTTTATTTTGTGATAGGGTATTTATTTATTTATTTATTTATTTATTTTTTTGTTGCTTTGTCCATTTAACAGCGCATTATTTATTAAAAACACAAAAACCAGTTTCAGCAATTAAAAAGAACATAAGGAATCATGTAACCCACCAACATTTTACAGATGATATTCTTAGCATCTCAGCTTATGACATACTTACATTTTTTTAATTAATTTTTTATTTTTTATAAACATATATTTTTATCCCCAGGGGTACAGGTCTGTGAATCACCAGGTTTACACACTTCACAGCACTCACCATAGCACATACCCTCCCCAATGTCCATAATCCCACCCCCTTCTCCCAAACCCCCTCCCCCCCAGCAACCCTCAGTTTGTTTTGTGAGATTAAGAGTCACTTGTGGTTTGTCTCCCTCCCAATCCCATCTTGTTTCATTGATTCTTCTCCTACCCACTTAAGCCCCCATGTTGCATCACCACTTCCCCATATCAGGGAGATCATATGATAGTTGTCTTTCTCTGCTTGACTTATTTCGCTAAACATGATACGCTCTAGTTCCATCCATGTTGTCACAAATGGCAAGATTTCATTTCTTTTGATGGCTGCATAGTATTCCATTGTGTATATATACCACATCTTCTTGATCCATTCATCTGTTGATGGACATCTAGGTTCTTTCCATAGTTTGGCTATTGTGGACATTGCTGCTATAAACATTCGGGTGCACGTGCCCCTTTGGATCACTACGTTTGTATCTTTAGGGTAAATACCCAATAGTGCAATTGCTGGGTCATAGGGCAGTTCTATTTTCAACATTTTGAGGAACCTCCATGCTGCTTTCCAGAGTGGCTGCACCAGCTTGCATTCCCACCAACAGTGTAGGAGGGTTCCCCTTTGTGATAGGGTATTTAAATTGAGGTTGATAGTGAGTTGAAGGAATGGCAGAAGTAGAATTCAGAGCAATTACCCTTTTTAAACTATACTCTAAGAATAGGGAAATATGTCTAATAGGAAATAGAAAGTGTTTTCTAGGGGCTGCTGTGAGAATTGCCCATCAAAATGTTTATTGCTTAATATTTCTATGGCTTGGCCGTGATTCATTCTGGGAGACACGTAATTTATTTATCCAGTATATCACTAAATTGCATTAATCTATTATTAAATCTTATTACCTTGTTTTAATTTTATTAACAATATTAATAATCTTTTGTGAACTCTGCTAGCTTTATTGCCCCTGTTTTGGAAGAAAAAAGGAGAGGGGAAAGTATTTACGAGTTCTGCATTGTCTCTGTCTTTTTTGGAAATCCCTTATATCTTCCCTGCTACTCTGACCTAGATTTTAGAAACAAGAAAAAGAAAAGCCCGTTCAATTCTCGATCCCAGAGTTGACAGTCAAAGCATTTATATCCCAGGAAAGCGAGGGCAACATTCCATCAGGATGGGGCACTGAACAGCTAGGCTGGGTGCCAGCTTCAGGCAACCATTATGGCCAAGCTAAAGCTTTACTGGCTGAATACCAGCTTGGCAAATGGCACTTCTCATTTTGTTTCACTATTTTGCTCTCTTCCAAACAAATGAAACAGAAATTAATGGCAGATTCTGCCCTTAGATGCCTTTTGTTAGAAGTCAGGGTTGGGGGAAAGCTTTTGTTGATTTCCATAAAAATAGCCTTTGTCTTCATACAAGGGAGGGTAGGATTTGGCATCCAAAGGCCTGACTCCCTGTTTATGCATTATCAGCAGCTGTCTGCTACCAATCTTGATGACCATTTGACATAGCAATATTAGTAAACAAGGCATCCTTCCAACATGTAAAATGCTTCTTGCTTCACAAATTCCAGTATAAATTAGAAAATGTAGAAAAAGTATTAATGAATAGCAAAGCAGTTTCTATTTGAAGCAGAGAATATTATAAAATTCTATGCCAGCTTTTAATAATAGAAACACATACACACACACACACACAAGGATCTGTCTTCTTCTTCCTTAAGTTCTTTGTGTCACATGCATTCTCATGTTTGGTTAAGGAAGACATGAATGCTTTCCAAATATTCAGCAAACAGATGAAAGAAAATCTTTTAAAAAATCTTCTGTAATTAGGACATTATTAGTTTGTAATTACAAAATATATTGCTATTAAATATATCCATGTTTATGTCCATATCCACATCTACAAGTGCAAATCTATCTACACTTACATCTATATCTGTATCTATCTCTAACTATACATTTAAAAGTAAGGCTTATTGATTCAGTGCATAGTGACTCTATTGATAGGACATGAAGATAGGTTTGTGAAATTTTATTCTTACTTTGCCTTAAACCCGTGATGAGACTGGATACAGGCCCGGTTTCACAGCCCAGGAATATAACCTCTGGCCTTCAACAGAGTCAACTATTTTTCCTTCATTTTCTAACCATGTGAAAGAAGTACTTGGAGATTAATAAATTGGTGATAGGGATCGATTTTATTTGCACAGTGTGTCTTGGAAAGTGAGTCAGATCATGTATGTCACTTCCCTGGTCAGCTCCTCTAGAGGGCTTGTCATCTTACTTGGAGTAAAAGGTGTGTCCTGTGTGACTTAAAGCCCTACGTGATGGTGCCCCTCACCCCATTATGCGTCACTTCAACAACTACTCTTCCCCCTTGACCACTGGCTTGTGGAACCAAACTGGCCTTCCTTGCAGTTCCTGGAACAGGGTGTGCAAGCTCCCACCTTAGACCTTTGCCTCTGCTATCCCTTTGGCCTGAAGAACTTCTGCTCTGTATGGCTCGTCCCTCTTCTTCTTCAGGTGTTTACTTTAATGCCAGCTTCTCAGATGCTACTTTATCAGAATTTGTCATTCGTCTTATTTCTGCTTCCTGCTTTTTCTTCTTGACTTTATTACTTGTGTCCAGTTTATTTAACTTTAACTTGTTTTCTGTTTCCCCCACTGTAATGTAAAAGACTTCATGTGGGCGTCATGAGAACAGTACTGCAATGCTTTGCTCACTGCTGTGTTCTTTGTGTCTAGAACAGTGCCTGCCACATGTAAGTGATCAACAGGTAACCAAGAAATCCTTCCTCTGCTCCTTGACCCTGTATTTCCCAAGAGTATCCCTGCTGTGCTACTAGGGTAATAAAATATCCCTGGTGGGTTGTTTTTTTTAAGATTTTATTTATTTATTTAAGAGATTGAGAGAGACCATGAGTGGGGAGGACAGGCAGAGGAAGAAGGACAAACGGATTCCCCACCAAGCAGGGAGCCCAACATGGGGCTCAATCCTAGGACCCTAAGATCATGACCTGATCTGAAAGCAGATGCTTAACTGACTGAGCCACCTATGCACTCCTATCCATGATGTTTTTATTTCAGATTTTGATAACTTGTTCACCATTGATTTTTTATATTAATTATCTTTAAAAATACTGCATCAAAATATTGTTTATATTTTTGAGGTTTTTTTGTGCCCCATAAATTTTATGCCTGAAGAAAGAGACTCATTTGTCTCATTCCTTTCTCCATAGTTCTGGTCATTGATAAAAAAAAAAAAAAAAAAAAAAAGGATTCCTTGATCTGTGCTGGGTTAGATAATCAGTATCAAAATATTAATCTTCACTCTGACTTCTTCTCAACCTTGCTTTCATTTGGAACCCTCCAACATGGCACATCTTGTGAAGCTGGGACATTTTGATCTTTCAAACCAATTGTGTCTTTTATTCTGCTCAAATTCTAGGTCTTTTATAGTCTGTTTAAGAAAATAAAAAAACTAGTGTTGAACAAAGAGCTGAAGGATAAAGCTGAAGAATAGTAGATTCAGGAAGATGTGGAAGTGGCACATTTATTAAGAAGAGTTGTGAAACATAATTTGTAATATATCCGCAGTATATCCACTCAGGAATAGCTGAGGTGAACCTCTTTGAACTCGCATCTGGGGACAACCCCACCTCAGTTCTTTACCCATCAGGAAAAGGGCTCAACCTCTTGTGATTCAGAAATTATTTTGATATACAAAGGGAAGGAGTCCCATGTACTCAAATGCAAAGAAACATACATTTGAAAAATAATTCAAGTTGATAAGAGAGTAGTAGTGAACAGATGAAATATACATTCAAAAGGAGAGTAGATATATGTTAGAAACCAAGAGGAGTCATGGTAAAAAAGGAAATATATACCTCTCAAAGGCTATTCAGATGTATATCTGAAATAACAGAGAATTGTAGCGTGTGTTCCGGAGAAAAGAGGGAGCATCGCAGTGAGGGAGTAAATTATTGGTTGAAGTTTTAATTTTTGGAATACTCTACCTGACTATGGAGGGACTGATGATGACTTTTCCCATCATTGTCCCCTCAGTGGGTGGGCAAATCATTAGGTTTTCACTGCACTGTAAGAGGTGCTGAAGGAGGGAGTCAAGGTGATGGGTTGGGAAGGAAGACCTACCATCCTTCTAGGCAGCAGGAAGACTGTTCATTCTCCCATCTGGGTTATTCATGATTTCCCTGGCCTTACCAGTGGTCTTGAAGTTATTTACTCTGTATCTTCCTAGTTCTCAAAGACTTCATTTTGGTCTTCACTCAGTCATAGGTATTACAAATTAGCCTCTCTGTTTTCTTCTTCTAGTCAATGGCAGCACTTGCCTTCTTCTAGGGAAAGCCTTGGAACTTTGGAAGAGTATCTGTAATGCAGCTGGACATGGGAGACATGAGAGTAACCTATTGCCTACATAGAGTCAATAAAATTAATTTGCAGCAGGTTGTGAAGGACCCTAACTTCTCAATTGTACTTGGACTTGTTTTTCAGTGTTACAAGAAGCAGAAGTAACTAGGGCATATAATGAGAAACAGTCCTATTGGAAAATCCAGGAACAAATCCCATATTTTTAATTGCTATGTAACCTTTCTTTTTTAATACAATGTCTGGATTAGGATGGGAGGGGTTTGAGGCTGTGGAATGGGATACTAGTCTGGGTATACCCAAAGTTCATTAAGATTTAGTAGGGAAGAGATTTACAAATCTGTCATTGAACAGTCTAATGGTTAGTTTGGTAAAGAGTAAGAAAGAAGCAGTTTAATAAGAAATAGAAAAATTTTATGTTATGGGTAGTTCCAGTTAAATTGAAAACTTACATTTATTTAATTATCTTAACACTTATAGTGCTAGTATTAGTTTTGTATTTCTGCCATAAAAAAATCGCTATACATTAATGGCTTAAAACAGCCTTTTGTTATCTCACAGTTCTTTTTTTAAGATTTTATTTATTCATTTGACAGAGCAAGCTAGCCCAAGCAGGGGGGAGAGGTAGAGGAAGAGGAAGAGAGAGAGGCAGATTCCCCTCTGAGTAGGGTACACATGTGGGGCTTAATCCCACAACCCTGAGATCATGACCTGAGCCGAAGGTGAATGCTTAACCTACTGAGCCACCCAAGCAGTCCCCCTCACTGTTCTATAGATTAGGTGGTTTCTCTGCTTCAAATCTCACAAGACAGAAATCAAGGCTGGGTTTCGTTCTGGTGGCTCTACATCCCTTTCCTTGAGGACTCTCAGCTGGGGCCATTCCCAACTTCTGGATTCTACCCACATTTTTTGGTTTGTGGCCTCCTTCCTCAAAGACAGCAACATCAGGGAAAGTCTGCCTCCTTCATTTCTCCTGCCTCTTCTGTTACAGTTCTTTGATTTCAGAGGGGAAGGCTCTATGAGTTGGCTTTCAGAAAGTTAAAAAGAGCCTTGTAAAAATTAATTGATTAAACGTGCTTGGAAAAATCTAAGCATTTATATACTAATCATCGGACATGTGTTCTAGAAAATTCTATATAATCACATCCTAATGAGCAGAATAGAAGTCTGGGCACGATTTTAAATGTTCTAGAAAAACCAGGAAAATGTTAGGGCAATGGGAACAAAGTGTAACTCTTCAAATCAGCAGATCTACATTCTAAATATCCTCTGACTTTGAAGGCCCCCTAGAATTACAGCAGGAGCTATAAACTTTCCAACCCCAGTCTCTATTTCTCAGATCACATTTTGTACCATAATCGAACTAATTTTTTGAATTTAATTCAGTCCTTCTTCTTTCCTGCTTATAATTCTTCAATAAATATTCTTTGGACAGAATAATCTCTAAACCTCTAAGTGACATACATAGATTTCTCAAAATCTGTACAATATCTAGACTCCTATCACAAGGCTCTTGAATGAATGTACAACCTAAACTCTAAAAAGCCCCACGCTTCTAGCCTTTCATATCATGTGTTATGTTTACTCATAACTCATTCCTTTGCAGATGTCACTTCTTATTTTAATAGAAATGAGTAAGAACATTCCCCATTTCTTTTTGTTTGTTTGTTTGAATATTCAGCAAACCTACTGTGCATCAGCTTGGTGCCAGACATGGAGGATACAGATCAAAGACACATTTGTTCCTTAAAGAGGCATAAATATAAGGAACAGACAGTAGAAAGTGAGTAAGGTCTGTGGTAGGCAGACCTACCCACCACCCCCTGAAGGTGCCCACATGTTTACTTGTTTGACAACAGACACTTTGCAGATGTGATTAAACTAAGCATCTTGATATAGAGAGATTATCTTCAATTATCTGGGTGGGTTCCATCTAGTCATAGGGGTCCTTAAAAGTGGAAGAACTTTCCCGACTGTGGTCAGAGAAGGGGATGTCCTGATGGAAGGAGGATCAGAGAGATGCTGTGCTTCTGGCCTTAAAGATGGAAGAAAGGGGATTAAACAAAGCCAATAGGCAAGGGAGACCTCTAGGAACTGGAGAAGGCAAGAAAACACATTCTTTCTTAGAGCTCACAGGAAAGAATGCTCTTGCTGACCATTTGATTTCAGCCCAGTAAGACCATCATTGCACTTCTGATCTAACAACTGTAAGATGATAACCTTGTGTTGTTTTAAGTCACTAAATTTGTGACAGTTTGCTAGAGCAGCCACGAGAAAATGAACGCAGGCTTTGTAACAGAGTTGATATTTACTGTATTTCATTGATTCCAGCATAGACTTTTCTGCCAACGTCGAACAGCTGTGGAATTGGGTACTGTCTTCCAATGGCTGTAATCCAGGGAGCAGTCATGTCACGGTTGAAATTATCATTGCCTGCCCATCAGAATTTGTGGAATAGGCATCAGTGGTTTGCGAGAGAATCCTGAAAATGACATCAGACTGCATTTAAAAGAAACGCTTTATTATCAATGATCTTGGTGGAACAGAGGACACTACTAAGTAGAAAAACATGGCTACTGGTAACTCTGAGGAGAGAAGTGATTCCAAAAATTAAAATTGAAATGTGAAAAAGCTATGGAGAAAAGCTTAGCCAGTTTATTTCACTTATATTTTGAAATATATATACACTAGAAGTATATTGCAAAAGATATAAATAAGTCTAAATGAGCCCTTTCACAAGTATTAAAATTCTAAGTGATAAAGTGTTGTGTAGTAGTTTACTTTGCAGTTTCCTGTCTGCCTCCCCCCCTACCCCTACCCCTCTGTTGACTGATGGGTTTGGAAGGAGGAGCTGGCAGGATGCTTCAGTCTCTTTCTTGTCCTGTCTGTCTGGTTGCAGGGAACATAGATTTCTACTTGCTTCTGGCCAAATAGTGAACTTGTCAGTGAGGCTCTATTCCTGTGTCAGCTCATGCTGCCTGTTATATGAGCACATGTACTTGAGAGGCAAAATATTAAAAAGCCCACTTGGCCCACAGGTCTGAACCATATGCCCTTATATCACTTTCATTAACTAAAAGGGTGCTACGTTGACCTCTGTCTGCTTGAATTCTGTGCTTGTCAGTTGGTTTGGATAGGCAGGGAGAAGGGAGTGTCATTTATGACCTTCCTGATCGCCGGCGTAGGCTCTCAAGCACAGTGTACAGAAGAGAAACATAAATCCACTGATAGAATAGAATATGAAGGAGAAATACATAAGAGGGCGAAAGAGGTATAGATGAGGGTGGAGGTAACTCATGTAGGGGAAACAGAAAAAGGTTTTGTGGAGGAGGTAAAACTTGACACTAGAGTGATGACTAGGAATTCTTCAGACAGAGAAAAGGGTAAGGATGAAGGAACAGACAACGAAGTCATCACACACATACGCGCGCGCGCGCACACACACACACACACACATAGCTGGGCATCTCCAGAAAACATGGAGAAATTCATTGTGACTGAACTGAAGCTCAGGTAAGATAGGACTGGTATGAAGCTAGGTCAAGCAGGAAAGGTGGGCGCAAGAAACGATGCGGCACTTAGAAATAAGAAACAGTAAGATTAAGTGTACACTGGAGGTGGAAAATTCTGGCAGCAATGGGCTCTTGTATAGGAGACAAGAAGGGAGGCTATGCCATAGGGCACTTGCTGCTGCAGATTTGCCCTGAAGTGGTGACAGGGGGTGATCCCATGGGGAGTGACACATCTGCCACTCAGGAATATTTGATTGGTTTTACTCTTTTTGAACAAATAAACAGAGAAAACAGAGTGAGGTAAAC
The DNA here is from genome assembly GCF_030435805.1 of Mustela lutreola. NCBI lineage: Eukaryota > Metazoa > Chordata > Mammalia > Carnivora > Mustelidae > Mustela > Mustela lutreola. The sequence continues at coordinate 35,209,424 of NC_081294.1, forward strand.
TTTTCATGGAATGATATTTTGAAATTTTTACATGTGAGGATTTTTGCCTACAAATACCTGTAGGTTCACGGTGACTACAGTTTGGCTAGAGGTAGACTCTTTATGGGTAGGTAGCCGAATAGCCTCAGTGTTCTTGTTCCAATGATCACAATGAAGTTTTAAAATTTCTGTATCTGGTATGAAACTGAGCCTCATAGTTAAAGAAACTTTCCCTGAAGGGAAAAAACAGAACAAAACAAAACAAAACAAAAAACCAAACCAACCTATCTGCCACTTGAAGATGGTAGATGCATGCTGCTTGAGATGACCATCCCATCATATCAAAACGGAACAGAGATGGGGCGCCTGGGTGGCTCAGTGGGTTAAAGCCTCTGCTTTTGGCTCAGGTCATGATCCCAAGGTCCTGGGATCGAGCCCCTCATCGGGCTCTCTGCTCAGCGGGGAACCTGCTTCCTCCTCCTCTCTCTCTCTCTCTCTCTCTGCCTGCCTCTCTGCCTACTTGTGATCTCTGTCTGTCAAATAAATAAATAAAATCTTAAAAAAAAAAACTGAGCAGGGAAAGAAAAAAGCAATGAAGAAAATCTTTTCAAGTAGCCTACAGTGTACAGAGCATTATGAGGTAATTTCGAAGCAAAGGCTGCCATAACCAGGTAAAACGCAGAACTCAGAACAAATGGGAGAAAAGTTAGCTCTTAAAATCTCTGCTTCAGAAAAGAGCAGTCATGGGGGAAGTGAGAGGTGGAGACCATTGTTGGCAGTTGAAGGGGCAAGGAAATGAAACCGGAGAAAGGGAGTGTATAGGAA